>NW_016690251.1:618563-812058 GCF_001604755.1 Lepidothrix coronata
AGGGTGTCTGAGTGTGTCTAAGCGTGTCTGAGAGTGTGCCTGTGTGTCTCAGCCTGTAGTTATAGGTCTGATTCTTTCCCAGTGTTTGCATGTGTATGAGTGTACCTGAGCGTTTGCAGCTATGTGTGTGTGTCTGAGCATGTGTGAGTGTAACTGGGCATCTCTGAGTATGTCAGAGTTTGTGCGAGTGTGTCTGAGTTCTTCTGAGTGTGTCTGAGTGTGCCTGAGTGTGTCTAAGTGTGTGTGAGTGTATTTGAATGTGTATGGGTGTGCTAGAGTGTTTCTGAGTGTGTGAGAGTGTGTCTGAATGTGTGCAAAAGTTTCTGAGCGTGTCTGGATGTGTGCGAGTGTGCTTGAGTGTGTCTGAGTGTGTCTGAGTGTTTTTGAGTGTGCTCAAGTGTGTCTGAGTTTGTGCGAGTGTGTCTGAGCATCTCTCATTGTGCCTGAGTGTGTCTGAGCACTTCTCAAACACCAATTGTAAGTGAGCCTCACAACATGCATGCCATTCCTGATAGGAATCTGCTTGACCAGCCCTGGAGACAAAGGGAGACTCAGAAGTCTCTGCCTCTGCAATCTGTGCTGGTACTTTGCTGTCCTCTCACCTGGGAAACTGGTCCTAAACTTTCCTTCCAGTGACTAGTGAAGGTTTCCATACATCCATCTCCCCCCACTGTGCTCCCCAATGGCAGCTCACTCTTTCCTCCTCCAGCTCCCGAGCTCTCCCTGACGCCTTGCAAAGCAGAGCACAACAATATACTTTTCATTTCCAGCATTGTCCTCCTCCCACTGCCCTCCCAGACCCCACAGACCACCATGAGCTTTGTCCTGTTTAAACCACTGGGCTTTATTTGTATTCCAGCTTTGCTTCTTCTGGCTTCTTTTTCAAGAACCAGTGACAGGACCAGAGGGAATGGCCTGAAGTTGTGTCAGGGAAGGTTTAGGTTGGATATTAGGAAAATGTTCTTCACCCAGAGGGTGACTGGGCACTGGAATGGGCTCCTCAGGGAAGTAGTCACAGAACCAAGGCTGACAGAGTTCAAGAAGTGTTTGCACAACGTTCTCAAGGAACACCTTGTGTCTTGGGGTTGTCCTGTGCAGGGCTAAGGGTTGGACTCGATGATCCTTGTGGGCCCCTTCCAACTTGGTGTATTCTGTGATTCTGTGAACCAAGCCCACTTTTCAGCCTCAAGGCCGACCTTGTGCTGCTTGAACCAATGGGGCCTTTATTTATCTCTGATCTCGTATGGTCCCCCTACCAGACGACCGTGTTTTTAGGCAGGGGAGTGACAGAGTTCTCCAGGGAGCAGCGACACCGCCTCGCGGCCTCCGTCTCCGAGCAGCCAGCCAGCTGTCCCAGACAGGCCCGTCTCCCCGTGTCCCGGTCGCTGTGTCCCGATGGATCCCCCGCGCGCCCCAGGATCCCCCAGGATGTCCTGCCGCCCTCCCGCCGCCAGGGCGCGCGCCCCTCCGGGCGTCACTTCCGCGAGGAAGGCCGCGACCGCGCGTGGCGGGCGCGCAGGCGCAGGGGCGGGGGGGCCCCGCAGGGAGTCGCCGCTCCGCGCATGCGCCCGCGGCCGCCGCCGGAGCGGGCGAGGACGGGACCGGGGAGGCGGCGGCGCTCGCGCTCCGACCCCGCCCCTCGCGGCCCGCGCGCGACCCCCGCCCCGCCGCGCGCCCCCCGCGCCTACCCCCGCGCCCCGGGGCGGGGAATGCGGCACCCGCCGCCCCCCCCCGCCGCTGCGGGCCTGCCGCCCCCGCCGGCGGCGGGGGAGCGCCGGCGCTCCCGCTGAGCGCCCGCCGGGCCCTCCCGCCGCGGCTCCCGGCCCGCGCCCCGGCGGCACCATGCAGGCGCAGCCGCTGCTCTACGACTTCTTCAGCGAGGAGAACGCGCCCAAGTGGCGGGGGCTGCTGGTGCCCGCCCTCAAGAAGGTGAGGGGCGGCCGGGGGCTCGCGCCCCGGGGCCCGGCCGTGGGCTCGGCGCGGGGCCGCCCTGGGCTCCCCGCGCTCCCGGAGCGGCCCCGGGACTGCCGGGGATGGGTCGGGGCCGTCCCGCGGGGCAGGCGGTGCTCGGTGGGTGCCCCGCCACCGAGGGGCCCGGCGGCCGCGCTGGGGCGATGCTCTGACAGACGGGGCCGTGGAGATAAAAACTGGCCGAGGGACACCCGAGTCCGGGCCCCCCTGCGCCCAGAGGGAAGCGAGTAGTGCTGCTGCGGGTTTGTGCTGGTCTCCCTTAGTGACACGGCTGGAGTGTGGGGGGGGGTTGTTGTGAGCTACTCTGGAGAGAATTTTAGTTAATTAGTGTTCGTGTCTAATGGCTTTTAGTTAGGCTTCTCTTAGTTTAAATACCTTTTTGCTGAGAAGGCTTCATTAGGACAAACTAGCAAGTCTTGCTCCCTCAGGATGGTGAAGCTTTTGCCTGTGGTGTGGAAAGAATTTATTGGGAAGAGAGGAAAAGATGGTCAGGGCTCCTCTTCCACTTTTGCAGCCTGAGTCCATAAAGTAGAAGACTTAAGAAACAAAAGTTTTCTGACGCTGTTGCTTGAACTGGCTTCAGATTGCAGAACCTGACATGGCTCAGTTGTGCACAGCAACGCTTTCTGAGTCTGTCCAGTTACAGTGATTAACTGCAACTTTTGCATAAAAGACTTGCTCCTTGGGCTGATTGAGAAGTCTCAGGTGTTGCAGTCATACACATTCAGTATTTCTTCCTAATTTCCTCTTGCAATGTATTGCCTCTCTTTTCTGGGTGTGCTCTTTGAGGTCTCCAGCACTGTGTAGTTTTTGTCCAGTTCTTGGAAGTCCTTTTTGCTTGTCTCATCTGTAGCATGACTGTGAATGCCTTATCCCTGATGGATAGTTGCTCCCTTGAAACTTCTGCAGTAACCATGCAGCTCACTTCTGCCTGTGTTGTTTGTAAGCACTTGGACAGCCATCCAGCTGAAGGCTGCTTGGAAAGTGGAGCTACCTGAGGTCTCAACCAGAGAGAGCTCTTCCTTTTGGAGGTTGGTTCATTCCATGGTGTAGCAGGTATTTGTCAAATTTGGAATGAGGCTCAGTGCTCACTACTAGAGGACACGGTGTGAGCATTCGAAGTGAGCAGGCATCAGGGCTTTGGAATTACTTGTGACATCTGAAGAGTGGAATTTCTTTCCAATGGACAAGTCACTCGTGAAGTCACCCTGCGCTTAAGATGCTTCTTCGAAGGAGTTTGATAAATTCTGCATTGGGAAAAGGAATTCTGGAATCTGAGGTCAATGGAGAAGGCCAATGATGACAAGATACCAAGGACGACAGACCGGCCCTGCAAGGTATAGTTGTCTTGGTTTTGTTGTCCTCTGCTCTATTTCTTATTGAGGGTAGAGGGGTGGCAGGAATCAGGCAGTCAGTCAAAGATAGTTCTGAAAGCTTCACACTGAAACTTTTAACTGGCGGGTGTTAGCTCTTTTGACCTCAGCTCTTCACAAGATCACCACCTGTTTCTTATCTTTTCTTGGGCTGTTGAGCCCTGTGGTCCAGAAACATAGTCTTCTGCTGCTTACTACTGCTGTTTCTGTAAAGGTAGAAATAAAGAATCTGCCCACATTGTCACCAACCTTACTGAAGAGACAAATACTTGAGTTACAGAAAAACTAAATGGGAAATGAAAAATGTTAAATTTTTAACTTAGTGGCTTCTTCATTAATGCAGAAACCAAATTATGTGTTTTCCTAACTTATATAGGTACAAATAGTTTTAGCTAGGGTGTTTTGCATTGATAATGGCCAAATAAAGTAATGAACCTGTCACAGGTGGCAGGTAGAGCCATGAACATCACAGTGCACTTGCTTTGACAGTCACCTCTGGTCGTTCCTGGGACAGGTGCAGCACTGCAGTGTTGCAGTCACTGACCCCTTGTGTTGTTCACCAAAGACCTGAGCTCTGCCTGCAGGTCAGTGTGTGGGACTAGTAAAGTAGAGAGGGTGGCAGTGTATGCCAGGGAGGTCAAAGAGCACAACTGTCCTGGAGGGAAAGTGGTGCCTTGTGACTTTGACTGCAGAATTGCCAGAGCCTGCTGTCCCAGTAGCAGTCAGGTTATCTGGAGCTCACGTACATCCATTTGTTACCAGAGAAGAACCTTTCCTCTGCTTCTCACCTTAGCTGACCAAATGCTGACACTCATTCTCAGGTAGTGACAGCAAGCTGCTTTCTGAACTCCACCTGAAACCAGGTTGATGTACAGGCAGGATTGTGATGATTTCCTGCATAGCTGGAAATTAGAGTTAATAGTTTGGGAAGACCTACATTGAATTAATAGCTCCAATGAGGAGAATGGCATTTAAGTTAATGTTGTAAAACTATATATACCAGGATGGAGTGTTTGCAGTTCTTGGGGAAAGCTGCCACACATGGACTGAATCATTAAAATGCCATTGCCCTTTTTGTAACTGTGAGCTGGCTCCTAATGCAGAGTTCAAACTACAGCCTCGGGATCACTTTCTTAAAAAAATAGGTCTTGCTGAATCATTGCAAATAGCTTTCTTTTTCCCAGTTAGTTATTTTGATTCTATTTTTTATCAAGGAACAAACCCAAGAATATGTAGTAAGAATAAATCTTTTCTTACATCAAACAGTTCTTAGGAGACCGTGCCTTGTGCTTCATTAGACATGAACCTTAACAATAGAGCTGTCTTTGCATTGAGCAGCTGCATTTGCAAAAAGCAGCTCTTGTACCACTGAGATCGTAATGTAATTCCTTTTCTTCTGATTCTTCTTCAGATGCTGTCAAGATAGACTCCAGTGCACTCAATTAGGAAGAAAATGATGTCAACTGAGATGCTTCTCTGCCTGGTCACTGTTATTTTGAAGCTGCAAAATTGGAGTGTTGTAGAGGTCTTTGCTTGCTGGCAAAAGACAGTAATGATGAGATGAGGTACAAGAAAAGGAAGAAAAAATAACAGCAGGTGTCTGAAATTGTAGTTGCAAAGATGGACAGAAGGTCAGATGCTGGGGCTGAAGATGAAGGATTCAAGACATGTGAAACACCAAAGCTCTCAGGTGCCTGGAGATGGAGATACATAGCTTTTAATACGCCTTGGAAAACAGACTCAGAAGGGACACCTGCAAAGTGATGCCTCTTCCAACACTGGTGTTCCTTTGCTAGTGAATTTATACACTTCATTCTGTCATGACCTTTTGGATAGTTTTTCTTAAACACTGTTCCTCGTGGCTTCATCTTGTATGTAGAACTTGTTTATGGAGTCAGAATTTCTCTACACGTGTCTGACGCGCTTCTTCCCTTGTACACTGATTTTTGCAGTAGAAAGTGTGTCATCTTTGCTGATACCATAAGCAGTGTGATGATGGAGAAAAACAAAAGAACGCTCTCGCTGTATGGATGTTCTGCTGTTTACATACCTCAAGTTGTTTTGAATCAGTTGAGCAATTACCAAGGGGTCCTGTTGGAATTTGTTGTGGTCAAAATGATTGGACTGATGTGGCTTGACAGCTGAAGGGGATGTGCTTCCTCAGTTAAGGGAACTGTTCCAGACAGCGTTCTCCCAGGTACTCCATGTATCATCTAGTCAGTTGTCTGTGCCTTTCATGGAGAAAAAGACAAGAGAAAAGCTGCTTCAGTGACTACAGAGTTCTCAGGAAGCTCTTGCTGACAAAGATATTTCTACCTGACATGTAATTATCTAGCTCTTCAAATTGATGCCAAACCAGTTGTCACTTGCCACTCAGGATGACACTTCTAAGCATTGCTTCTTGGAAGATGTAGAGCATTCATAATTTCTGATCTCTTTGGATCCTCTGTTCTTCTGATGGCTATGGAGGATAAAGTTAAGAACTTCCTACAGTTCAAATCGTTACTGTATGTTTTTTTTCACATGTTCAGTGGTGCAGTGTAATACTGCTGCCTTTCTGAGACATCAGCAGAAATGTTTGCAAAAATCTGAGTCTTGCATCCTCAGTGAGTTGTTGCTGAAGTGTGCATCCAAGATGTTTGTATTCGATTTCATTTACTGGATTTTTAGTTGATCAGGATAACAAAACATACTCAGAGTTACCAAATATCAGAAGAGATGTATAAGAATAGAAGAAAAAACCTTTTTAAGGAGTGCTTGCGCTATAAGAACACTCATCCAGGCAAAGGGTACATAAAATACTTTGTCCTGAAGTGTTTTAGTGATAGGCAGTTGCTTGTCAGTAGTATTTTAGTCGTTGAGGGAAAATAAACACAAGATATGTTGAGTAAGAATAAGAGTTGCAGCATTAGTGAAGATTTTTGAAGGTACTGAATTGAAAAAAAAATCTTCCCTCCTCACCAGAATAACTTCCTCTGTTGCCAAGTCATTTCTACTAATAACCCATTAATTGAACAGTTTAGAAAAATACTTAAAATCAGTAAAGTTTTATCCTCTCTGATAATGCTTTGGAAGATGGCTTGGCTTGTCATCTCATTACAGCTTCTTCTATTTTATTGTCAATATGATG
Organism: Lepidothrix coronata; assembly: GCF_001604755.1. Taxonomy (NCBI): domain Eukaryota; kingdom Metazoa; phylum Chordata; class Aves; order Passeriformes; family Pipridae; genus Lepidothrix; species Lepidothrix coronata. Next base: position 625,038 of record NW_016690251.1, read on the forward strand.
TGGTAAATACGGTGCTTTTTTCCTTTTAGACACTTTTTCTACGAGCACTTCAGCTGCCACTGGGGCAGACTGGCAATGTGGCAGTACCTGTGCTCAGCAGTGAAGCACAGTTGTATTTTAGCAGGAGCTGTTTCTTGATTCAATACTGTGATTTCTTGCCAGTAGATGGGTTTCTTGCCCAGTTATGAGAAAATTGTCTCTAGCCAACGGTAGACGCTTAAGTTTTATTTCAGTTTGTTACATAGCTTTAGAATTATTTTTTTTTTTATACCCTTTTCTGAAGGTGCTGGAGCTTCTACTGCTCCTGATGGGAGTCAGTTCAGTATTGTTCTCTCGGCAGCCTTTCACACGTAGGATTTGTCTGGTGTGTTCTGTATTTAGCACAACGGCTGAGAACCCTGAACCTGATTGTGTTGATTGGTAATGATGATTTAGGAGCATTAAGCTGGTGTTTGTATAACATGTGAAATTGCTTTAAGAAGTCTTTGGAGATTTTTTTTCATCCTGAATTGAAATTTTTCAGTTTACAAGCAACCTAAGTTAGGCTTTTTCTCATGGCCACTGAGGAAGAGGTAACTGCAAAGGATGCTAAGGATGTGTGGTTTAGTATCAATTGGATTGTTAAATTCACTGTGTCTACCTTTATCTGTTATCAGTCACCTCTTTCTAATGCAGAATGAGCTGCTGAGTGTCAGTCTAGACTGGGATTTGGGTCATCCCAGCCTTGGAGTTGTGTTGGACCTGTGGGAGACCAAGCCTCTATGTAACCTGAAGCTGTTTGATCTGCAATCCTTTACTTAGAGTTTGGTCTAGGTTCCTACTGCTTCCCATGAGGCTTGTGGAAATGTTTATATTCTAATTTATTGTGTAGAGTTTGAAAGGAATGGTTTGAGAAAGCTTTATATAAAATAAGTTGCTAAGGGTTATAAAGTAAGATCAGCTATATTTATCTTTGTGTTATTCATTAAGCACACTCTTCTTTTTCACTGGTTTCATTGACTCTTTCTGCCAGTTCAGATCTATGGTTGCCCAATTTTTAAGCTGTTACCATTCCTGATGGAAATTCTTTGCCTTCATTGATTTTAGAGGAAGAGGACAAAAAAAACCAGGTGATCATATAATAGGATTTTCCTTAAGGATTTTCATTAAACTGTTCTTCTCTGCTTATGTTCTTGAACAGATTCCGAAAAGCTGTTCAAGAAATTCTAGCTCTGCTTAACTTTAAATAAAGAGAATCCTGGTCATCTCTTTTTTGAGAATTAGGAAAGATTGAGAAGGTTAGCATTCAAAAAAGTGAGCACATGGGTTGCATGAAAACAGCTGTGGTGGCAGGGATTTGTACCTGGTGTAGATTGAATTTGCCCATTAAAAGTTGTTAGGGTATTCTGAAGAATTGAAGCTGTTTTTAAAAGTTCTTAAAGTGGTTTTTTTTTTTTAGTAATTTCCATTATCATAAGATAGACATTTTGGTGTGTGTGTAGGAGGGAAGGGATGGGTTCTGTCATTATTTAAGGGAGAGGTTAAATGTTTAGATAGGAATCTGATCCAAACATCACACTTCAGAAGTTGTTAGTCTGTTTTTATCATGTGTATTCCTAACATAGGACTGAAGGATCTGGTGGGATTCAAGCCATGCTCCCCCTTTTCGAGGGCAATAAGGCAGGGTGGCCCAGGGTTTTTAATTTAAAATCTGAGATGACTTTTTTTTTTTTTTTTTTTGAAACTAGTCACGTGATGGTGTATGCTAACAGATGTTCCCATTTCTTGTCTTCTCTTACTAAATCTTGCATCTTACCCGGTCTTGCATCATGTCTTAGATAATGGACTTCTTGGGACTTGCACTGAGTACCCTCAAATAACATTCTGTTTCATTCTCAGTCTGAGCCTTTGGGTACTACAGTAGTGCAGATACTGAAATTACATGTTTCTGTGATAATTGTGCACCAAACTATCCTGTAATTTTCCTTGTTAGTCTAGTTGTTTTCTTTGTGTGCTTGTATGACTTTGAACCCTAAGTGATACTAAATGTCACGTAGCAGTGAAGTTTATTTACTATCTACCTACCATAGATAAGCTATGCTGGCAAGCCAATGGCAACTTGTAATATTTTCTTCTGCTGAGTTGGATGTTTTATTGAAGTAGGGCTTGATAGTGCCAGAAGACAGTGGCCTTTGAGAAGAGTCATGTAACTGCCCCCGAACATACATGCTTAGGGAAAATATTTGAAATTTTTATTTCCCAAACTAGGAGTAGGTTATTGTTGACTCTGTTGTGGCTGACTGTGCATAACATTTCAGGTTATGGCCTGATGTGGTATTTTTGTTTGTTTGTTCTTATTCCTATAGACTCTGTGTTACAGACTGAAAGAGTTGTGATGAGGCTATTTAAATGTGTGATCGATTTTCTAAGCAAAGGAGAAAATAGACCTGCTCTTCATCACTCCAGTTTATCATGCTCTGTGTTTTTACTGGTGAATTGACTTGGTAATTTAACACTTCTTGAAATACAAAGTGCTAGAGTATAATATAGGGAGTCTAATACAAATTTGTTCAGTTCTGCTTTAGGAAAAAAAAGAAACATTAAAGGCAGCATCTTCCAGACGGCTCAGATCAGCTCTGCTTTTTAAGAGATTGCTTTTGCAAGTCTGTAATTTCTGGTGTTAAGATGTTCCAAGCTGGTACAGCATTTCAGATGTCAGTGTTTGAATTGTAAATAATGTTTGGGACTGCTCAGCATGCTGTTATTCATGTACCTCCACAAACACACTGTGTAGCTGCGCATGGTGAAGTTCTTAGGAAAAGTGAAACTGTTGGCATAATCAAAATAGTTGTGTTAGCTAGTCAAATGGAGAGAAGTTCTTCTGTTCTATTTTTGCCAGAGTGCTTTTAAGTTAAAAAAGCAGTAACTTCTGGAGATGTTTTTTAAGACCTGCTGAATAAGAGTGTGCAGTCTGCAAGAAGCCAAACACGTGATCTAGTGTATTTTGAATCTCAACAGCAGTTAAGTGAGCACCAGGACTATGCCCAGACATGAAGTTTCCAGACTAATGAGTGCCTTAGCAGGCAGGTGGATTTCTATTTGAGGCTGTTGTGTGTTTGAACTTCAGAAAATTTAGTTCTTGCTACAACTGCAAACAGGAATTAAAACTCAGGTGTGAAATTAAATCATTATGGCGCTATTATTTGACTACAGACATGGGTTTAACATTTGGATGAGACAGATTGTTGGGTTTTGATTCAGAGTGGTTAGGCTCTTCTGTTAGTGATCGAGAGAACTGGAGGCATTTTGAGTTATGTGCAGTGGAACAGTAAAATGATGAAATTGGGGTTTGAAAGATGCATTGCGAAAGTTAGCAGTCAGCTTGCTCTGGCATAATATTTGTCATCAGTGTAGGATTGAGATTAAACTGCCTGTCTGTTTGAGCTCTGAAGCACTGAGCCTTATGTACCTGAAATTTAAGCTGGTTAAAACTGTGCTGTTTTGTGAACTACAGAAGTGCAAAGGAAAAGTATGCTGGAGGCTTGTTTCAGAAGTTAAATTGTGTGATGAACAATGACTTTTAAAGAGAGAAATGCCATCTCTAAAATGTCTTGTAAAAACAGCTGTTTAAGAGCTAGTGGAGAGAGATAAATATATGGAAGGGCTTTAAAAGTTTTCCTAATTGCATTGGTAAGCACAGTTATTAGTTAGCTGTTTTCTTGACATTAAACATTTCTTACAGTGATTTGAGTACATACAACATTTGAGATTTATATTTCTGTCGGGGGCAGGGGAGTGTTTCACTTGTGTTTGGTGGATCTTAATAGAGCTGTGTTTTGTTTTGGATTTTTCTGAGCTGTTTGACTCGAGTTTTGTCATCTTTTTTTGCAAGTAAAGCATGTGGTTTGGGGAAGAGCAAAACTCAAAGCTTGAATTCTTCTATTTCCTATAGGTTCAGGTGCAAGTCCATCCTAAACTTTCCTCTACTGAAGATGCGTTGCAGTATGTGGAGGAGTTAATTCTTCAGTTGTTAAATATGTTGTGTCAAGCTCAACCAAGAAGTTTTCTGGATGTAGAGGTATAGAGAGCACTTATTACAAATCTGTAATAATTTGAACTGTTACGTGAAAGGTACTATATTAATCATTTCACAATGCAAAAAGGAAAGCAGTAATTATGCATCTTTATGTAGCAGAACCTTCTGCATAAAGCCTGCTGAGTTCCCTAATAGCTGATTTTCCTATTAATTGAATTTGTTGTTCAATGCACAGTAAAACTATCTCTGAGCTGTATTACTGTTTAATAGATGATGAGTGTAAATTTTGTATATAAAGCTGATTGGTTCCTTTCAAAAGACCTTTTTCCCCCACTGATACTCTATGCAAACTACAACTGCTTAGTCTGAGGCTCTATGCTGCTTTCTCAGCATGGCAATTTGGGCTGATATACCCCCTGCTGCCCCAGAAATTCGAACAAAAATAGTTCAGTTACTTTTTCAGAATGAGTTTAAGAACGCTGATTTCCTCTGTATAGAGACCTCTTCTCTTACAATTGCCTTTTCAAAGATCTACAACCTCTGTTGCTCAGAAGAGCAGCTTGATGTTTGAGAGCTTGATCTGAGAAGAGTTTTTCCATCTAAGGAACAACTCACTTAAGCTTCTAAGACCAGGATATCTTGGTAGCTCTTTGTGCTTAACCATGATTTGAAGACTTTGGTGCCAGACTACAGCTCTGTGTGCTGTGTACCTGTTGGTTTCCAGTAATTGCTTCCAGGGCCTGTGCCAAGTGACTTCCTCACGTTCTACAGAAAATGGACTAATGGCAAAAAAACCCTTGCAAACAAAAAACCCTTAAAAGTGTAACTGTCTTAGAGCTCAAGAGTCATGAATTTTGTCCTTCCTCTTCTCTTTTGAACACTGACACCTCTAATGGTGTTCCAGTGTCCCCTTTCGGGGCTGACCTGTTTTGCTACATCATTCTGGTCTGGCAGCAAAAGAGACAAGAGGTCTGTGGAAGATTGTTTAGTGCTGTTTTAAATAATGCTAACAAAAAACTTGACACAAAGTGTTTTGTTGTGAATCTTACAGCTGTGAAGATAGGAGAAATGCAGGAATTAGAGATGATCAAGCAACCACCATTTACCCCATTTGTGTTTATGCATAGTGATGCTATCTTTAATTATATGGTCAGACATATTCATTTTTTTACCCTGGAACACCTTAATTGTTCAGTCAGCAGACTGGACTATGTTAGGGGTGTGAATTGGTGTTCACATAGTGAATGAGACTTTTTTTTTTTTTTTTGGTAGGACCTCTGCTTTCCTTTTGCCAAAGTGTTATGAGGGGAGAAAAAGAAAACCCTGCACTTTGGAAAGTTGGGTGTCACCTTTATAGAATTGTATTCTGTCACATTTTTTTTTTCGGAAAGTTCTTGTTTGTGTACTTTGTCCTGTACCAGCTCTTTGTAAGTGGTCATTAACTTCATCTTCCTCATTTCATGATTGCTCAAACAGGAGCCATATTTACATAAGTGAGCACTTGCAACTGAAACAGTCAGTGGGAACTGTGGTCTGAAAAAATAAAATGTGACGTTATCTGAGAAAATAAATTTCTGGCATCTGAATACCAGGGCTACCAAAAACAGTGAAGCTTTTGAACCTCCAGAGACCTGTGTGTGAGTTCCAGCAGGAGAGTTGTTCAGTGCATGGGAGAATGTAGGTGTCCTCAGACACTGATTGATGGAAGAGATGAATAAACTGGGGCATATATGGTCCACCTGTAGACTGAAACTGTTTTAGAATATGTGGGTGATGTTGTATATTTTGTTTTCCTGTTATGTTCATTGTCACCATCAGAGCAGTTTGCATGTATACAGGATGGACCATGTGCTGATCAGTGAAGGCAAAACAGAAATGTGCACAAGGGGAGCGAACTGTGCCTTCAGTGGCAGCTTAATTCTGGCATTTCTTAAATTTTGAGCACTAGATAATCCTCTGATAATGATAATCTGATACAGCCCTATGAATGTAGTGAGAAGCCTTTTCCAAAATGATAAAATTTACACATGTTGTGTAAGCTTTTATAGTTGAAATACAAACATTAGCAACCATTCCTTTAAGTAATGGAAGGTGATTTGATAATGTAGTAATACTGCTGAGCTCACTCAGATAGTGCATTTTACCTTTTAGTCATGTTGTTGTTTTTTTTTAAGGATCGTGTTCAAAAAAGTTTTCCCCATCCTATTGATAAGTGGGCAATAGCTGATGCCCAGTCTGCTATTGAGAAGAGGAAACGAAGAAATCCGTTATCTCTTCCAGTAGAAAAAATCCATCCCTTGTTAAAGGTAAGCAGTGATGTAATCTTGCTTTTAGGATGCAATTAGAAGTTGACACCTTTGTTTCATGTAATGTCTGTATACTGCCTGAAATGTAGACCAAAAGGATTAAGAAAGAATATCTGTGTTTGTTACATAGTTTTAAGTAATGTTAATGGAAAATATTTATTTTTCAGTTAAAAATCAGTTAATTCTCTTTTGGACAAAGCCAAGAACTCCTTTGCTATAGGTTTGATTGTTCACGTTTCATTTCACATGACTAAGAAAACACTCAAGAAACTTGTGGAAATAGCCCTAAATGTTTAAATGAAGTTTTTGGGACAGTTAGTTGGCTGTTGACACTTCCACAATTAATAGAGCAGCATCTGCAATGGCACTGTTTCTTCTCTAGGCCTACAGACTACTGTGTTTCTATTCTTAAAATAGGCTGTGGATGTGTGGTGTATCTTTAATGAGTAGGGTGTTAAACTAACTGGTTTTAATTGTAACCTATGGTGTCTGTTTCATCAAATGAGTAACAGTGGAATGCTTTTTTTTCCCCCCCCTTTCAGGAAGTTCTAGGCTACAAAATTGACCACCAAGTGTCTGTTTACATAGTAGCAGTATTAGAATACATTTCTGCAGACATCTTAAAATTGGTTGGGAATTACGTGCGGAATATAAGACATTATGAAATTACAAAACAAGATATTAAAGTAGCAATGTGTGCTGATAAGGTAAGCCCAACCCTCATTTATCATGTTAACAGAAAGTTGTAGTTGAATTTTGACAGGACAATGTTTATTCCTTAGTAAGTATGTGGAATGTTGTATGTTTGAAAGAAGAAATTAGTGCAATAAGGTATGGTTCTTGCTGAAGGCTGGGGATTTTCAAATTTATCACCTCTTTTCAGTGGTTTTGTCTTGGTCTATGTTAATATCTTCAGCTGAGATTATCTCTGCTTAAGTGAATGCCTTTTTGTTTTTCTTCTTTCTACTTCTCCTTTCTTTACTTAAGATACCTGGTGAGGTCTTAAGGAGTTAAATGTTTCTCAGTCAGTAGTCTTGGTCACTCTTGCTCTTGGGCATGTCTGCCTGGGTCATTAGGGCAGTGTTTCAAGGTATATGTTTGAATATTGGTTATAGAATGCTAACAGGAACAAGTGCTGTCGCTGCATGTTTCTTTGTATCATAGGAAAGGTGGTGAACAGAGGAGCTGTAACAAATATGATTTAGGAACTTCAATTGTATTACACTGTAGGAACTCTAATATGTGCTCAGAATAAACTTTTGAAAGGCTCCGAAGCAGGCCTGTTGTTTACTGCCTGAGCAGAATAAGCCAGTTGAAAGGTACTGTTAAGGTGTTTTCCTTGAGTTGCATTGAGAAACCTCATAGTATATTATGGTCATACCCATGATGTCTTCTGCTTGATTTTATTTTTTGAAAGAAAACAACCAGAACATTTTCTTGGCCCTGTTTGCCATCTTTTTCCTCAAGGACTTTTACACTTGCTTTTTTGCCATCCATCCATCTGGAAAATTTTGTCTTGTCTGCAAAAAAAACCAAACTCTGTTAAAATGCAAGCCCATTTTCTTCTACTGTGTACTTGGGCTTCTGAATGCTCTGAGTTTAATATCTGAGGTGTAGTTACTTTAAGTTGTTTCTGTGGATTTCATAGTAGTGAGACATCTTATGAATACAGCTTGGAATCTCCCAGCTGTCTGCTAGAACTGCATCCATGAAGTAAATCTGGAAATGTTGGGGCCTCCTTGAATACCTGCATTATTCCATGTAATTTCCTACAGTAGTGATGCTGTAATGTTCCATTCTCCAGAATTACTTAGGAGACTCCTTTTAACCTGAGTTCCATGTACATTCACTGACTTTGAAATATGAACCACCCTCTGTTCTTAGAGCTTCAGAAGTCAGTCTTAATGCAAAATGTCCATTGTTCTGCTTTCAGAGAAGCTTAAGAGCAGGGTGTGTATCAGGGACTTTGACTCACTAGGAGAAAGAACCTGCTGTGTGTCCATTTCCCTCCTCACTAGACCTGTATATTTTTGAGGAGTGTTAGTACAAGACATGGGTGAAGAATGACTTCTCTAGGTAGGTGTTTCTTCCAGTATTCAAGTTTGATGAACCTACCAGACCATCTCTTGAATTTATAGATCCCCAGGTATTCTCTTGCGTAATAGTTCATTGGTCTAAGACTGGTAATCAACGGCTTGGTTAACTGACGTCCTCTGGAGAAGTGCCTGTAAATTACTTGATGTTAAAAAAATTGTTAATAGTACTAATTAATTAAATAACATTTCTTAAGAAAGATGACTTTTACTGTGAATACCAGGCTAAATGTTATGGTTATTGTGGCTCGTTCGGAACTTTAATTCTTGATCTCCAGTTCTACAATTATTTTGAAAAAACACTTTTCCATTCTGTTTTCTTCCACTTTGAAAACTCTAGTTCATGTTTAATGTGTTAGCATTCCCTCCTGTGGCTCTCTGAGGAGTATTTACAGCTTTGATCCTTCACTCTTTTCCTCAGTCTTTTCAGTGATTGACAGCAGTCATATCAGTCTCTGCAGTAACAGGCACAGGTTGCCATGGCTTCACCTCCGTCTGTTTGGAATGGAGACTGGCAAGCAGTAAATAAGTTCTCATTTATTTTAAAGTTCACATACATTGTTTGATAAATTTCATGACTTCTTGGAAAGAGTGTAGCTCTGGGCAGTGGATTTGTTCATAAATACTGTCCCATCTGTCTATCCCAGGATGAAGTCATCTTTTATGTTGAACTATATCTTAGGCTGGCTTCTTGTTATTTGCTACATCATTGTAGATTGCTTGTGGACCCTCTTTAGGTTTTTTGTCTGCTAAAGATACTTCAAATAAGGGTGCCTTTAACTAATTTACAGTCAACTTACTTATTTTATCTTTAAGATATTCTAACATTAAGATGAGTATGATGAAAACAACCCAGAGTGTGATATCTGCTTGCCACTTGCTAAGTCATTGTAATGACTCCTGGCTCAGACACCACATTTGGAAGAAGTGTTCAGTGATCCACTTCTGTTGAGAAGTTTAAATTATTAATTGCTTGTGTTTGGTAAGCCTTACTTGGTTATGAATTTGGACCTCTGGTAGTCAGAGTTTTTAGAGGTCCTTTTGTCTATGTAGTTCTGCAGTGTGACTGCTTTGTGGCGTGGGTGCCCTTCCTCAAGGGTTCATTTTAACAAAAGAACTCAGCAGTTAAGGACAGAAACTGGGCCACGTACAGTCTGTGGACAGGCCAGTGTTCACTGTGGGGAGATCACAGGATTCTGAGCATGATCACGTGTGACTTCCTGTTAAAGCTAAAACTGAAAAGCCAAAACGTACACACCTTTTGACTTCAGATAGTATAGCATCTTCAGAAACTTAGACTGTGCACTGCTGATTCAGAGTAATACAGTACAGCTAAATGCTAATTGTCTTGGTGTGCTTCACAGACCTTTTAAAATTGTAATTGATTTTAGGACCGTGTTCTTGGAGAGATGCCTGGATTGGTCTAAATGACTGGGAATCTTCAGAGATTGCCACTGCACATAATGACTTGCAAATTCATAGCAATGGATATTGCTTCTGTAGTGCTCAACTGATTGCAGAGTGATAATACATAAATCTTACTGCTGATCAGTCTGATTTCACAGGAATAGTAGGTTTTCTTTATTGGTAACCTACTGGTCAATCTTGAAAAGAGGTTCTGACTTTGTGGATTTCCCTCTCTTTGCTACCTAGGTATTAATGGATATGTTCCATCAAGATGTAGAAGATTTAAGTGCACTAACTTTATCTGATGAAGAACCCTCCACCTCAGGGGAGCAAACCTATTATGACCTAGTGAAGTCATTTATGGCAGAAGTTCGACAATACATAAGGGAACTAAATCTCATTATCAGAGTTTTTAGAGAGCCATATGCCTCCAACTCCAAACTGTTTTCATCTCATGTAAGTACTGTGCAAACCACAAACAAAAAAAGCACCTACTATAATATCTATAAATGATGAATACTTCTGAAATTTAACTGTTGTCCAGTTTAACATATCAATAGTAGAGAAAGCATTTGTCTTGAGTTCTGAAATGGAAATAATAAAAGAGCACTTGTGGGGAAGTATGGGTTTTGTAGGACTGTGGAAGAAACCTCCCAATTTGCTATATTCACTTGCAGGCTTGTAATTTTAAGATTTGTCACTGTGCTTTGCCACATTTGAATAACTGTAAATTTTTATATATTTATAGATATTCATTATTTTAAAAATACATTTAATCATCTTATATAAGTTGTAGAAAAAGTATGTTATAAAATGATTGTAGAATCTTGTTCTGTTTAGGAAAGTTCTTGAATTCCACGTCATAATGGAGTAGCCTTGCACATTTGATTTTTGTCTCGTTCTGTTGCTTTTTGCAGGATGTGGAAAATATATTTAGTCGTATATCAGACATTCATGAACTTAGCGTGAAGTTACTGGGTCATATAGAAGACACTGTTGAAATGACAGATGAAGGCAGTCCTCACCCACTAGTAGGCAGCTGTTTTGAAGACATGGCAGAGGTAAGAAAAAATACTCCTTTGATTTTGGGGTTTTTTTTGCTATTCATATATATTTTAATACTTGCAGTTAGATGTAAAGTGCATCTCTGTTCTAGCTGCCTTTGTTCAGTTTGAGATCTCTTCTTCCAGCCCCACCATGATGAAGGGGCTGGCTATTTTTGAGAGTGCTCTTACCCTTTTAGTCTCTAAACCTTAGCTTTTGGAGTGGCTGTTTAAACTTTCAAGAGCACAGGTGGAAAAAGTTGAACAAAAAACCTGTGACTAGACTTTGACAGAATTGGAAGTGTCCTGTAAATCATCTGTAGATCCAGATTGCTGTGGAAAGACAAAGAGAGAGGAGCAAGGGCTGCTTTGCCAACAGGCTTGCTAAGCTGGTGAGGAAGGTTTTTGAACTAAGCTTGTTAGTGGATGGAGACTAAAGCTTGCAGATTGAAGAGAAGAGGACGAGCTTAACAGAAAGCATGGCAACAAAGGTTCTTGCACCTTCCTCCTGAGAAGGTGGGATGCTCAAAGGCTCCTCTGAAGTGTCTGTTTCCCCAGAGTGCATGTGCTCATGCACAGACAAGAGGATCTGGAAGTCTGTGCACAATTGCAGAGCTGTCGTGTGATTGTAATCAGCGACCTGGCAGGAAGGGCTGCCATGATGGAGGGCTGTATGAATGAAAACAGGTGCTCAGGAAGGATGGGAGGGAGGGGGGGATGAGGCCAGGAGGCCTAACAAAATATCAGCTAAAGTATATGGAGCTCTAGTATGGAATAAATGAGCTGGATGAATGCTTAAGGATCAGAATCAGAGGAGGATGCTACCAAAGGGCATGATGTGGTCAAGCTTCGACTGCAAAGTCTGCCCAGTTGACAAGTGGCACAACCCTTCTCTGAACAAGTAGGAGTCATCTCTTTATCACAGGCTCTAGCTTTCTTGGGAGAGAAGCAGTGTGTTCAGAGCACATGGAATATGCATTCCCGGTCTCTGAGAAAAGAGGTTGGGTTTAGTAGGAGGCAAGGACATGCACAGTTTCTTGTTTACTGGAACTTGGGCTCCTCACTACAAGAAAGATAGATACTGAGGTGCTGGAGTGTGTCCAAAGAAGAGGAGCAAAGCTGGTGAAGTGCCTAGAGAACGTGTTCTGTGCGGAGCAGCTGAGGGAGATGGGGTTGTTTAGCCTGGACAAAAGGAGGCCAAGGGGGAACCTTATCGCTCTCTACAGATACCTGAAAGGAGGCTGTAAAAAGGTGGGTGTTGATCTCTTCTCCCAAGTAGCAAGTGATAGGACAAGAGGAAATGGCCTCAAGTGAGTTTTGGAGATAGTGTTATGCCCAGTCTCAAAAACACTGTTGAGGAGGTTCCTGTAAACTAGAGGCTAGTCTGTCTCTCCTCAGTCCCTCAGAGGATTAGCAAATCTTTTTGGAATTCACATCCAGCCATGTGAAGGACTAGAAAGTGGCTGGCAACAGCCAGTAGAGATTTCCAAAGGACAAACTGTACCCGACCACCTTGACTACTTTCGAAGAGATGACTGTCTCCATGGACAGAGGGAAGAGCAGTTAATATCTCTTATCTGAACTTAAACAAGGCTTTCAGCACAGTCTGTCATAGTATCCTTACAGTCAGCTTGGTGAGATGCAGCCTAGCTAGTTGAATTATACAGCGTGTGGGAAATCGGCTGAACTGTTGGGCTTTTGAAGGGCTGTTATCAGCAGTACAAAGGCCACCTGGAGGCCCGTGGTTAGTGGCATTCCTCAGGGTTTGATACTGTTTAATGTTTGGATTAGTGTTGTGGAAGGAGGTCTGCCCCATCTAGTTGGCAGGTGATGCCAAATTGTGGGGAGACACACAGGAGGACAGGGCTACTTCTTAGGGGACCTGACAGGCTGGAGAAATGGACCTATGGGAACCTCACAGAGTTGAGTAAAGACAAATATGAAATTGTGCACCTGGGACCAAACAACCCCATGCAGTGTTTCAGCTGAGGAGCAGTACTGTGTGACAGGGCTGGGAGGTCCTCAGGAATTGTCTGTGAAGGCTAATTACCTACTGCATTATATTAGGGAATGTGTAGCTGGAATGTTGAGGGATCACTTCTGTGTAGGACTTGAGACCACATCTGGTATGCTGTGTCCAGTTTTCGGCTTTCTGGTACAAGATGTGTTTATACATGAACGTTGTGATGGTTAAGGAGCTGAGACCCGTGATGCCCAAAAAGGGTTGAGATTGCTGGGTTTATTTATTCTTGAGAAGTCTGAAGGAGATCTTACTATTGTCTTCAGTTAGGCAGAGGGAGGGTGTAAGGACAATAGAGGCAGGCTCTTACTGAGGCTTCACAGTTGAGAACTTGAGACGAGTGAGAGAGCACATGAATGGTAAAAAGATTAATCCTGATGACATACTGGAGGGGAGGAAATCTGCAACAAGAACACTTGAACATTGGAATAGGCTGCCCAGAGAGGTTTTGATGCCTCTCTACTTGGAGTTGATCAGAACTCAGCTGGATGAGAGAGACCCTGAGAATCCTCAGCTAGCTTTGATGGTGGATCTGTCTATGACCCTGCTTTGAACCGGGAATTGGACCAGTTGACTTCCAGAGATCTCTTTTAGACTGATTTACTCCGTCAGTCATGATGAGCATGTAAAAGTTGGCTCTTCTCTACATGTGTTTTGGAAAAGTCTATGTAGCATATGTATTTTCTTTAAGAAACGTGGAAGTTTAGCTTTTAAATCAGTTTTGTAAACTAATGGTTTTCCTGCCTATGGCAAGGGGTTGGAAGAACTACATGATCTTTAAGGTCCCTTCCAACCCAAGCCATTCTATGATTGTAAAATTATTGTGTATCTCTTTTTAGGAACTAGCATTTGATCCATATGAATCGTATGCACAAGATATTTTGCGACCTGGGTTTCATGATCATTTTCTAAGTCAACTATCAAAGCCAGGAGCAGCATTTTATTTACAGGTAACTTGCCTTTAAGTAAGACATATTATTGATATTACTATTTTAATTACATTGCATTGTTACTTCAATACATTTGTTGTTTTAAGACTGAAACTTATTTTGTTTCTAGTCAATAGGTGAAGGCTTTAAAGAAGCTGTCCAGTATGTTCTACCCCGGCTGCTCCTTGCCCCTGTTTACCACTGTCTCCATTATTTTGAACTGCTAAAAGTAAGAATGTTGTGTCAATCTGATGTGTTTGGTTTTGTGTTTTGTTTTTTTTTAATAATTCTCAATGTTAGGTACCAGAGCTTTGTGTGCTCAGTTAGAGGTAAAATCTTTTACTAGAATGTGAATAATGACACTGCTGTGTTGAATAAAAAGCAGGTTATGTGCTCTGCAGGTGCGTGCTATAATTAACTGAACATCAGCTTGTAATTTCATGGAAGTTTTACAGCAGGTAATGATTTCTGTCAAATAATCAAGCTACTATTAATTTAGAAAGCAATAGAGATCTACATACTCATATTCTTGGAATGATAGTTGCAACAGTGTTAAGAGATAATGGCAAATGGCTGTATTATAGATGTCCAAGGCTTTCTCAAGCTGTTACTTTGTAAATTTAAAATCACAGCAAGAGTTCCCTTCAGACTTCATTTTATTTCAATAAAAGCTTTGGTGTTCTTGCAGTGGACATCCCATGGGCTTGTAAAGGTGATATCTTCCCTTCAAAGGGAAGGCTTGGTTTGATATATGTACTACTTGGGCTTTTTGTAATGAGACTCCTATTGATAGGGCCACAGGAACATACACACATGCAAAGCAAATAGCTACAGAATGTTTTTCTGGGGCATTGATGTTGAGTAATGATCTTTAAGGGGTGTAAAGGATTCTGAGGAAAACTTTCAAGCAGAATCTTCATTTGAACTTAATGGAAACTCATAAGGCACACAGTGTTCCAAACAAATACGTAGGGAAATTTGGATCTGAAGTTAAAAAGAAAAAAATAATAATAAAAAAAAAGAAAATCTCTGCTCTTTTGAAGAAATCTGTATGTGTTTCCTTGAATGTTGTCTTTGGATAACCCAGTGCTTAGGTCCTCTTTGAGTCTAAGTGTCTACAGTTTTAACACCATTTTTAGTGATTTAGATCTACCTATACAGCTTTGGCACATAGCTCATCTTGTATAACATGCTTTTTGAAAAATTTTGGGATGTATGCGTGATCCGTTTGTCTAGTTCGTGGGTTTGGTCTGACCTTTCAGACATCTTTAAAATATTAAGCATTTTCCTTAATCCATTGGAAGGGAGGTATGATACAGCTTGTTTGCATTTTATATGATAAAGACCTGCATAGACATAAGGTTTCCCTGCTCATGCAGTACCTGGTGGCTTTGCATTCTTCCATGTGAACGTGGCACAGTCATATGTAATAGACAAAGCATGAAGGATTAATGTCGTCTGGCACACAGGCATCCTGCGTTGCTTATTCCATTGGCAATTTTAAGAGGGGAAAAAGACCATGTGTGCTTATGTAATGGGGAGCAGCTTGTGTTCACCTTCGTTAGGGCAAACTGGAGTCTAAGCTAAGCCCACCTCCAGAAGGTGATCAGTCTTTGCAACCCATGACCTGTGCTTTATGTAAAACTCTTGTCTTTTTGTGTTCATGCTCTACACACGCCCCCTCCACTCTGCGTCACTCTGATATTGTTGGGCTGGATTTTATTCTGTATATGATAACCTTCCAGGTTCTCTTCCCACCATGTTGCTCATCTCACATTTTAGTGAGACACCTGTCACTGTGGTCTGTGACTGGCGATACACGTCGTAGGCAGTGATGGATAATAGGCGCAGGCGAAGAGAAAGATATTGCCTTTCGTGGCATTATCTTCAGCTGTCAATGAGCATTCAGCATATGAATCCCTCCCTCAAGTAGTCTCTGCTAGCAATAACATTTTCTTTCTTGTATCTGGAATCTTTAAATAAATTCCAGCGTGATTATACTTAAAAATCACCTGACGGAAGAGAAGGTTACCTGCTGCAGAAGGGTATTGGTGCAATTATTTAGCCTTATCATCAAGACAGTTTCACTAATGCAAGGTTATACTGAATTCTCTGGTATGGTAAGACACCTGATTTAGTGATTGCAGCCATATCTATAAATAATCAAGTTAAAAATGCATGAAAATGGATCTCTTGGTATGAAGACACAAAATGTTGGCAAAGTAGCATGTGGAAAAAAAATTTTATTTCTCTTGAATATAGATATACTTAAGGATAAAGAGGTTTGCATTTTTCTTTCAGCTGTACTTTGTACTTTGAAGTATCTAAAATGCATTTCAGTTTCCTTCTAACTATGCAAATTAAAAAAAAATTCTATTCACTAATGGTTATCTAAATGGTTATCACTAAATGGTTATCTAAATGGTTATCACTAAAGCCTTCCTGAAGTTGGGCAGGGCACCAGGAATGCACAAATAAATATTCTGGTTTTAGCTAAAGCTACATCGTTGGAAAGTTAGAATAGGACTAAGGGCTGTGTTTTCCTTCAACCAACCTGAAAATTCCTCAAACTTTTGTATAATAAACTAACTATATAAAATAGCAGTTTCGTAGGAGACTGCACTTTTTTGCAAATTTTCAGATAATATGAATGGGCTTTTCTGAATCATAGAATCATGGAATTCTGTGAATAGAAGTGTGGACTTTTAAGTGAAAGGTAGGGTGGTACAAACAGTGGAGTTATTCATGACCTTGAGTAATTGAAGAAAGAAGGTTACAATACCTTTGAATTGAATTTGGCACTGTCTCGAATGCTGTAAATTTGTATATACTCTTTCCTTTCATTGGATAAATAGAAGATTACTTTAAAATTCTTTATTTTCCAACTAGGAATGCTGCAAAGCATATATAAACTCTGCTTAGGTAAAACAGTATGTTTTTGGGAAACAGGAGAACTTCATAGGTTGAGATTTTTTTAAGCCAAATGCAACCTTGACTCCCATGAGTCATGAATGGTAACCTATTGTCTCTTTGATATTATTTTTTAGTTGGAATTCTACCTATAATGATCTAAAAATCTCAGGATGCTTTCATTTCACACCAGCATCTAGTGTGTTTTATTTGGGTTTTTTTAAACTTTGTTCTTAGATGAAAAGTAACTTGCCAGTCTTTTAACCGATGGTATTAAATTTGTTACATGTTGCTGAAGAAGGCTCAAGGTGGTAAAATGTTAGTAGTTTAGGACTAGAGTATCTTTAGTTTGATCCCTTAATTTTCTTGCTGTGTGTGGTGGTGTTGGGCAACACATCCCAAACTATTTTGAGCTTTGACTTCACTTTCATTCTCAGGCTTCTTTGAGCCAGTGTCATGTTGGAGAGTGTAACAAATTTAATGAATTTGGTTTGCAATCACATCTGTAAGTGGTGTAACCCAGCCCAGGGTGGAGAATCACTGAGTCTTAATTAGTTGAACTTTGGCAGTCTGCAAAGCTTTTACAATATCTGCAGTTATAGATCATTGTCTCAAAACACTGTCTGGATTGCTTGCCTTTAGTACGGGCACTGAGAGTAACACGTTCTCTTGCTTTAATCAATTCTTAAAGGATACTTCAATTACTATTAAAACCAAAAAAATCACAGATTTGAACTAGCTGTGAATTATTTAAAGCAAGTATTCACTTAGTGTCAGCAAAAGATTTTACTTTTTGAAGTCACTTTGGATTCAGTGCTTCTTTCCAAACACGGTAACTTGTATGCACAGTACAGGTTTGAAATAAATAAAAATCAGAAGTATTACTGTTTTACATAATTTATATATGTAACTGCAGATATGGATGATTTATCATATCCACTGGAGATAATGTGCAATTCTAGATCTCTGTGACACATGGAGGTTTGTCTGTTGGACGAAGTGTTGCTTGACCAAACTGTTGCTAGTGTGTGATAAGGACCACAAAGAGTATTTGGGTGTTTCCTGGGAGAAGAAGCTGGTAAAATTTGGTCTGAAGTCTAAGAAGAGGTTTCCTAGAGTATGACAGTAGGTGACAAATTTAAGAAACTTCTTCGTATGGTTAAACTAAGAGGACTTGTTTTACAACGGGAATGTTGTAAAGGTTCAGAAGTTGTGTCTTATGGTAGAAGCTGGAGGTGGTACAGCCAGGTAAATGAGGTTCTGTATTTCTTGCTTGTGAGCATTCATTGACAATATTTCTATTTCTATTCTGCTTTAAATGCTAGTAGGTTTATGCTTTAAGTCAGTTCTGTGTTTGTCAGCCACAAGGGAAGTTGATAGGGGAAAATAAAACTTTGTCACGTGGGGGGGTGTGTGTGCACACTTTTCCCAGAAACGTGGTTAATGTTAATCTAACTAATTGGTCTCTCTGATGTAGCTCTTGAATTTTCTTTCTAGCTGTGGCAGTTGTTGATGTATTTCCTGTGTGTTTGTGTCAGATAAATATATGTACATGTGTATCACTTCATTGTTAATGATTTATGTCATTTGTTATGGAGTTGTGATGGGGCTGTATGTTTTATTTTATAGCTTTTTTTCCTTATACACAGGATGTATTTGGGTTTTTGAGATGCAGATGTCTCTTTCTAGGAAATCTTCTAATGAGAAATAACTACCTCAGAGAACATTTTTTTCTGTTATCCCTCTAAAGTTGCCTTTCTGCAAAAGCTGGATAAAATCTAACAGAAGTAAAAGTAAAAAAATTCCTCCTGACTTTGCTTACAGTCCTCAGTGACACTTGAGCTGTGTTACTGTCAATCTGCTGCCAGACCAACAAAAGCTGTACTTTGGTCCTTGAAGAAGGGAGTAGGGTATCACAGGGCCAGACTTCTTAATCTAGATGATGCTGTCCGTGGGAAGTCAAATGAAGCACTGACTGAATTCCAACTTACAACTTCACTTATGTGTTCAACTGTAGGGTTCCAAAGTCCCATTTTCCAGTGAATTTTCTAGAAATACCTGCATGGCAAAGTGTCTATGGTACAGTGGGAGTTAGCAGAGCTGTGTTGTAACTGACTGTTTGCTGGGGCTGGTGATTTGTTCCCAGTTTTCAGTGACTGCTGTTAATGATGGTAGATAGCTCTTTAGCTTACAATGGCAGCAGTTTATGTTGAACACCCAAGGCCAAGCTGTCATGAAAATAGATGGGTGTTACAAGAACTTGGACAAATTTTGTTCCTTTTTTTCCCCCACTGAGTAAAAGTTTTGACACAATCCATCGAGGATTGAATGTTAAGAAGCTGGAATTTTCAACTCCTAGTTTTTGTGACTGTGGCAGTCATGATACAGTCCCTGATACACTTATATTGCTGTATAATCTTTCAATTATACAGTGTATTTACCTGTCCTCTTCTCCTGCCACATTCTGTAAAAAGGACAGATCCTTGGAGAGAGGTTGTGCTATGGTTGAGATTTTTATATGCTTGATTTCTTCAGTGGAAATACTTCTGGGTGTGGAGCTGTGGATTTAGTCTCACTACCAGCATCGTTTCTCTGTTTGCTCTTATAGCAGTGGAGATTTATGTTTTCTGTCAGTGGAAACTGATGTAAATGTGTAGGAAATAACAAATACAAGTAAAACAACAAGTTCCCTTTGTGCTTTCTGTAGACCAAGTTTACAGATGGATTTCTGCTTGTCATCTTTCATTTCACTTGCTGTTTTTTAATTAATCACCAGAGTTCCTCTTAAAATCAGCAGGGTCCTGCTATTGCTTCCCAGAATGATCTTTGAAATTTTGAATTCACCTTATGTAGTGTGCAAAAATTCATACGTTTCTGTTCAAAAAATCGTGTATTTCTATCCAAACATAGAGGTGTCATCCAGTTTTGCTTATAGCCTTGCAACCTTGTCTGGCAAAGATCAGATTTGAAATGTGTCGAACCAGAAAAAGTGGATTTTAATCCACTTTGGAGTTACAAAAGAGAAAGGGAAGATGTTTTCAAATTGCATTGTCTTTACTATGGAAAATTTGGGGGAAGAAAATGGAAGACCTCAATTACAAGTGTGGAAGCACATAGGTAAATATTTTGTGATATTTCAAATACTGATCTAACTAAATGTTATGAATTTAATTATGAGTTTTAAATTTCTAATATATTCTGCAGGTCTGCTAATAAAGATGAGACAAACCAAAGTGACAGTAAGAAAGAAGAGTTTCAGAGCATGAAGGCTCTGGAAGAATCTGTGAACTTGTACATTTGTTGCAGAAAGGTAATGATTCTGCCATGGAAGAAACATCAGCATATGCAAAAAAAAAGTCCCCATATTTCTGAAGAATGCAGAGCAAATGGGTTTTCCTTACTCTGAGAAGACAAGGCCTCCTATAAGCAAAGTAGCCATTTCCCTAGTAATGAAATCCGGGCATGTGAAATGCAGAAATGGCAGCTGGTAGCCTACAAGAAGTCTGAATGTTTAGGAAATGGTTTTATGAGAACATCAAAGAATGTGTTTGAAAAAAAGGCTTTGTTTTTCTGTCCCTTCCTTGATGAAGGAGGTGTTCATTGTGTAAGCTAACGCTGATCACATACATAAATCCCTTCCCAATTGCAGAAGCTGAGAGCAAAATTGCACTTCTTCTTGCTGAGCAGATACCAGGTGAAACACTGCAGGGTGCAGTAGCTGGTGAGCAAACCTAATCTGGAGTATGGTCTCCTGACAGGCTATACCCATTTATGGGAATGCTAGGGAGAATTTGGCCACAAAGGAAACCTGTTACAGTAAACTTTGAACTGCTGAATTGGTAAATGTCAGCTGACAGACTTGTATAACTATATATGTCTGGATGGGTCTTCCTGACTTTTGCTCAGTTGTCTATCCTGATTTGAAAAATGGCACTCTTCAGAGTAGTGTCATTTAATTCTGAAACAGATGTATTTTAATTTCATACACACACCCCTCCCCAAATAGCATTCGCATTGAGTAATCAAAGTAGCAGTTCCTTAAATTCACGTTTCCTTAATCAAATGTTTTTACTTTTTTGGTCTCAGATGACGTTTGATGTACTTAAATTTTCAACATATATTTAAGATCTATTGTAAGTCACATAGTAAGGATGTAAAAGAACCTGTAATCTTGTACTAAAAGTTGAAATGCTTCTTATCTTCCTCTGTTTTAATGCTTTACTTCTCCAGTATGCTTCCCAACGGGCTGATCGTATTTTATATTGTGAGTTAAAACTTAATGTGAAATAAAAGATGAGGGCTTTTTTAGCTCCTGTGTCCTTTAAGTTGTACTTCCAAGAGAATGCTGAAGGCTTTTTGTAACTAATTATTTGTTATCTGGGGTTTGATATTTGACATGTGTATGTAAGATGGTGCAATTTTATGTAACTTTTTAAAATTAAACTGAGAAGACATAGTTAAACTTTGAGTGGAGAAAAAGCTTTTATCATTACTTCAGGAATATATATTAAGTTCTGTTCCACTCAATGCAACTAACACTCCTGCTGTAATGTAAATCTAAAGAAACAGTTAGAACCGTATGAATATTTTTGCTGCACTGTGCTCAAGATTGTCTGAGTTTATATGTAAACAAAATGACTTTTCAAATTTCAGTGCATTAAAGCTGTTTATATATGTTCAGAAATATGGCATGTGAAGTTTCCTTCAAGATTCAAGACTGAGGTGCCTTTTAGATTGCTAGCATTTTCCAGAAGTGTATAGTGTTCCCTGCAGATGTTCCTATTTGCTGTTCCAGCTGATTTCCTGGTGCTTTCTAAAAATTAAAGTTTCTAGATATGAGAACACTTTTTTCCTCAATATGCTGCTGCTTTGGGTTGAGGTTTTTTATTATTTGTAGGAATTACAAAAAGTCAGAGAGTGCTCTTGGGTACCTCAGTGCTGCAGAGAAAACAATCCAGGATTGTTTTGTGGCAAAGTGCCAGCGGACCTGCCTGCTTTGTCAGAGAAGAAACCCTATTTGTTTTTATTCTTGATTATAAAACACCGTGTTTCAGGATTGCCTTTTGGTAGGTTGAAGAAAACAGTGAGGCATTGGAACAAAAGCCGGAGTAACTGGTGTCATTGCACTTCAGGTTCCCATGTATATATGTGGTTTACCTATGTGGCATTTCCCTACGGAGCAGGTAGCCAGGCCATGCTGCAGCCAGGCTTGATTTGCCAGCTGTGCAGGTGTTTTGTGGGCTGTGGGCTTCAGGATCTCTGGAGAAATTACGTAGTGGGTTTTGAAGAGGTTTCTCTGAAGCAGCACTAGTTTGAGCTCATTGTTCTGAGTACTGTGGTGTGGAGCTTCCACTTGTAACGTTGGACCACTTATGCAGTAAACTTCTTGAGTTAATGTTGTGAGGGACAATAAGTATCTACAACCAAGTAATCTTGAGTTAAGCTTAAGCAGACACAACTGTGATTTTCCTGCCTCCCGTATTCGACTCTTTCTTCTATGTATTGAAGCTGGTTTTTGATCTTACCTGGAGATGAACCGGGGACCTTGCAGTTCACAAATGTTAGTGGTTAGATTTAGAATAATATTCTAGGAAGACAGAAGTCTAGAATGTGATAAAAGCCCTAAAATACAAGAATTTACACCCATCGTGATGCCTGCTAGTGTGGTTATAATTGCATATTCTCATACGTACTTTCTATCATTGTATTTTCTAGATAGATGCTTCCCTGACAGTGTTAAAGAATTACTACCATAGTCTAATTTTGCACTGTATGAGAAGGTTTTCTTTTTGATCTGTTTGAAATTTCCGGGGTTTATAAATGTCTAATCCTTGTGCTATGCAACAGGTACAACAAAATATCTTGTCTTCCATTTCTTGATATTTCTTCAAAACTTGTGGCCTGGGATGTAGTTTGTTGTTTGTTTTTTTTTAATTAGAGACTTCTGTAGCAGTCTATATTCCAAGTTTGTTTTCCTTGAATGATCAGGATACTGAGCCGGTAGTATTGTGAATCACATGAGCTATAAGCCAGTATTTTCTCATAAGATTATTAAAATGCACAACATCTGTAATACTACTGATAATCAGAAATCAGCACTTCCTTCATGTAATATTACAGTATTCTTCACAGTGCACTTTATGTAAAAAAACACACACAAAAAACCACCCCAAAACCAGCCACCACCACTTACTTAGCATTTCCCTGGTTTGTTCATTAGGGGGCACTGCATAGCTGTAGAAGAATCAGCAGGATTTGCTGACGCTTTGCAGTGATGCCACTTCACATTCCATAACCACCTCTTTCAAACTGTCTGGGGCCAGTGTAAGATGAAAACATTGCAGTAATTTAAGCTCAGTTCTGACTAAGTCTGTTATTGGTAATTATACAATACCATGCTGGCATATAAACTTCCAAACTTCTGTGTCCAGAGAAGTGTCTTTGTAGGAGTTCACAGCACTGTCTGGTTTGCCTTTTATGTTGGTCTTACACATGAGAAGACGCGCACTACTACACACTGCTTTGTAAATGTTAAACCTGGAACATAATTGCACTCACTGGACTCCAGTTTAGTTTCTGTTTACCATTGGAAATGGTAAATACCATTTATCATTACTCCCAATGGATCCTGATGGGGAAATGTTAACTGCTTTCTCTCCCGCTCTACATACAAATATGTGTTTTGCTTTAGGACATAGACTATTCTGTGATGAATACCAACACTTGCAATTGGAGAGAGATGACTGTAAAAAGCATTTTATAAGCAACATAGGAGCAGAATGCTTTGCAGTAATGAATGTTAATCTGTACCAGTTTGTTTCTGAAGAGAATGTACAGAATACCGTAGGACCTAATAAGGCTTATTTTCAAGGAAACTAGGCTAAAACAGTCTCGTCCATTGTTGAAGGGTAGCAACCCAGAAATTATAGGAAATCCAGCCAGACTATTTTGATGGAAGTTTGTAAAAAGGCAGTGCACATGGCAAAGAGCTATTTTGGAACTCTTGTGTAGGAAAGATACAAAATCTTAGCTCCAGGTTTTTCTTAGCTTTCTTTCAGGACTTCTGCCAGCAGTGCTGCACCTGCCTCATTTGTCTGAAATCCTCGCTAAACCTAGATGATCTGCAAAACTGAAGCAAAGGAAAGATAATACCTCTTCTAAACTAAGAGAGTAGAGGAATATGATGAGGGTAGTCTGTTCCTTCTTGGAATTATGTATTCTCCTCAAGACCTTTCGGGAAGTAATGCTTATTGTAATACATTGTCAGCTCTATTTCAGTGAGCTGAAATAGTGAGCTACTATTACAGGAGTAGGCACTCATACCTAATGCTGCTTAGGTTGAGAGTGTGACAGATTGCACTACATGAACTAAAGCTGCCTAGAATAAACTTTGTGGTGATCCTTATGGCTGAAAGCACAAAGTAGTCTTTGGCATTGACAGCTCTTGCACTGAATGATTAACACTGGTTAGGGAAAAATGTAATGCTTTTCTCTGACCCGTTCAAATGTCAAACACATGAATATGTTGTATTCAGTTGGATTTTGGAGGACAATACTTCTATTTCACACTGAAAGCAAACATCATGATTGTACTGTTTCCAAGACTGTCTTGTTCTGGTCGGTGTTGGCCTGTTGCTTTGCTTCTACCACCTCTGTCAAAAATCTTTTCAGTAGAGCCAGATCTTGGTGTGTAATAGTCTAAAATGCTTGTCTCTTAATAATCCTGTAAATGTTATTTCATTTTAATGTCTAAACCAGAGCTGCAGTCACCAATTCTTTCACTAACTGTAATGTGAAACATTTTAATGCTTAAATGAAGATTTAAGATGAAAATCTTAATCAATCTTAAACATGGCAGATCTTGTTTTATAAAACTTACCCATCATAACAATAGTTACAGACAAAATATTAGTATTAGCTGTTCTCCTACTGTTTTAGTTTAGAATTTTATTATATTTTTTACCCTTTAAGATATGTTGTTAGTATATGAAGGCACGAGTGTAGCTTGTACTCAGTAGGGACATAGGCACCCTGGTTTTACAAGCTGGCCATGAACAGCTGAGCAACTCCTCCATGGAGGAGGAACAGTTACTTCTCCCCACCATCCCTCTGGTTACTGTTTTCCCCTTTGCTTTTTTTGCATGAAAAAAATCTTAGTTCTGGTGGATAAGATGTGCAGAAGCCAGATGAACACCCTCCCAGCAACAGAGGCCTGTATTGCTGATCAACGAGTGTGTAGCCATCAAATTGAGGGAAACAGCAGCGCCTACCTGTTCACTCCTTACAAGGCTATGTCAGGAGAACCATATCCAGCTCAGGCTTCCTGTTGACTTTGGTGTATTGAAACAAGCCCCTGGAAGGGCTTGTCGAGAGGGCTTGATGCATGGAGCATGTGATGAAGCTGGGGGAGTGGGGTTACTTATTCTGAATAAAAGGAGGCTGAGGAGGAGGAGAAGCCTTGCTCCCGTCTTTGACTGTGTGATGGGGTGGGGAAGACAGAGAAATACCGTTCGCAGCTGCATAGCACTTCCACATATTCCACTCTGAAAAGTCAGTAAGGGAAATCCTGATAAGCTATTGGAAAAAAACCTTTACCTTGAGGGATTTCAGACATTGGAACTGATTGTCCAGAAAGGTTTTGGCTACTCTATGTTGAGAATGATTCAAAACTCGCTATGGTTCTAGGCAATCTGATCTATGTTGGCTCTGCAGTTGAGCTGAAGGTTGGATAAGGTAATCTCCAAGGTCCCCTTCAACCTGAATTATTGATTAGACTGTTACTAGTGAGATGAGAGCCCTTGTAATCTTCTGTTTACAAATGTGATGAAGGAGTTTTGCTTAGCTTTGGGTCCAGGTTGTCTGTTCCAGGAGTGCTTATGTGTCTTAAAAACATACAGACATCCCACTGATTTGACCTTGTGCTGTAGAATGGTGTATATGGCGATCTCCTTCATCACTTAGCACTCTTAAGATTTAGCATCTCTAATGGGTTCCTTTAAGGAAATGTAAGGTAAATCAAACTAGTTTGAGATAAATAATGCCTGTCTGAGTGTGTTTGTGTCTGGGGGGCCTTAGTGACTGCTGCTCTCCTTTTACTGAGATTAAGTTCTTAGCAGACTGTTGTCTCTCACCTGTGTCAGTAAGGCACCTGGTTATTTCATTAACTTTAATAACAAGCAGGAACATGCAAAATCAGCAGATGGTTAGATTTCTTCTTCCTGGGTCAAACTTCTGGATTTGCACATTCCAAAATGCTTGTAACACTCTCTGTCTTTTACTTTCAATGTTCACAGCAATTGGAAGAAAGAAGTGAGGATGAAGAGGATAAAGAGTGCTTAAAGCAAGCAATAACTGCCTTACTCAATCTTCAAAGCAGTATGGAACGGATATGCTCCAAAAGCCTTGCAAAACGAAGGCTTAGGTAAATGTTTCCGGTTTTCCTGCTTTCTGCTCTTAATGCTTTGCTATAAATCCAGGGCTCCCAGTTTCCTCTTTTAGTAAACAATGAACAAAATAGTTTGTGACAAGCCTGCTTTTTCAGAGGAAGTGACATCAAAGCCAAGATAATTTGTTATTGTTTGAAAACAGTTCTAATTTCTATGTGTCCTTGCAAACTGGTAGTTGAGACGTTCTGAGAATTCACTGGTAAGTAGAAAGTTATGGCATTCGTGGGATAATTATGCTCAGATAATAAATATCCACCTATATTGTAAAAGTACCTTTCTGTGTGATTAGAAGAGAATGTTCTTGAATTTGAAATCTGAAGAGTTTTTTGTGCAATATTAGTTAAAATTATCACTGAATAATAGAAATAGATGCATAGCTAACTGGTACTTAGTTGCACTGTTGTAGCAAATTCTTGGGTTATGCTACCTGCTGTTTCTTTTAATGCTAATGTTTGTGTAATTATTTAAATATGTTAAAACTTTGCTTTTGCTCTTAAAATTGTTTCAATATTTTCTTTGCCAGACAAGTTTTGTGCTGCAAAGGGTAATCTTTAGGCTTGGATATGAATGCATTTAACAGCTTATTTTTTCTGAATGTGCTCATTTCAAATTAATGCAATCTAAAATTGTTTTGTTGGTTATGAAAGTGAGTGTTTTGTTAGAGTAAGAAGCACTAACAGCTTGCCTGCATCTGGTTGCCTGTGTTTAGGTAAAATATTTGTTGCTGAAGATAAGTAGAGAATTTATCAGATGAGATACTTAACAGAAACATTAGTCAAGGCTTACAATAATGCTGATATTGAGTGCTGAAATTGCATTCTCAGTAGAATTCGCACTACTCAGAATGATGTTTTTGCTGTTAGAGGTGGTTGTGTTTTTCAAATACATGTATACTAATAGGCTGCCTTTCTCCCATCCTTCACTGAAGTGAATCTGCATGCCGGTTCTATACTCAGCAGATGAAGGGGAAACAGCTAGCAATTAAGAAAATGAATGAAATCCAGAAAAATATTGATGGTTGGGAGGGTAAAGACATTGGACAATGCTGTAACGAGTTCATCATGGAAGGAACACTCACACGTGTAGGAGCAAAGCACGAGAGACACATATTTCTATTTGATGGCTTGATGATTTGCTGTAAGTCAAATCATGGCCAGCCAAGACTTCCTGGTGCTAGCAATGCAGAATACCGACTAAAGGAAAAGTTCTTCATGCGAAAGGTACAAATCAATGATAAAGATGACACTAATGAGTACAGACATGCTTTTGAAATCATCTTAAAAGATGAGAACAGTGTTATTTTTGCTGCTAAATCAGCTGAAGAGAAAAACAACTGGATGGCAGCACTGATATCTTTGCAATATAGAAGCACGCTGGAAAGGATGTTGGATGTAACAATGTTGCAGGAAGAAAAAGAGGAACAGATGAGATTTCCAAATCCTGAGCTTTATAGATTTGCAGAACCTGACTCTGAAGAGAATATTGTGTTTGAAGAAAACATGCAGCCCAAATCTGGAATCCCCATCATCAAGGCAGGAACTGTTGTGAAGCTCATCGAGAGGCTGACTTACCACATGTATGCAGGTGAGGCACTTGGTTTATATAGCCAAAACTCAAGGTGGTGACTCATTTATGCTTCTCTTCCTGTGTTAAATACATGCAGCAAAATATAGAAAGTGAGTGGAAAGTGAGTGTGCTTTGCAGTGCACATACTCTAGTATGCTCTTTGGGTTATAGTTTTGACATCTAAGTATTCCCTGCTGTAGCTATTAAGAATGTGAATCCTGTTTGGCTGAACATATGCATGTGCATAAGGTTTTCTTGTGCGAGGGATGGGGGGATGGGGGCCTGCAGGAATTGAGCTCTAGACAATACTTTTTCCTTTATGCCCCAGGCTACAAGAATTGCCTTCCCTGGAGACTTCCAAAGCTTGGTGGCACATGAAGCGCCAACATTGCAGGAGAAATTATGGGCCCAGTGTTTTCAGTTAAGGGTTGTACTCTATCATCTGTAACCTATGTCCGTGCTGGCATGTAATGGAAAGACCAATATCAGCTTGATAGAAGCAGTCACTTGCATAATTTGGCCTCAGGACTTTGTCCTAATCAGAACTTCAATGAGAATTTGATGTAAGGACTTTTGACTTAGGGTTTCTGTTTGTGTTGAAGACACATTAAAGATATTTATGTGATTGTCCAGGCTAACCTCAATGTGTGGAGTTTTTCTTGATAACATCCCAGCATTTTCATAAGCTGTGCTGCCAAGCATGGGCTTGCATTTGGGGTTTGGAGGTTTTTTTGTTATTTTTCTGGTTCTATCTGTGTGTCAGTTATTCTAAAACTTCGCATATCTTGGTATTAGTGCTTTTCATATTCAACAGTTTCTTGTTTTTCTTTCTATTTACTCTTTACACTCTTGATTATCATAGATTGTTCTTCCGCAGCTCAGTCCTAGATACCCTCCATAAACCAGGAATATTTGATTGAAAGAATATAATACATACATTATATAAAAAACAGAATATAATTTGTGTAGTTTAGTACTCATTTACTTTTTTAAGTACTTGTAATTGCTTCTCTTTACTCCACTGCTTTTATTGCTCTTCTTCTCAGTTCCTTGAATTTTTCTGACATTTACTAAAAAGCCAAGTGCAATATTGTGCTGGCAGTTTTTACCAGAGCAGTCTTGTGCCTGTCTTCATTTTCTTGTAACTTTATAAACTTCTAGCTCTTGGCTTCAAATTTTGTAGGCATGATTTATTACATAATTTTATAGTTTTGGAAGTTAAAATCAAACAATTCAGTCTTAGAGAATGGAAAACACTTTTTTTTTTTTTAAGCTAGTGTTGTCTTTGCCAAAGAATTGGAAAAAATAGTCCTTCATTAGTGCCCTTGTGAACATTTGCTTTGCTTTGGCTGACTTGCGCACCGTTGAAAATTGCCTTTTTCAGACGTGCTGGGCCTTCAGTGCCACAGCTAACAGGGCTCTTCAGGCATTGTATCTGTCCAGGGAGCCACAGACTACATTGTTCAGTTCCATAAAACAGGAAGGCCTCTTTTTGTGACGTGTGTAGCTTGTTGAAATACGTCTCTTGT
Source organism: Lepidothrix coronata (assembly GCF_001604755.1). NCBI lineage: Eukaryota > Metazoa > Chordata > Aves > Passeriformes > Pipridae > Lepidothrix > Lepidothrix coronata. Next base: position 654,302 of record NW_016690251.1, read on the forward strand.
ATGGGGTTTTTTGTGTCTGCATCTCTTTCTTTGGCCTTTCTAGCCCACAGAACATCAAAAATTCAGATCAATTGATTAGATCCATTTTGTCCACTGTCATTTAAATCCCTGCTTGTGACAATGTCTATTTAATAGGGCTTTAAGTAGGTTGCTTGAAGCCTAATGTTGTAGGGTGGTCTAGTGGTTAGGGTGCAGGACTCTCACCGCTGCGACCCGGGTTCGATTCCCAGCCCCCCGGGCAGATGGAGCTCGTCAGCCCTGTAAGGCAATCCATCTAAGAGAAGGTCACTCTAAACAAACCTACGTCCTGGGGACCTCACTGCCACTGTCCAAGCTTGCTCGGCNACTGCCACTGTCCAAGCTTGCTCGGCCCCGGCAGATGAACCTCAGGATTAAAGGGTGGGCTCAGTTCAGCGCACGCTGGGTCTCACCTAAAAAAAAAAATCCACTGCGCAGGCTCGAAGGGTTAATGACCTTTCCCAAATCTTCGCTAGCGAAGACTGGCCATAATGTTGTAGGTATGGGTGACATTGACCAAACTATTGCATGAGAACACTGAGAACATAGGTATGGTGAGATAGGCTGAAAGACTTTGACCAAAAGGATAAAAATGGTTGTCTTGTAATGTATTTAGCCTGTCTTTGTAGCCTTAAAGATCTTTGTGCAACTTACATGGACGTGATGCTGAATTGCTAGATTGCACATCATTTCTCAACACTCTTATCTTCTATACCTTCTGCTTTATAATTGCTTATCTGTGAGGAAAAACATCATTGTTCTAATCATTCTGTGCAGTCTTTTCCAAGGGTACAAATAAATAAGAGATATAATGACTCAGCCAAAAATGCTCTGTTGTACAGGAAGCATGGTCCATTTTCAGTGTAAATCATTCAGTGTTTTGTTGCATCTTGTGAGATGCAGGGATTTGGACAACAACTTTCCATAGTAACACTTCAGCTCTTTCATACGTGTGTCAGCTGAGCTCAAGGCTTCTTGCTTGCTTGGAGACCTGGGAAGATGAAGACTCTGGTGATATGTAACCAAACAGCTACAGACTGTAGAAATGCTTTTCTTGTCCACATAGGATTGTGTTTGTGTGATGGTAATCTTAAAAGATTTTGTTGACTCTACATTCTTATACCAGAATAGCAAGCCTTTACTTTTCTGAGGCAACTTTTCTCAAATACGGTGTGACTGGTTGTGTCAGCCCTTGATCTGACAGTTTCAAGGCAGTATTTACCATAGCTGTGACTTTTCTTTACGTTTTTTTCTTTGTAGGTCAAGTGATATAAAGAATAATTACAGATATAGTTGCAGAGGTGGTATGAATTTGTTGCAGGTAGCTGAAGAGCAGTTTAGTTAGTTGCATGTTGAGAAGTACATGGACTCTGTTCAGACAGTAGTCAAATCAGGTCTCAACTTTTTTATCATCTGTGAAGATCCACGTGATGCATCTCATTTGTAGATATGGGTGTTGGACCTTTTATTTTTCTTCCCTCACCTGCCTGACAATGCAAAAACCATTTTATCAGCCAAAATATTTCTCTATTATGCTGTGGAACAGGGACAGTTCTAAGGGATCAATGCTGCTGGGGCTTGGAAGGATCCAACCCATTGCCAGAACTCAGACAGGGAGACAGCCCTGATGGCCACCTGGCCCCAAGATGCAGCAGACTGTCCAAACTATCCTGTGGTGGAGCAGCGAAACAGGGAGAAATCTCCTCTGCAAAAGCAACTTTCCATATATTTTTATATGAGAGAAACTGCCCTTCAATTAGAAATTCAAGTTCTGACCCTATTTGCATATTCTGGTGGGGTTTACTTGTTTTAATACGTTTCTGTATTTGTTATCTCCTCTTGCCTGATTTTTGTTTAAGAGCAGCTCAGTTAGGTGGTACCAAGATTTTAAAGTCATGGCAATTTTTTTTATCTATAGGGCAGTGCTCTTCTATTTTTAAAGCTTTGATATGTTAAGAGTGCTTGTGCGTCATCATAGTGTCCGTTTCCTTTCTTAAGGAATTCAAGGGTGATTATTTATAAATCCTTGTAGAACAAGTTATTGTTCTTTTTTAGCTTTCAAATTGGCTGCATTGAAGAGAGAATTATCACATGAACAGACATCCTGGCTAACTAGTGTTGTCTGTATTTTTTTTAACACTTGCTCGTATATTGTACACTATTTTGAGTTACAGTCTTTGCTAGTAAGATAACAAAGTTAGATTTGATTTTCTGATCTACTTCATTTAAAATTCAATATGTATTGTGGATTTGTTTGCTGACCCTACCTGTAAATAACAATAGCTATGACTCAGAGCTTGCAGTGATCTGAAAATGTTAATTGCCATGGAGACTTTATTTTTCATGTAGACAAAATCTTTTTAGGGTAGGTGCTATGTACAGAATGCAAGCTGCAAAAGCGTGAGCTACTCTGCTTCCTTAGTACAGCAAAAATTGCGTGTTTTCACAGTGAGAATGATGGGGACACGGATGACATCTTTTGTGCAAAAAGTATTGAGGTTTTGCCTTTGAAAATAATTTTGGACTGTACAGTTTCCAAGAGTGATGGGAGAGGAGTTATGATTAGGAAAATGGAGTAATGAAGGACATGGGTAAAGCAGAATAGCCAATTGTTTGAGAAATGGGAATTATCATATAACAGAAATGCAAGTAGATGCTGTGTTACAAAATACACAGTTAACCTGTGTGACACATCACAGTAAACTGTTGCTTAAATGAAGAACTTAGTGGGATCTAATAAGAGTAGAATGTTCATTCAAATGGACAAGATGCTGGTAAAAAGTTAAGGAGGATTTTAAAACAGCTCTTAAAAATCCATATTCTAAGAAACAAATCTAATATAGCATTAGGACAAATAAAGCAAGCTTTTTTTCCTATGTTACAGCCTATAGGAACTCCTGCTTCAAGTCCTGTGTGCTCCTCTTCAGCCACTCTGTGTTAGAACAATTACCAGTTGGGGTTAGGTTTTAAAATCTGAATATGGATTTAATATGCAGAACCATTGCAACTCGCTCACTAATTTTGTTCAGTGATAACAGTGTTAACCTTGTTTCGAGTTAGCTCTGTGCAGTGCCAGTGTGCTGTCACTGCATTTCCTCATACTTGAAAACAAATGGTTTTGCTCTTGTAATTATGGGAGACGCTTTGGTTTTTTGTTTTGAATACTTGCTTGTTTTTAAAAAACATTTTCATATTGTAAATGAACTGATAAGTAATTAGTCAATTTAAATGAAATGATTGATTTTCTTGAAGTGAAATAAATATAACCTCAAAGTATAGCTCTCAGGTTAGCTGAAAAATGTCTGGTCTGCCTTAACCATGACCAGTTGCCCAGTTCAGGGAAAACATTCTCCTCTAGAAGAGGCCATTTCTACCCAATGCAAGGTTATTTGCTGTGTTGTTTGAGTTATCTTGTCCCAATCATTGTCAAAACCGAAGTTGTTGACTAGATAGCTCATAAATAAAATCATCTATTTGTTACTTTTGAAGTAATTGGAAAAGAATCCTATCTTTTAATAATTGAAGGGGGGGAAAGTCACTGTTCTGAACTTTCAACAGAAAAAAAACCTGGTTTTAAATTCTGCTTCGAATTGCTATTTTAAGAGATTCTGAATTGTTACCAAAGCCATTTAAGTTTACATCATCTTCTCTGTAAATTGATAGGGCAGCATTCTTAATTTTAAAGGATAGTTACAGTAATTTTAAAGGAAAAAAATCAGGTGATTGCTGACATAAGTGTAAAATTATTCTTTGTCTTAGATCCCAACTTTGTTCGGACTTTTCTCACAACATATAGATCCTTCTGTAGACCTCAAGAGTTGCTGAGTTTGCTAATAGAAAGGTATGACACTGTTAAAAATACTGTTCTTATGAAGTGTAAAATTATTATTTTTTTATTTTTTACTTGGAGTTTGTAAGATTCTGGCATTCCAGTTGGTTTTGATTCACTTCAAACACTTTTTAAAAAATTGTCAAATTCAAGGATTGCCAGTAAAATATACAAGTTTATGTCCAGAAGCTTTATTATTGTTCAGATAGCTCCAGTAATTTCAGTATCCCGTGGTTTTGTCTTTGAAATGTGTATTGGTATTGAATTTAGCAAATTTTCCTATGTACTTACAAAGACACAAGATTCTGCCGTGTGGAATTATCTGAATTTCAAGCTGTCTTTAATTCATGCATGCTGTGACCAAGATTAGTGTAATAGGAGCCTAGTGCTTACACCCATCTTCTGTGCTAGATTTGAAATCCCAGAGCCTGAGCCAACGGAAGCCGACCGTATTGCCATGGAGAACGGAGACCAGCCTCTTAGTGCAGAGCTAAAAAGATTTAGGAAAGAGTACATTCAGCCTGTGCAGCTACGGTGAGTGTTGCATCCTTGTAAGCCAAACAGAATTCCTTTAAGTCTTTTGAAGTACCGTCTTTTGGATGCACTGGGTCTTGGTCATACCAGCAGCCTTTCTTGTAAATGCTTTGATGGGGCAGATAAACTGTATTGTAGAGTGTTTACTTATTCTTTACTTTTGCAGAGTATTAAATGTATGTCGACACTGGGTAGAACACCACTTCTATGACTTTGAACGAGATGCTGATCTTCTGAAACGTTTGGAGGAATTCATTGGAACAGTTAGAGGTACTTACAGTTTCTTAAATGCTGGCATTTATCATAAAGCATCCCTTTTTAAAGGTATGGAATGGAATAATTTTTCCTTTCACTGAGCAGATAAAAACAGGACTGCTTATTAAATACTTCATAAAAAGCATAAAATAAACTTTCATCACTCCCCCCCCACACTGTCATTCAAAATCTGGACCCTGTTCAGAATAATGATTGTTATTTATGTAAATAAGCACTGGTTTTGTTGTAAAGGGACTGAAATAATGCAAAGTAATAAGAACTGAGGACAGAATAATTGCTTTGATTGTCATCTTAAACTTTACACAGGGGCAATTTTTATAAAAGTTTGATGGTGGAAACCACAATTTCTTTAAAACAAGGGTTTCCAGCTATTTCACAGTGCATATTAGAACTCTAGGACACTTTGCAGTTGTGATTGTACAGATTTTTCATGTTTTTAGATAAAACCAAGACAGATACAGGAGCAGTCGGAGAAGTATTTAATGGTTATTTAGCAGTTAAGAAGAGGGGAGAATGAGCCAGCTGGTTTAGTGGGGGCTACTGATAAATTTTCAGTGGACTTGTGCATGAAATTCTTATGGTGTAGAGTTAAAAAGACATTTGGCTTTTTGATTTTATTCTGAGCTTTGATGGTAAATACAGTACAGGGAGAAGCTTCTCCCTGTTTGTAATTTGACTTTCTGTGGTTTTGGACCTGCACTCTTGCCTGAAGTATAAAGTTCAGGGTGTTTGCAGAAGTGCATTTTGGGTGAAAGAAGGTTAGTTCCCGTAAATTCATTGTAAACTCAGAAAAGAAAGGAAAGCATCTAAATCAGAGCAGGAGCCTAGTTTGAGTGTTCTGATTTGTGCTTGGCAAACTCGTGTTCAGCATTGGCTGTTGAGGAATTTTTTATATGTTTGAATACTTTCAGACTTGTGTGAGAACACGACTTCTAAAGAATATATGGTTGCTTTAATTTAGTAGTCTTGGGTTTAAATCCAAAGATTTCTGAATTTTACTGACCTCTTAGGAAAAACAGTAGTAAGAATAACTAAACAGTAGTTTTCTCTGTGTGCCAGGCAAAGCCATGAAGAAATGGGTTGAATCGATCACAAAGATAATCAACCGGAAAAAGCAGGCACAAGCCATCGGGCCCAGTCACAACATCACTTTTGAGAGCCCACCCCCAGCAATCGAATGGCACATAAGCAAACCAGGACACACTGAGACTTTTGACTTGCTCACTTTGCATCCCATAGAAATTGCTCGGCAGCTCACTTTACTTGAGTCAGATTTTTACAGGTAACTTTCCTCCACTGAAAAACACACAACACAAATCAAAATGTTCTCCAGCATGAAATTGTGTCTGGGGGTGAAGCCCCACGATAGGTCAAGGGACTCTACCAATGCTGTGTATTAATTACTATTTTTGCAGAAAAAACCCTCTGAAATACGGTGTTTATTTTATCCTCCCCAAGTTAACATGCAGTGCATGGGACTGTTGCATAGTTAATTGTATTGTGCTCCAGCTTTCTCTTGATATTTTCTGAGTAGATCAACCTCTGAGAAGTATGGACAATTATTATATCAGGGCCTTTATGTCTTAGTCTCTGAAGCAGATTATGGACCATGTCGTATCTCATCAGCTGTCTGTGAGAGGTTGTTTAGGCATTGGAAGCTCGCATTTTATTATGGTGAATGAGATAGAGGCTCATTCTTCATTTAGATGTACAGAGGTGGTTAATAGTTGCATAGATTAAGAAATACTTACAGTCTGAAAAAGAAGTGTAGAAATATCAGCCATATAGTCATGAGGGGAGCCTAACATTGTAAAAGAGAAGTGATACCTTAAGAATTTATTTCTAAATGTGAATTCCAAATTCAATGAAAATAAAGAAGGTTTAGGAAAATAATGTCTTCTTTCCTGCTTTTAATTATTTTAATTTTACATTTTTTGATAATGCATCTACTTTTCTAGAGCTGTGCAGCCATCAGAACTTGTTGGAAGTGTATGGACAAAGGAAGATAAAGAAATTAATTCTCCCAACCTTCTCAAAATGATAAGGCATACAACTAACCTCACTTTGTGGTTTGAAAAGTAAGTGACTTTCCTGAATCTGCACCCACTCCATATCTGGACATTGACAGTCCATTCACAAGGATACTGTGAAAAATTCTGTTTGGGGAGAATTCCTGTTTTGAGTTGTGTTTAGATGCTAAAACTGGTCCCTGCAAGAATTTTAACATAATGGTCTCAGCTTTTTATTCTTAGAATATATTCAAATCTCTAAACATGTTCAGAACTGTCGCAATTAATTTGATAAACTCATATTTGTTTGTGTTATGACTTAATATTTGATTTTGGAAAACTCACCAATGCTTTAATACAAAATCAAATGTTCTTGTGTATTCAGATGCATTGTAGAAACAGAAAACCTAGAGGAAAGAGTAATTGTAGTGAGCCGGATAATTGAGATCCTGCAAGTTTTTCAAGAGCTGAACAACTTCAATGGTGTCCTTGAGATTGTCAGTGCTATGAACTCCGCAGCAGTGTATAGGTTGGATCACACATTTGAGGTACAGTGAAATGTTTTCCATTTCTGGTATGGAAGTGTACCTTAGCTACACTAAAAAAGCCTGTCTTTTCAGTAAGCATGTACTTCAAAGAAGGAGCAAGGAAAGTAAATTCCCCAAGAAACTAATCAATCAGAGTGTAATAGAGAGGGGTTTTTGCTTGGTTTCAGAAGCGAGAAATCCATCCTCGCTTAAGAAAGGCTTCTCAGGATGGTGGGGCACTGTCCTCATGGTCTCTGATTTAAATATCTGTGGGAGACCATTAGTCTCAGTATTGTTGCTGGGCTACACCTCTACCCTGCCTTTCCAAACAACCTGTTTAATCTCTCTTTTAAGCAAATTCCAAGTCGCCAGAAGAAGATTTTAGAAGAAGCTTATGAGCTGAGTGAGGATCATTATAAGAAATACTTGGCAAAACTCAGGTCCATTAATCCTCCTTGTGTGCCTTTTTTTGGTAAGTGTGTTTGGTTTGAATGAGCTATATTATGTGTAAACATTTGGAAAGTATTGAGCTAAGGTACTAAACAGATTATGAACAATAGTGACAAGTTGGTTTTAACAGGACAGGTGGGTTGGAATTTCAGGTGCCCAGACATTAATTACATATATGTGAAGGAAAAATTAAAGTGACTGTTAGTTGCAGATGTTATTTGCAGTAAAAATAACTATGTCTGCAATATCTTATTTACATATTTACTCATTTTTACTTTGAATGTAGTTTGAAGTGACCAGAAATGCCTTAAATAGAAGGCAGTTGCATTAGAAATATTATTGCCATTGACTAGTAGAGAAAGAAGGATCCCCATCAAGAGCTTCGAGAAATAAAGCTAGAGTCTCATTTCTACTAAAAAGTCTTATTTCTGTAAAAGCAGAGTTTTGGAAGAAAGCCTCCTCTTTATCATCAGATTTAAGAGTTCTTCTTTAAAGTAGATTGCTGAGATTTAGCAAATTGTGATGTTAAGCACATGGCATTCCTGTTCTTGAGCAAGTTACTTAAATGTTTGCTGCAGGTCAGTTCCAAGTCTGGACGTTGCACTTGTCCAACATAAGCTTCAGGCCGAAACTGAAAGAAAATAGTGTTGATGGGTTCTTTGGTCTTTTACCAATTGGGGAAAGATATACTCCAGAGCCCTACAGAGAAAGATAAGATCAACTGAGAAACCTTCTGTCCTGCCTCAGAGATGAGTAGAGGTTAGCAGAATCACATGTGAATGGCTTCAGTTAGTTCTGTCAAGTTATACTTGGAAGAGTCATCATTACAGTTCCAGATACATTATCTTTGGAGTTGAGAGCACTTTTTTCTTTCAAATCTTCAAATGATTTGGTGCAATTGTGAAGCCAGGATAAAACCCGAAAATAAATTTTTGGAGTTTAGTTGGGGTGTCTAGTGGAGTAGAGCCATTAAAAGCACTTGTGTTCAGTATACACTTTTAGTGCAGAATGCTAGTAGTGTTCAGTTGTGTAAGCTTCCTTAACAATAGAAAGATGCATAGTCTTTGGGACTTTGATGAAAAAAAGGCAACTTTCTGGAAAAGGCATGTTAAAATATTTAAATTGTTGCCCTTTTTTGAAAGTTAGGTGGGATTCTCTTATTGACACTAACAGCGAAGTTTTCTAAATAATTAGAGTGCACTAATTAAATTCTATCAGAATTCTTTGTATTCCAGTCGTGACTTCCTCCTTGTTTTGTACTACGTGTTGAGAACTTCTTCTGTGTGCTCTTTAGGGATTTACTTAACTAACATTTTGAAAACAGAAGAAGGCAATCCCGAATTTCTGAAGCGACACGGGAAAGAACTTATAAACTTCAGCAAGAGAAGAAAGGTAGCTGAAATAACAGGAGAGATACAGCAGTACCAGAACCAGCCATATTGTTTAAGAGTGGAATTTGACATCAGGGTAAGTGGCATGATTTCCTTGAGTCCATGCACTGAGCTACTTTTGTGATGATTCTGTCAGCTGACAGACCCTAAGCATTGACTGAATTTACATAGATTCAAGCTGACTGGATCAGAGATGAGCCTGTCATAAAACCTCTCTTGGGTCTCACTGTAAGAAAGAGCAGAAAGCTCAATGCTTGCAGTTTGGTGGGGTTTGTTTCATTTTTTTCTCAGCTACTGGGACATTGGTAGATTTTCTTATTGGTCAGTGTTAAAAAGGAACTGAAACTAGTGGATTCTCACTGTCCTTCACTCAGTTAAAATTATCTGTCCAGTGATCCCAGTTGTCTTTTCCTCCTGTGTTACACTGCCTTTATGTTTCCAGGTTTACCTGATAGCACTGTGTTTACGTCATGCGTCGATGGTGGTGATACATTTTTCTTTCTCCTGGTACTTGTTCTCCTTGGTCTGAGGTGTTCTCTAGGCCACGTCCTCTCTGTTTGCTTTCCTTTCTTCCTTTTTTTTTTTTACTATATTTTGAGCTACATACTTTCAGAGTCATAGGACAGGCTATCTTAAGAGATTCTGTAAGATTTTCTTCTGTTATTTGTTCTCCTCAGGCTTTGACTGCCTCATGAGAGTAGTCTTTCCTGCATCAGTGTAACAATAGACTACATGCAGCTTCTTCTGAAGGTGTTGGAGCTAACTTGATCTGATTTTGCACTGCAGAAAGTATTTAGGGTACTTGCACAACTGGTTTTCAGGCCAAGCACAGCAGTAGCAATGCCCAGCAAAGGGCTGGCAACAAATAGATTTAATAACTTAAAAGTCTGCTGTTCTGACTCCAGCATTTTCTGTCTTCTCTTGAACAGTTGGGATCAGTAGAAGCAAACAGTACTAAGAAGCAGTTTAGCTGACAAGTTTTCTACCTTCTTGTATTTCAGAGATTTTTCGAAAACCTGAATCCAATGGGAAACAGTGTGGAGACAGAATTTACAGATTATCTGTTCAACAAGTCACTAGAGATAGAGCCAAGAAATGTCAAGCCTCCTCCGAGATTTGTTAGTATTCAAGTTTTGTAAATTTTTTTTCAAAAAGTGCTTACATTTGTCTCTCATAGATAACAGAAGTCATTTTAGATCTGACTTCATAGATACAAAGCTACATTTAGGTGATCTCATGGCCTTTTGATTTTGTTTGATACTATCTTTTTTTTATCGTTTCAGCCCAAAAAGTACAGCTATCCTCTCAAGTCCCCAGGTGTTCGTCCTTCTAATCCAAGGCCAGGTACCATGAGACATCCTACACCTCTGCAACAGGAGCCAAGGAAAATTAGTTACAGCCGCATCCCAGAGAGCGAGACTGAAGCTACAGCATCTGCACCAAACTCTCCCCGAACACCTCTGACCCCTCCCCCTGCTTCTGCCACTTCAAGCACCACAGACGCCTGCAGTGTGTTTGACTCCGATCCTTCGAGTCCCTTTCATACAAGTAGGTGCTAATAGACAGTCCACCAACAATGTACCTGTTAGATTTTGTGATGTTAGACAGGTGAAATCGTGCTTAGTCTTCTAAAGTGACTATAGAAGTGGTTGCTTTTGTCTCCTTGCAGCAGCAAAAACTTTCAGTGTTTTTTATTCCTTTTTTCTTTAGTAAGTTTTTATTATAAAGAGAGAAACTGAACAGAATTAGGTGTGTTAGATAGAGACTATTACAAGGCTTTGGAGGAACTGTCAAAACAGAAGGCAGAGATATATCTCTAGTGCCTATATATGTCCCAAACAAACTTGCAGGATTTGCTTCCAAATATATATGGGTTGAATATGTTTGGTGAGTATCTGATGGTGAACAATGGGAGTGAAAAATGAATGTTTTGTGGGTGCCTTATTCTGCTATCTGCCATTACAAATTGGTTTCAGTATACATTGATGGTTTTCCTGCAGAACTTGAAAATAAGTATTTCCTTGCTTTAAATCCATCAGGACCTATCCACAGCTGTTTTTCTTCTGTCTTCACCGACATACAAGGAAGCTCATATTTTATGGTGTGCTCTCAGTAATTAATAATGGATATAGCCTCCTTTCATGTATGAGGGCTTTCAAAGGTCAGTCCTGTGTTCAGCTGATTGCCACAAGGAGGTGAAATGGCTTGCTAAAAGCAGAGGTTGCTTAGCAGAGCAATGGCATTGTTGAGTTCCAAGCCAGGTCTCTGGAATACCTCTTCAGAAGATATTTCTTCACTGTGGGGTTGGCTCATTGACTGCAGGTTCAGGATGTTGTTTTAGTGCTGTTGTGGTATAAGAACGAGTTTGTGGTGTGGTTTTGGTCTCGAGGATTACTTAAGAATGTTCAGGAACTGATGGCCACAGCCATCAGATGTTTGCAGCTCACAAAAGCAGTTTATCTGGAAGCTGCAAGTTAGAGGCTTGTTTTGTTGTCTTTATTTAACACCTTTTTGATTCATGATGCTTTTTATGAGCAAGTGCTTTATTATTTATGACACCTTTATTGGCAGCAATAAAGAAAATATATTAAGTCAAACAAAAGTTCATCATTATCGACATTTTTTTTAATGTCCACTAGGATCTGCTTCCGTGTCATCCATAAACTTTACCAAAAATTCAGATGATGCTCCTGTCCCTCCTCCAGTTCCTCCACGAAGAAGACCAGAATCTGCCCCAGCTGAATCCTCCCCATCAAAAGTAAGTATGGACAAAAAAGGTTATTTGTCTTCTGGGAGCAGAGGGCAGGGTGTGATAGAAGGTGACTCTTAAAGGTAGATACACATTTATTTTTGAAGAACCGTATGTGAAAGAATAAGCAGCCATGTATTTCAAGCCTTCACAGCTCTGCCTCATTATATCTTGATCTCAAACAGATGAAAACAGATGGGACCTAACTTTAGGGTTAGAAATGTCTCATCTACTGATGTGCTGTGCTCAGGCCCTGTAACTTGAGGCTTCAGGCAGGTGTTTCTCTCTGCGATAATTGTTCCAGAGTATCATTTTAGGATGGATGAATGGGGGTGAAGAACTGAGGAAAACAGTAATAATGGAAAATGATGTACACAATTCAGTCCTCTGAAAAGTTTCTTCAGAATTTTTGACCCTGATGCTGTGGTGCTCAAGTGCCTTGCTTTCTCTTCCTATTTACCTATCCTGTCTGCCTGCCTCCTTAAGGCATTGCTACGTTTTCCATTTGCATTTGTCTGGCTGTTGGCATCTGATCCAGCCTTTGTTGCAGACAGCGTCAAATTTCTCCTGATTTCAGTGTGAGCTAGTTTGTGACTTCAGATTTGAAAATCCCTCTCAAAATTATTTCAGAACACATATTTCTTTGAAGAGGGCTTGTATATGGCTCTTCAGCAAGTTTTCAGACTACAGGTGACTGTGCAGTCAGTCAGCAGAATTTAATGCATCATGTTCCTACCAAAGTGTAATTGAAAACATACCTGATAGGTTGTTGGGGACCAGTTACCCTGTCTCTGTGGTCTGCAGCTTGGGAACTGTTTACTTCCATAATTCTGACTACTTAATTCCATCTTCTGAGCATAGTTTATTCTTTCCCTCTTCAGCATTATCAGCCTCTCCCCTTTCCTCATTTTCTTGAAGAAATATCTGGTGTGTTTACCCACCCCAACTGCTTGTTGTTGGGGAGGTGGTGGAAGATACCCACACCTCCCCAGCAAGCAGACCTGGAATTAGCATGGAAATTGTTGCTTTGACCATTCTTTGCCTTGCTTTTGTCCCTCTCTGTGCATCTTCATTCCTTCCATCCTTGGCTGTTAACTCATGTATTGATGCACCCTTGCTAAGAGCAATCCACAGTGTGGGAGCTCTGCTTCTGTGTCACAGCAGGGTCCTGTTCTTTGCTGCCACTCTAGAATTTTATTGAATGAAATGTTTGTGTATCTCAGATTACTTCTGCAAACCTGGACAACCCACCAGCAATCCCTCCTAGGCAACCAACCTCTAAAGTGTATTCACCAAGGTACTCAGTGCCTGATCGGACCTGCATCTCTGACTCTTGTGTTACCACTGTAAACCCTCCTGAGTTACCACCACGAGAACCTGTGCGAACTCCAGATGTTTTCTCTAGCTCACCACTACACCTCCAACCTCCACCACTGGGGAGAAAAAGCGAACTTGGTAACACCTTTTTCCCAAACAGTCCATCTCCGTTTACTTCCCCTCCCCCTCAGACACCTTCTCCACATGTAGCACGGAGGCATCTTCCATCACCACCTTTGATACCACAGGATGTGGACCTCCCTTCTGTTGCTGGACCACCTGTTCCTCCACGACAAAGCACTTCTCAACATATCCCAAAGCTTCCTCCAAAAACTTACAAAAGGGAGCACACACACCCATCAATGCATCGGGATGGACCACCATTGCTGGAGAATGCCCACTCCTCCTGAACTATCCCTCGCGCTGGGAGTTGCGTTTTCCTGGTGCTATGTCTGTTGCTGGCAATGGATGCACTGAACCTGGTGGTGTCAAGGAGTTGGGATGTGTATGCCAAACACTAAAAACTCTCCAATACATTGGAAATGTAGTGTACAGAAATGGAATTACAAAAACAGACTTTCTAGTGGAAAACCTGGTTAACTTGCTGTTCTTGTTTAAGTATGCAGGACATTGTTCTAAAGTAATTGGACAACTGATTGATTGTACCAGAAAACAGGCTTGAGAGACTTCTTTGGCCAATGAGCAGAGACTGTGTTTGTGTAATGATCAATAATGTCCAGTACAGGAAGGAAAACAGTCTTGTATCCATCAGTACCATACAGTGGCACAGTTTTTGGAATGAAAACATTATGCACTTTTTTTAAATCTCAAACAGGGAACTTTATATCCTTCTTAATTTTCCTTTGCTTTACTTACTCCCTGCTTTAAAATACCTTCCTAAAGTTGTGAGAAGGACTGTGAGGAAGATCTGTGGTACCTAACCGAGCTAGAATTAAGGCAAAGCACTGTATTGCGGTTCTGTTTACAAGTTGTTACAATGAGTAGTAGGGGGTACCTAGGCTTCACCAAAGAGGTACTTTATTATTATTTTCTGAAATACTGTGGTGCCAGTTCAAAAATAAATTTTTGCCAGGAAGCATAATGTCTAATTATTGCTTTCTTTAGATAGAGCAGATTAAAGTCTTACATCATTAAGGTGGCAGCAAACTTTTTTTTAAAAGCAGCACTATCATCTGAAGCAAATATACTACTACATTTAGAAGACTGTTAATCTCTGCTAGGTTATGTCATGTTCTTTTTAAGGTTTACTGATAATCCATTTCATGGCTAGTAGCTATTCTTTTTCAGTCATGCCATGAAAACAGTCACTTGTCAACTTCCATAGCTGTTGTCATGTTTTACTAACAATAGATTAATCAGCATACATAGAATTGCCTTGCAGTTGCATAAATCGTGTGTATATAGTGAATGTTGCATAAATATACTTGCAGATTGTTTTTAATTTAATTGAAATAAAGATATGTTTGGCTGACATATGTTAAATTATTACATGGACAAATGTTCAACTTAGTTTTTGAGTTAAGCACTGAAGGGGATAAAAGGCCATGTCGTGGTACATATTTTTCCTAGTTCAATGTATGTATTTTAGTAACAAGTCCAAAGAGAGGTTGGTTTTGGCATGTTACAAAATAATAATTAAGTAATGTTTGAGAAACTGGGTTACTCCCAAACAGAATTATTATACCTTATAAAATGTCTCACACCTCCTGTATGACCCATATTAGAAAAAATCAAACTTAGATTAATCTTTGCAGTAGCTTTCTGTGTCCAAAATACACATGACAGAATGTGTATGTTATAAGTATTCTGGCATGGATTATCCATAAACCTGTGTGCTGCTCTTCAACTCCAGACAGTACTGGGACAGTAATGGATGGCAGTTATTGAAGAAAAGAAGCTCCCCTCTACAGTAAGTATGTGAGGCATAAAGTATCTCTTCTTCAGTTAATATGGCTCATGGGACAAAGTAAAATTCTCTCACATTTCCTATTTGGAAGAAAAACACATTTCATTGTCCTGGAAAGCTGTGTCAGTTAAAGATGGTATTAACTGAATGATGATGGAAATCACCTTTTTTAATGCTTTCAGCAATGCCATTGATCAGGGCCCTTTGATCCTTTGGTTGGTCATAACATTTCAGAAAGCATTCTGATTTCAACAAGAATGACAGTTTTCACCATAGTCAAATCTTGAAACTGTCAATTTCCTTGGTGTCTTTCCCAGTTTTGTTTTGAAACTCTTTTTCTGGCAAAAGAAGAAAAAGTGAAGATCTCAAAACCTTGGCTTCTGAGGAGAACATTATATGGTAGCTTTGTAAAAACTCTCCAGCCACAGGAGGTATAGTTTAGGTGATCAGTTCTTTGGATATAAACACCATGATAAACATACTGTTGGCAATGTTATCTAAACTATTATCTTATCAGTAGATTACCAGGAAAACTCCTTAAATTTAGACTTTTTGATCTATATTTCTTCTTTGGCACAATCTTGTCTGCTCTTGTGCAGCCAAGGCAGACCAGGCTGAAGGAATGACCCATTGGTTAGGTTGCTCAGTTAGGCCTCACGTGGGTCCTGCTAATCAGATTTCTTAAATGTCAGTAGGTCTCTGTTTTCCTATGTGAAATGGGGAATGCCATTTCATATTTGTGGTTGAGGATAAAAGGAGTTTTACTGGCGAGATACCCGGACAACAGGTGATAATGGCAAGAGCCTAATGTAAACATTTGTTGGATCTCAGCAGAATGAGTCAGTCCTACAGTGCACAAACCATGGTGTTTGACTCAGCTGCAAACAGGAAAAACAGGGTGGGAATCAAACCTGTTGCATTTAGAACAGGAGTTTTGAGTACAACTGCTAAGCCACTGGTTTATGTAATAACATCTTTGTGTTAATAATCTTTAGTCTGGAATGACTTCTTATTTGGACCATAGTTGCATTAGTGACAACACTTTTCACATAGAAAATTAAATCATTTTAATGATGCTATCTTGTCTCCTTGGTAAAATGACCCTGGATGATCTGGTGTGGCCTGGGATGATCTCGTATGGCCTGGACAATGAAACATGCTTGTGTGGAGGCTAGGAGTGTTGCTGTATTACTCTAGAGGGCTGCTGTATGGCTAAAACACAGCCTAAACAATTGCAAACTGTGTAGGCAGGGTTATAATGGTCAGCAGAACTTTATAGGTGTGGAACTTTAAAATTTGTGCTGTTTCACCTCCAGGTTTCTATGCTGTATATAGTTTAGTGCAATAGTGGAGCATAACCTGGGTTTGTTCATTGTCTTTCAGAGTGTCATGGTGGTGTCTTAACTCAGAAAAGCCCTATGGGAATTTGGAAGTTCTAGGATTACAGGTGCAAGGTCTTTCACCTGGACCGGGGTAACCACTGGTTTCAGTACAGTGTGAGATGGAAGGGGTTGAGAGCAGCCCTGGGGAGAAGGACTTCGGAGTGTTGGTTGTCGAGACACTCAACATGACCCGGCAATGTGCAGTCACAGCCCAGAAAGCCAAAGGTATCCTGGGCTGTATCCAAAGCAGTGTGGGGAGCAGGTTGAGGAAATGATTCTACCCTTCTACTCCGCTCTGGTGAGACCCCACCTGGAGCACTGCATCCATCTCTGGGGGCCTCAGCACAGGAAGGATATCGACCTGTTGTAGCAGGTCCAGAGGAGGGACACTTAAGTTGATCATAGGGCTGGAACACCTCTCCTATGAGGAAAGGCTGAGAGAGCTGAGGTTGTTCAGTCTGGAGAAGGCTCTGGGGAGACCTTATTGTGATCTTTCAGTATTTAAAGGGGGCTTATAAGAAAGATGGGGACAAACTTTTTAATAGGGCCCCTTGCAGTAGGACAGAGAGTAATGATTTTAAACTAAAAGAGGGTAGATTCAGACAAAATATAAGGAACAAGTTTTTTACAATGAGTGTGGCGAACCACTGGCACAGATTGCCCAGAGAGGTGATGGATGCCCCATCCCTGGCAACATTCAAGGTCAGACTGGACAGGGCTCTGAGCAGCCAACTCTAGCTGAAGACGTCCCTGCTCATTGCAGGGGGTTTGGACTAGATGGCCTTTAAAGGTCCCTTCCAACCCAACCTGTTGTGATTCTGTGGTGATTTTGCAAGTGCCATGCATTTGCTTCTGTTCAGTGTGCTCTAATGGAAAGTCAACTCTTGTGCCGCCTGGTTGACCCCAAGGTACATGCTGTTGTCATGGCATTCAGCAGCCATTGAATTTGTCTATAACTGTCTGCTAATGGAGAACATTATCCTGCTTCAGGGTTGATACCATGGAAGCATTTGAGTGCTCTGTCTTCAAGAAGCCATTTCCAGTGGGGACTAACCTGTTTCTCTAATATGCCTCTCTTAAATCAGGGAGGGAGAGGTCTGTCTCAGTAAGAGCATGCTAATACACTGGATTTAGATCCTTCAAGTTTTAGATTGACACTGTGGGATATTTAATGATTTTTCTTTTGTGTGTATTTTAAATTAGATTTTCTGTTTAATTGGCCTGAATCAAGCTTGTTAATATCACTGGAGGTACCACTGTTGAAGGTAGTAGATTATTGTGCTTCATGGAAAAAATTGTTAAATTGTCATTTCTAAACCTGGGTGATGCATAGGTGAAGCCTTTCTTCAGGAGAGAAACCTGTGGCCCAACAGAGGTGTGAAAAAAAAAGTGCTTTTAACTTACTTTGAAAATTCTATTCCTTGTTTTCCATTAAAAAAAACAAACCACGCTTAAATGCATTTTTCTGTCAGGTCTGAGCAAATTTACCTTTTGCATTCAGTGGAAAATAGTGCATTATAAGGGAAACAAAGTAAAGAGTAAGGTTTTTGGGGGGGTTTTTTTGTGGTTTTTTGGTTTTTTTGGGTTTTTTTTAACTTTCTAGCCAGCAAATGTGAAATCCTTTACTGGGTGGCTGAAAAGTTGTAAGGGAAAAATAAAATAAAACCCCATTTGCCAGATGCATGACAATTGAGCTGCCAAATGTGCAGAACATCTGTAATATTTTTAAAGAGAAGGGTAAACAAAGGTCACATGTTACTGGAATTGCTTTGGACAAAATTGTTGAATCTAATTTGAAATGAGCCTTCTTTTGTTTCTGAGAAGAACAAATCTTAGGTTTCAATAAGTTTGTTCCATTTGCCTTTATCTGATGCCATGGTTACTTACCAAAATGAGTAAATGTTAAAAGTTTTGTCATCTGATTATTAAAAAAAAAAGAAAAAAAAAGGGAAAAAAAAGCCCAAATGAACAAAAGAAAAAAGAGAGAAAAAGAAGTGGTAATCTGTAGCTGGTGTATCTGATGATCCGTGTATGTAACCATCTGTAGGTGATCTTTGTATCCTGTGTCTGCAGTGATATTCAGATTGCATTTGAGTGAAAATTTAGTAGTGACTGTTACCTTTTGACATTAAAAGATATGTTCTAAAGCTAATTTAAAAAAAAAGAAAAGCCTTACGTATCCCAGAAGTGTACACTTAGGTTATGTAAGATACACGGACAGTCCTTGTAGTCTGAGACTGGCTTCCTTAGGCTTAAATACTGGGTGCTTTATATTAAGGACAGTTATGAGTCTGCTACGGGGGTAGGTTTTGCTCGGGATAGTAAAATACTAAAAAAATGTAGCAGTTTGTAAGCAGAGGAGCCATATGAAGAAGACAAGTAAGGAATGTCTACATACAGTAGGAGACATAAAATAGCATCTTCTAACTGTGTTGTTCTCTACTCCAGGTTGTTTATTGTAGGTGTTACTCCAGCTCAGCGGCTTTCTGTTACAACTTTACTGTGTCAAAGGATTTGCACCCTATGGGTAAATACTGTCTCTTGAATTTTACTGTATGAATTTTTTAGGGAGGTGATTTCCTCTAAGAGCCTACATCTCGTCTCATTGTTCAATCAGATCACAGCAAATAAAGGGACATCATGTTTAATATCTTGTATCTGGCCACATGTGAAACATCTGCTTTCAAAGAACAGAGTGAATAAGTGAAAATCATCCACAAGTAGAACTAATCAACTAATCCATCTAATCCACTCCACAAAACCAAACAGTGGCCAAAGGCAGCACAATGCATGCCCTAGCTTCTCCTCCGTTTAGAGCTCAGCCCTGACACCTTCATGTGGAATTTGGAAAAAATATCCAGATTCCTTGGAATCTGTTGTGGTTGTAGCCCTTACTAAGGAATATTTTTACTTGTACATGTGCATGACTTGCACTGAGGTGAAACCACTCTTAAGAACCTGTAGAGGAAACCAGAATACATTACAACTCTGGAGAAGAAAAGTGGGAAAAAGTACCTAAATTATATAAACTTAGAAGCAACCTCAGTTACGCTGGCTTAGAGGAATGAAGTGGTGAGAGGATACATTTGACCAGCACTGAAAGTCAGAATAATCTGAGGAGAGTCTAGGGTGGCTAACTTAAGCAGGGAGTGTAGCCATGGAGAGGTGATCTGGAAGAGTTGCGGTCAGGATGACAGAATGTCCTGTCAGGGACTGTCTAAGGCACTGGCAGTTCCCCAGCAGCCTGCTGATATGAAAGGAGCAAAGAACCCATCAGAGTTTCACAGGGGTAAAACTGCTTTTGACTGTAGAGTCAAACCTCTGCTGGCACACTCAGATCTCTGAGACCACTATCCTCAAAGAGGTCAAAATACTGCAGAGCGCTACAGAGCAGCAGGAGGAATGCTGCAGATGCTGTGTGGCATGGGGAGGTGTAAGGATTGTGGGCTAAGTTGTCCCTGTTTGTGATGTCATTGTTTTGACCCTGCTGAGAATGTGACAAAAGTAAGATAGTATTAAGTCAGAACTGGAATTAAATTTTTTAAAAAAACTTGGTCTGTGACAGATGTTTGTGATATACAGGAAGATACTAAGATCTTTTACAGAGTTGGATAGGTGAAGTTAGAGTGGTGTGTATGGCACTGGAGGAGACTTACAGGATTTTTTTGTGAAAGTTCATGTGTCTGCAACAGAAGCAGCAGAAGGGAGTAAAGGAGATGGAGGAAGGAGATGAAGAAATGTCACAGTCAGCTACACCAACAACAGGATCTTGACCAGAAGCCTAGAGAGTGACTCAGCTGAGTTCTGGATAAGAGTCTTAGAACCACGTGTAGAAAACAGTCTTCTTGCATGACTGTGTGTGTCAGGGTACAGGATTTTTTAACTAATGTTGCCTCAGAAAGGGACCTGAGAAACAAGTGTTTCTTTTAATGGATGCAGCCTTCTGGCTTATTCAGGGCAAGAGACAACAGTGTTAATGAAAAGCAAAATTTATTTGGCACAGGAAGAAAAATAATCCAGAACACACATGTACACTAAAGGTGAATTTGGAATAGATCCTGCAAGAGGTTGTGTGTTTGTGTGTGGTTGTGAGCATCATTCATTCATATTATTTACATTTGCAGATTCTGAGCAGGTACAAGGACATCGCAAATGATAAGTATAGGACTGGAAGTAAGAACTCATACAGAATCAGAAAGAAAAAAACATCAATTTTGACTGTGCCTTAAATCACTAAAACAGAAGGTAAAATCCACATGCATTTTACAAGCAAGGGTCTGCCACTTCGGAAGGATTTCCTCACCCAGGAGATGTTAGCAGGTAGGTTTTTTCCTTTGTCCTGTTTCTGTCCTGGCATCTGCCTGGCAAGTGTGAAAACCAGGTTTGTTCTATGAAGGACAGAAGTGTCATTACATATATGAGACCAAAGACACCAAACATCAGAGCCCTTGACAGCATCAGTGCAGTACAGTGGACACTTGTCCATAATTGTACAACTCTGGTTCCATGGACAAATAGTTCTGTCTATGGCTGATTCTTTTACAGAACAAATAGGCTTTGCTGATGCTTCAGTTACAAGTATCTGGCTCTTTATGTATTTCTATCCTGGCCCTACACAGTCTGACTGAAAGCTGCCAAGTCCTAGGAATTGTCTTTGTGATTCAGTGGCTGGTCAGCATGGAGCAATCCTGACTGGAAAGGGCTAGAGAATTTGTAATTAAATGAGGATGTGAGGGAGAGGGAAAGAATGGAAGGGTGGGGATTTTTGCCATTAAAAGCCTTAAATTAAAAAAAAAATCTTCCCAGAGTAGTTTCCTAAAACTAGGGGAGGAAAGTATCATACTTCTTTCCTCTTTGTAAGGAGGAGAATTGACTTTTAGTTTCATTGAAATTTATGGGACAGGCACCAGCTAAAACATTTTAATCTCTGGGGTTTTCCTTGGTCACATTCTTGAAATGTTGGGAAAACTCTAATTGCAATAAAGGATGGATTTCATCTGTCTTAGGTGCCCTTTTCACACACACCTCTTTGCTTCCACCAGAAGAGGAAAAGCAGGTGGTAAATGCAGGTCAGTCAACACCGTGGGAGAGCTCTAGGCCCTGCATCTGTGGTGGGTATTAGCCACTGCATCCAAGCCTGCTCTGAGGCTTTCCTGTGCTGTTGCCACTGCGAGGAGAGCCATGCAGCATGATGAGTGCTCTTCTCTTGGCACCAAATTCAGTCACCCTTGTGCTGATGCTGAGAGTCCCAAGCCCCTAATCTCACAGCCTTGCATATTTCCCCCAAGACATTGCTGTTGGGCCCACAGAGACAGTTCACAACCTCTTAAGGTGAAGCTGTCCTTTAAGACAAACCAGTTTCCCAAGCTTTTCAAAACAAGGTGATAAAACCACATTTCCTCTTGAAAGTGCCCTCAGAATGCCCCAGCTTCAGGTAGCACCACAGTTCACCAGTAGTACTCCACTGGTAACACCACTGCACCAGTGGTGCCCTTGCTGCTGGGGTGTGACATGGGTGTTGCTTCAGAGGGCTGTGTTTCCATACAAAAACTACAGTCTTCTGCAGAGATCAAAGTTGCAGAGGGTTTCTCATGTCCAAATGCGAGGAGGGTGGCATGTGTGTGGCCTTGTTGTTCTGTCCTTGCAGAAGAAGGAGATACTATGACTTTTGAACATGGTGCACCATTGACTTTTCTGCCCTAGAGCCTTAATTTTTACCTGGAAGAACCATTCCAAAGCTGCACGTGATTGGGCTTGTAAGGTGGTGTCAGGCCAAAGAATTATTATCAAAGTGTATTTCAGATGTGTTACAGACCAGGAGCCAGGACACTGGTTGACTCTGTCAGTGTCTGCATTGATCCACAGTGGGGATAAGGTCTTTGTCTCTTGTGGCAATCCCTGGGCTCAGCTTGCATCACCTGCCTGGAGACATGGGCAATTCTGACAGCAGGAGCAGAGATTCATACAGCAGGAGGCAATTCAATAAACAGGGTGCCACATAAAAGGTGAAGGAGGATTTTGGGGAATGATTGAAGTCCAAAAGAAAGGATGTTGCTGTTTAAGCAGTACAATACTCAGGTGCTTCAGCTGATGCTCCTTAGACCTTCTCAAACCACCCAGGTAATGCGAGCTGGCCTCCTGGAAGACATCTTCGATGGTGCGTTTTTTGGGAAAGTAGAGGAAAGAAGGGAATTTTAGACTTCTGGCCAGGATGCCAGGGCTGCAAAGGTAACCCTTCTGTTGTGGGTGAGCCCAAATAAGACCTGGCATGAGTTTGGAAGAGCAAAGATGTATGGCAAATCAAGCGCTTTTGGGGGATGAGGGGGAGGAGAAGATAGTGGGATTCAGCCAAAGCTTTCCAAAACTGAGGGAAGTTAAGTCAGGCAGGGATGAAAGCTAGCAAGTTCCTGTGCTTTTTGGACATGCTGTTTGAGCTCCACTGCAACCCAAAGCCTGGCCCTGCCCTGTGCTAGAAAGAGCAGGATGCGTTTGTAAGGCAGTTGTGACAGTCTCCTCTCCCCCACCCCTCCACCCTCTGTGTTAGTCAGGGGAACCTTGGGGCCTTGCTGTCTGTCTCCACCCTCGGGGACCTGGGGAAGCACTGTTGTGCTTAGGCTGTGGCCTGCCTTTCTTGGGGCTGCTTATTTCTTTTTGAAGAGCTTGCGGAAGGAGCTCCGGAAACCCCCTTTGGGCTCGTGCCGCGGGTTGTGGTCGCTGAAGGATGTTTGCTCATTGTCATCCTTCTGGCAGAACCTGGTGTTGTCTTCTGCATGGAGCTCCTAAAAGGGAAAAGACAATTTAACCAGCATTTGCAACCTCACATTCTTGTTCCCTTTTCTCTTTCTCTGTCTCTCTGTGCTAGGAGGGACCTGGTGAGTGAGGAGGTGCTGGCAAGGCTGGGAAACAACAGGTCACTTGGGCCTCAGGAACACTGGTACCTCTGCAGGGAGCTTGTTGCTGGCTCTGAGGCTGAGGCAGTGACAGAGGAGTAGAAGGATAAGCTTTGTTAGAGGGAACTGGAGCCTTTCTTGCTAAGCTTTTTGTTTAGGGAGAGCTTACTATCTCCTTTTGCCAGTGAGGGAGCAAGCCAGCCTGGGCAGTTGGAAAAACTTCCCACCCTCTCCTTTCTCCCCTAGGGCAGGGAGGCTTCAGGCTTCTTGAGCTGTGATATGTTGTAAAAGACTCTTCTGCTGGCTCTACTGCTGCATGGTTTTATATCTGTGGGGCAGAAGGCTTCATTAGCACACAAAGCTTCTGGTAAATGTGCCTCTAAAAGATCTTTCCCTCTTTCAGGAGAGTGCCAAGCTCCTCTCAGCAAGACTCTGGACAAGACCCTTTTCTCCAATCCTGCCCACCACTGCCATGGTGACCTCCTTTGCTATGTGAGGGAGAACGTATCCTGCAGTTCTGGACAAGCTCCACATCTGCACCCTGCTGTGGGCCACAGAGCTGTGCAGGTGAGTGCCAAAGAGCTCACAGGCTCCTGTTTCTGTGGGGCCTGCGTCCCCATGGCTTATCCCCTCTGCCTTGTGTCCTCTGTTCAGCCATCCACCACCTCCTTTACTCAATAGGTTTGGGTTTTTTCCTTTTCTTTTGATGTTTCCTTGCTGCCTTTTCAGTCAGGCTGTTAGAACCTACCTCCCATCATTATCTGCATCTACAGCCTCATCTGTATCTTGCCTAGTTTTAACAGGAGGGTGTTTCTCCACACAGCAGTGACAGAACTAGCTGTTCTGACAGAACTTGGCCTCTTCCCCAGGAATTGAAGGCCATCTACTTCCTGGAGTGTAACAGCTCAAAGCTGACTTTGGACTGTCACTGCAGACTGCAGAAACATTGTTCCTCCAAGACCTGGTGTTCCTGAATGGTTAGAGTGCTGCTTGCCATGTCCCATCTGAAGGACAAGGTTGCTGGGTTCTGACTGTTCTCACATAGATTTTGGCATGGGTCTACAATCCATGCAACAGATGCAGGTGAAACAAAACCTGTGGACCAGATCCTTGCTGGTGTTAAATGGGTTGAGTTTGGCCAAGTCATGCTGGTTTACACCGGCATGACTTACCCAGCACTTACCCAGCACTCCTCACAGCAGGTGGAAAGGCACCTGTTTAACTGGGTGCCACCCATAGCACGGATTTCAAACAGCTTTGTGCATACTTTATGACCTGATCAGAACATTCACTTGTGGGGGGCGAAGCTCACTGACAGGTGGAGACACACAAGAGGCTACCTGGTCTGAAGGGTTTTGTAGCTGTCACTCAGGCAGCTGTGCACCTTTAACCCCTGCTTGTCCCCGGGGAAGACATGTTTGAAAAGGAGCTGTCTTGTCCCTCCCTTGGGCATGTACATGCAGGTGAGGACTTTGAATGTGTGGACTTGAAAGCTATTTTGGCGTGTTCTAGTCTAACTGTATCTCAGATCTTTCTCCTGCTGCTGCACCACCACGTGCCATTTTTTTTCTCCTTCTATTTTAGCCTCCTTACTTCCAAAAAGCTCGGCTTTTCACCCGCTCCTCTCTGTGGGGGGAAGTAGCTCCTTTGGGAGCTTCGAGATGAAGCTGAGATCAAGTGAGGCTGAACATTCCTCTCCTGCTTCTGCTGCAGACGACTTCCACTGCTGCTCCGTGTGCTGTAGAGTCTGGTGCTCACACCCTCAGCGCTCCTCGGCAGCTCCTTCAGAGACCTGCTCAGCTGCTTGCCTTTGCTGTGGAACATCTCACGCTTGTAAGTACTGCTGCTCACGGGAGTGCAGCTCTTAGGCAATGGCTGTAAGGCATGGTCTGTCCTCTCTGGTTCTGAGGTGAAGTTAACAGGCCTAAGGAAGCAAATATCTAAGCTGGACTCGGAAGAGGCTGGAGAGCAATTATCAAAGAGAGCGAGGTTTTGAAAGGTGTCTTCTTCATAGGGGCCTGGCATGGTGAAAACCTCCCCAGGGTAGTCAAATTCTTCGTAGCTTGGTGCAAAGTTCCTTGCATCCTGCAGCAGCTCCACGGAGGTCCTGATGGCTCTCTCAGTGTTTCCCACCGCATCAGCTGGTGGTGCTTCATACTCCATTTCAGGGATGGATTGTAAGGGGGCTGTCAAAGCCTTCAGTTCCTGCTCTGTCAGCTGAGAGGATGCAAGGATGTTCTCTGGCCTCTCATGTTTTCTACTTTCCATCTCCCAGTCAGGGGGCTTTACAGCCTGGATGTTCTCAATCACAGTTGGCTGGGGTTTCTTCATCTGAGGCATCAAATGCCTTAAAAATAAGAAACAAAACAAAAAACAGACGGAAGTGGAATACTAAAGATGACAAAGACAGCACGACAAGCCTCCCCCACCCCTTCATTCACCCAGCCCTATTGTGTTGATTTATGGCCCAAAGGTATTTTCCTGTCTTGGAGAATAGTAACAGAGCTGTCACTGACAGAAATTGCCTGGCTGGTTAGGAGGAGCAAACTTGCAGAGACAGAACTGTTTATCCAGTAGCTTTGGCTGACTTTTGTACTCTACAGCACGAAATGAATAGAAACTGAGATGAGAAACCAACTGCTCCATCTCTCTCCTGTTCATCTGCATTTTGGATTTTTATTTTCCTGCTCTTTCTGTAATGTAGGGGCTGTGCCTTACTTTCCTGTGGTCTGGTTGTCTTTTCAGGTGGACAGGATTTCTCTCTTGGGGAGGGTGGCTCTGTACCCAGAAGTGTGTCAGGAGTACTTGGAGGTCTGCTACCCTCCTCATGTTCTAGGTAAATCAGGAGTGCTCTGTTTGATGAGGTACTAGGTGCAGGGCGTGACCTCCATGGCCCTTAAAGAACAATAGTTAGGAAAGTCCTATGGCCATCTTCTGGGGTCATAATGAATGGAGTGAGGGAATCTTGTGATGTTCAAGACATGCAGAGTTCTGCATCTGGGACAAGATAACCCCATGCATCAGACCAGGCTGGGAGATTTGGGTTGAGCAGCAGCCCTGGTATGAACTCGGTGTTATAGCCAATGCCAGGGTAAGGATGAACTGACAGCATGCTCTCATGTCAGGCAAGGCAAACCCAGCCTGAGTTGTACTGCCATATCTGCATGGCCAGATGTACCTGGGGAGTTATTTTCCCCACTTCTGCTCAGTACTGATGAGGACCCACCAGGTCCCATCTTGAGTCCTCTGCTGAGGATGAATGTGGGGGCAGTGCCAGCTGAGGCTACCAAGATGGGGGCCTGGAACATGATGTCTGTGAGAGGAGGGAGATTGTCTTGGGCAATCTGGTGAGAAGGAGGCTAAGGACCGATCTAATAACACTACTACTTCAGGGGGACTTGGAATGATGATGCCAAACTCTTATTGTTATTATCAAATGATGTAAGGAAGCACAACAGCCACAAATTGTTGGCATAAGAAAAAAGGCAAGTCTAGCGTGCTTCTCTAGTCCTCATCTCAGTTGGCACCTATCAATAAGCTGGAAATGGCCAAAGGGGAAGCTGTATGAGGAGCAGTTGAGGTCACTTGGTCTGTCAGCCTGGAGGAGACTGAGGGGAGACCCCACTGCAGTCTGTAGCTTCCTCATGAGGGGAAGTAGAGGGGCAGGCACCAATCTCTTCTCTGGTGACCAGTGACAGGACCTGAAGGAGTGGCCTGAAGTTGTCAGGGGAGGTCTAGGTTGGATATTAGGAAAAGATTTTTTACCCGGAGGGTGGTTGGACACTGGACCCAGGGAGGTGGTCACAGCACCAAGCCTGTCTGAGTTCAAGAAGCTTTTGAACAATGCTCTCGGGCACATGGTGTGACTCTTGGGGCTGTCCAGTGCAGGGCCAGGAGCTGGATTCGAGGATCCGTGTGGGTCCCTTCCAACTCAGAATATTTTGTGATTCTGTGAAGATTGCCAGGTCTTACCAGTGGCTGTTTCTGTCTTGAATTAGTCTGATGTCTTTTTGAACCCATATTGTATTTGTATCTTGTGATAGTGAGTCCCATCATTCAATTATGTGCTGTGTGGAAAAGTATTTTTTTTCCTACTCTGAGACCTTCATCATGTTTCCTAGCTCTTGTAATGTTCACAGTGAATAGTGTGAGTGTTACTATGCACACCACTCTCAGGCCTACACAAATTCATATTCTCCCTGTTAGGCAGCTAGCTGTTAAGGCAGCTAGCAAGAGCGTTGACAGCCTTGGGTAGAGCTCTGAAACATTTCCTGCTTGTAAGCCACATGGTAGGGGATAGCAGGAAGGAGCCAGCCCTTAATCCCTCTATGTACATGGAATTGTTTTGAAAATGACAACCTGTAACTGCCTGGTGTCACTGCATGGTATGGGTGAGGAGAGTTTTCAGCCTACTTTGAAAGTCACCTACTAGAACAACAGGCTTACGGGGTTGTTGTGCCAGAGGAAGGTGCTGCCGGGAATGATTGTATTGTCTCTTCAGTGTGGATCCCACTGTCCCGCATTGATGCTGCACTGGGTGTTGGAGAAACCTCCTGGCTTGTACACTGGGAGGTGAGACCCTTGTACAGCTTCACCAGGGATGACCTGAGGGAGGAGAAATCCATCGTCGGGCTAAGAAATAAGGCAGGGAATGAGCACGAGCATGTAGAATCACAGAAAACAGGACTGGGAGGGACCTTAATATTCCCGTTCACCTCTTCCCACCCCAAGGAAAACTTGTTCCACCTAGTCTGTTCCAGTCAGCAGGGCCTCCTGCTTTCTGTCCTGTTCTTAATGCCTCTTCTGATAGCAGTCCCTCCCCAGCAGTCTGCTCCAGCCCTTTACCACCCTCCATATTTGAAAGCTTCCCTTGAAATTTGATCTTGTCCTACTTCCCAGGTAAATCATCACAAGGAGCAAAGGCAACCAGATTTTAATTTGAGTAAAAAGTCTTGATTTCAAGAAATTGTTCTGAACTGCAACTTGAGAATCTACATTCATAGCTCATACATTACAGTTCATCTCAAACAGGTTATGGGAGGCTTTTGTTTCTCCCACCCCTTCCCCCAGTAAAATAAGGTAATCCTATTCTTTTGGAGTCTTAGCCCATGAAGGAAACATTCATCTTCACCAGGGCCTCGAGCTGCCAAAGCAGCTAAATCCCTGTGTGTTTTTCCACTGAGGAGTGACTTTGACATCAGCTTAAGGAATCAGCTGATCCCATGAAACACATGGCTGCTACGTTTAGAAGGATTTAAATGTGATTTTCCTTTCTCTCTCGGAGTTAGACAGAAGGGCCCACCCCAAATCAGTTTGGAGGCCAAATGCCAATAGCAGTCCTTCTCCAGCACTCCTATACAAAGGATCTGTTTTATTTCAACAGAGCAATGTGCCTGTTGATCTTGCCTGGGCCTAAACCCCCTGCTGCCTGGATTCCCTCACACCTCCCCTCCCTCATGATAGGGAGTATAAGCTGATGATGTGCTTACTTCTTCAGCTTTTTCCTCTTCTGTATCAGCAGGTCTTCATTGCATTGGAAGAGGAGACTATAGTGTGAGATGAAAACCCGGAGGCGCTGCACACACACCAGCAGCAGGTAATAGTCAGGATGCTCTTGCTCCGTGAACTTCAGGACATTCTGAGGCACAGAGGAGAGCAGGCTGTTTGGAGGGTGTCCTAACCCTTTCTTGGTAGAAGGTGCTACTGGAACCATGGATTAGTGCTCTGGAGTGCACAAGGCACTGCCCTTTGGGAGCTTTTCTAGGCAGCATCAGTTTCTGAGGGACTTGGATGGGGCCTGCCTCCTGCTACTCCAGTGGAAATGCACAAGTAACCACGTGGAATGTGTGGGTGATGCACTGGTTGAGCTTAGCTTTGGATAAATAAACCAATGTCTTGGCTTTATGGGGCCTGCTTTCTGTGTCATTTGCCTTGCCTGAAATGTTTCAGTACAATTCTGTGAACCAGAACTCTTTTTATCAGCCATCTCTCTGTAGGAAAGATTGTTGGGCCCTAGGAGCCCTCTCAGTCTCTCAGCTAACACACATGTGGAGCACTCAGCAAAGAGCATAGCTGTTAGGTTGGAGCTCACAGGAGATGTGTCCCATCTCTGTCCTCCCATTCTCCCAGAGCAGCAGGCAGCAGACTTTTTGCCTTCCCAGAGGACAAAAGCTTGTTCTATCAGGTCAAATGAAGAAACTGGCAAAAATAAGCGAGCTCCAGGTGAAAATTATGAAAATTGAGCTATTTCTAGCTGGCTTTCCCTTTCAACTTTTTTTTTTTTCAAAGAGCCGACTGGGTTTGCCAGAAGCCCTGTACCTGTATAGGCTCAAATACCGGCTCTGAATTAAAAGTCATCTGCTGTGATAAGAGTTCAACAAGACAGTTGCCATCCTGGGGCCTTACCTGTAGATGAATAAGGTATTCAGGGATTCGCTGGACTATATGGAAGAACAGAATGTAGAGATCAGACTTGATTTCTTCTTCTACCTGAAATAGAGAAAGCAACTTAAGAGTCTTTCCCACCCATAAAACATGTCTGCTTCCAAATGGTTCTGTGGTTTAATGAGTAGTTGTGCTGTAAGTAGTTTTAAGAGTTCATAGGAGCACACCAGTCAAGTGGCAGTTGTGTGTGACAGCACACTGTGACACATCTTCATCTTGCCTATGGAAGGGACAGTTGCAACTCCTTCCACCAGAAATACTAGGATGAAATTGTTTAGGGTGGAGATTATTTATGAGGGACTCTCAGCCTAATTAAGCAGGGGTGTATGTTTGAGGGGCACTAGTTAAGTTTCAGTGAAATGCCAGGTATACACTGTTGTTCAGAATGAAGTTCTTAGCTGAGGCCCAAATGAATTGAACAAGATGAGATTGACTTCTAAATTAAAATGTCGTGAAAGCAAGCTAGTGTGGTTTAGTTATTGCACTTTAAAACTACCTTTACATTTAACTTTCCTAGTTTAGACCAAGAATCAAGTGTGTGAGGCCAAACGCCTGAAGCTGAACAGTGAAGACTCTTATCTATAAAGCACTTACAGCCTCACTCTTGATCTCTCTGTTTGGATGAGTCCTCCATTTTCCAGGAGACACTGTTTGGAAAAGATCTGGATAGCACATGCATAGGCAAGCTTTTGGGAGGCTTAATCTGAGACACTGTTTCATGTCCCAGCAGAAAAATAGGTTGGGTTACACACAATGTTAAAGCTGCCTTTTGTAGGTGTGTGTCAGCCATGGCAACTTTCAGGAAACTGGCATTTGGCAACAGAACAAGTGGATTAGCAGAAGAGTCCTATCATGGGCAGGCATAATGGGAAAAGATCCAGGCTTGCATGTTGCCATTAGATGTCTTTGAAGTAGGCAGGAAGTTTACCTCCTTCAGGATCACCACGTGGATCAGAGAGATGCATTCTGGCAGGTCCCTCAGGTAAGCAACATAGTAGTCCAGAAAATTATTCTTACAAAAGAAAAAGAGAAAAGAACAAAGAAACTTAAGAGAGATTTTTGGTCGTAGAACCAGCCAGAATGAGAAACTGTTGATTCCCCACCATCACTCCTGGAAGGTCATCAGTGCAGGAGAGCTGCTGTGTGACTCTTTCGGGGCTCGGAACTTCTCACGAAAGGCCGTTTTATAGAATGTGTTCAGCTGTTGAGCACAGTGTGTGAAGCTTTACAACAGTGGGGAAGGGAAGAGAGGCTGGGCAGCAGGAAGCTTTTCTTATTTAAGACTCTAAAAAATTTATAAAGCATCAGATGAGTTTTTACACATTTTTGCTGGAGAGGTCCCACTGCTCACCAGGGCAGACCCTCACCCTGAGAAGCAGATCCAACAAACCATACAGCGTAAGAGGCCTGCCCACCTGCTTGTTGTAACTCTGAGCAAAGTGTACTGGGGAAGGGGAGTATCAGAAACGCTCCCTTTTCACACTCTTAGTGGGAATACAGATATTCAAGCTGTCAAGGCTCATCCGTGGCTCCTGCAACCAAATCTAGGTCTCATGCACTGATTATAGAGCTGTGCTATGAGGCTGCAGGCCCACAGGTGTGTCTGGCACAGGGGCTCCCTGAACAATCAAATACTACAGCAAAGGGGGTACCATGCACCAGGACTCTGCTCAAAGGAGGCTTGCTGAAAGGCCTTTCCCTGAGCCACAGCTTCACAGCACAGCCCCTCTGTTGCAAGATGTTTTGGCCCATCTGTGTGCCATCAACACAACATCATAACAGAGGAGTCCGGAGAGGTCTTTAACATACCTCATCATTTGTTAACTTCAGGAAGATGTCTCCTAGGATCCCTTGTCGTGGCCAGCTCAGGACTCGCTCCTGCAGAGCGTGAAGTAAATCCACATGCTGCTGGACCAGGAACCGCAGAGAGTTGGGGAAAAAACTGAAGGGAGACGATTTCAGACTGGTTACACAGAGCAAAAACTCAGTCCTAATAAGCCTGTACCGCTGAAGTGAACCATTCATGTTTGGTCAGCACAGTCTTGCACATGTATTATTAGCTACACATATTATTGCTGCTATAGCACAGGTATTATTAACTACTTTTGTTGGAGTCCTGGCTGCATCAGGAGGTCCTGTTTTGGCTGCTATGTACATGCAAGTACTCTTTCCAGCTGGTTATTAATACAGTGTTCTGAAGGCTTCCTAAACTGACTTTCCAGTGCATTCTGTAGCTGACCAGAATTTGCAGAACTAAAAAGCCCAAGGCAGTGCTGCTGTGGCTAATGAAGCAGGCCCTGAGCCTTCCCACTGAGAGCTCCCCAGCTTTGTGTGTTGTCTCATTTGTCAGGCCCTTTAACAAGACAATCCATTGATGCAGAATTGGTCAAAATATACTACTGCATTTCTGCCATTTCATGTTGGTTTCATCCAGAATCAGAATGAAGATGATGGACAAAATGCAAGGACAGGTAGGAAAGTCTTTAGTCGCTGCAAAAACCTTCCAATGCCTCCAATTTTCAACTAGAAATAAACTAAGGGTTCAAAGATATCTCTGTGGATGAAAGAAAAATGTGTGAGAGGATGATGCAAAAAGAATATTGACTGAATAAAACCCCCCAAAAGAGAGAGAGCACACTAAATCAAATACCTTCTCTCTTTGGTGCTTCTTTTCACATCTGGCCCTTGCAACGTGGCCTTGATCTTCAGGATTAGGGAAAGATTGATGACATACTTCCTTTCTGATTCCAGCAGCTCCAAGGCGATGTTCTGCCTTTTGGCTTCCAGAAGATAATAGTTAAGTTTAAAAATAAGGAAGTACTGACCTCAGGGACAGCTTCACGTTAGACTGGTGAACTGACATTGAATCATGAAAGGAGAAACTCTTTAAAAGTTATATCAATGTCTTGTCTCTCTGTGTGTCTTCTTTCCCCAAAATGTAAAATTCCAGCCTGATGCTACAGCATGCCCCAGACACAACTAGAGCCACTAGTCATGCTAAGAAAGCTCCAAAGCAAATGTGTTTTCCCCTATGAATACCAAATTTTTCTAAGAATAACAAAACAAGCAATCAAAGGCAAAACAACTCATATCAGGGTTTCCCCTCCAATTTCCTGCAGAATGAGAATGTATTTTTCACCCACTTAAGCAACTACACTGCCACAATATCATCAGTACTCTAGATCTTGGAAAGGAGAATGGCTGTCCTGGGTACAGAGTGACTCCTCCCAGTCACATAGACCAACAAATTCAAAGGCCAGAGGTCTTGGGGTGTGAGGCCCTGAGACATTCCCCCCTAGCAGGATAAACTGGCCTGTGTATCTCCCTTCATAGATGCTGGTTACCAACCAGCTCACACCAGACATGGATACAGCTTTGAGCCCCTCTAGCCAGTTTTCTAGTCCTTACCAGCCAAAGAGGGTTCACATATGATGTCTGCTGAGCTGTATCTGCTTTGGCCCATGTCTTTCCCTCTCTCCGGTTGCTCTTTGGAAATGTATTCATCTCCCCAGTCCTTGGTGTCCTTGGGCTGCTTCCATACTGTTGATGGCAGATGCATTTTTGACTGCCCTTCTGTTGCCAAGGAAGGTTTGAGGCTGTCATCTGTCTCCATAGCTGCTCCTGCAACAACAAACAGGGATATGGACTCTGGTATGTCAGTAGACAGAGTATGCTACAGCTGGGAGCTAACCTGTGTTTTCATCCAGTGGAAGTACCAGAAGGAGAGTTTGAAGCGTTCTTTGTGCTTCACAGGGGCTGTTAATTTACAAAGGAAGTGCAGTTGGTGGCACTTTGGCAGAACAAGGTTCATGCTCTTCCAACATTTATTTTCAGGCCAAATAAGGTGCAAAGTCAGACATATGTTAGAGAAGAAGAAAACATATGTTTCAAGTATGGTTGCCCTTCAGGGTTTTGGTACGCTTCAGGACTTGATAATATGACGCTTATTGGCAGGTATTGTAGAATGCATTGTTATAATTTGGATTTAAATGCCATTCTCAATGTGTGTAAACTATCATAGCTCTTAACATTTTTGTTAGTGTGGTGTAGCTGCACAACAGCAGTAGGACTGATAGTCTGAGGTTATTGAATCACAGAGAAGGAAGGGAAGGGTACAGGTGCATTAGAACCAATTGGTTGGAATTGCTCTAATGCAAATATTTTGAATTTGGGTTGCAATGAACCATTTTCCATAGCTTTTGTTATCTCTTCTTTTTAAAGTGGATTTAAGCAAAAGAGCCATCCAGACAGTGAGTGCTGCTACTGCACACTGCAAACATCTAATGGTTGTTCTCATGTGTCCTTTGGCTGGCCAGGATCCATAATGTCCACTTACTATACCCCTACTCTTACTTCTGACCAATTTTTATTTATGTCAGGAGAACTCCTCTGTTCAGATGTGTCTAACAAGGAATCTGGAAGCTGGTGGGTGAATAAACAGCTCACCAATTCTACTGGGGTGTTGTCACTGCAAGACCATCTCTTACCAAGTAGCAAAATGGTGCTCTCATTATTCTTTCTCACATCAGTAAGCCTCTATTCTTGCTTTCTGCAAAGGCACTTAGAATCTGAGAAATCAACAGCAGAAAGACTTTCCCTGCCAAACATCAATCCTTGGCATTGACCATCAGGTATTGGACACTTCAGGGACACAGGTTTGTCCTCACATCTCAGCTGCAAGTATGAAAATGGAGGTATGTGGCAGATTGAAAGACATCCCTGTGAAATGTGTTCCCTGAAAGCCTTTCTTCAATGCAGTAAAGCAAGCACTCTAATTGAATCATTGTCCTGCTCTTTTTTGACAGTTTAATATTTTCGTACCTGGACCTGCTATGACTTTCACACCTCCTTCTCCCATTGGCATGATCCTGGTGTCAGACACTGTTGAAGAACAAAGGTGAATTTAACAAGACAGCTGTAGAGCAGGCTTCCTCCTGCTAAGCCCTGTCAGTATGGTTAAACCCTCCAGTCTTTCACAGTTTTGCTGTGGAAACTATTTGATTCTGTCTCTGCGCCACTAGCACTATAGGAACAAAGATCCAGTCTGCATCCCTTTCCTTGGAGGAGGCAAGCGAGAGCTTTTGGGACTGTTCACAAAGCAACATCTCCTGAATCCAGGCCAGCACCAAGGCTGCTATCCTGAGACACTGTGCTGAGATGTATGCACAGATCCAAGAGCAGTGCTGCTGAGGGGAGCACCTCTCTTTTTGTGCTGCTGGCACCTGAGGAATACTTAGTGATCTTTTTCTGAATTTTTTTTCTGAGAAAGGCACTGCATTTGCCTATTCTATTTCTTACCTTTTTCATAAGTCACGTTGTGTAAAAGACTTGTAAAATCTTCATTAATCAGCACAGGTTCTGGGAGGTTAATGGATCGAAATGGGCTGCCCTGGAGAGGTGTTGGTACTGTCTGCGACCCATGATCATCTTTCTGTGCTCTTCTGTACAAATAAAGAACAAGACAGATGAGAAGTATGAATGCTACAGGTGGAGTTCCTATGCTACAGTTATGGCAAACATTACTGTAAGTACAACCACAGAGTTAGAAGTAGGACAACTCTAGCAGAGACCAGGAAAGGAGTTGGCTTTGATGGAATTGGCAGTTCATGAACAATGTTCCGGAAATAACTTCCACTGGCTATAGGAGAAGGTTATTTCAAATCTGTTCTTCTGCAGAGCATATTTCATCTAATTAAATAGCTTAATTAGCTAAGGGGCTAGCCTAGATTTGCAAAGTGTTTGCATCAAGGCAAACACTGTATAGACTCATGATCAAAACTGTTTTCAGGAGGCTAATTAGGGCCAAGCTGGACAACTTGTCTGCTCCATCACAGCAACAGTGTGGCCCAGCAGTGTGCAAACATGCTTCTGTGTGACTCTGCTCAGAGGAGAAAACGCTGGTGATAGAAAAGCAGATCATGACTGCACTATCAGGAGCCCACTGAATCCACCAAGCTCGGAAGGGGAAACTGCAGTACTATTGTCTGGATGGGGGTGACTTAGTAATACCTTCTGATGGTGGAGGTTTCTGACTTTCAACAGTATTCCTGCCCCAACATGTTTGTGTGTTCCACAGGACCCTGGTTTCCCTGACAGCTGCTGAGGGCTATTTTGCTGTTGGAATCACAGTGTGGTGATAGCGTTTTTCTACTGTGTTTGCTCCGTGGGGTAGATGTCTAAAAGCCTGGGGTGAACTGAAGGCTAGCATTTCTGTTTATAATCAGGGTTGATACACATGTCCAGCCAGGAAAATATTAAGAAATTAAGCTATACAGAAATTAACAAAATGGTAATTAGCATGTTCAGAACCCTGGACTTTGGGCTCTTACTTAGCTTTCATTTTCCGTGATTCCCGCCGCTTTTCTTGCTGCAGCTGCTCAATTTTCTGTTGCATTTCCTCCTGCTTGGCACTGATTTCTTCAATCATTGACTTGGCATCGCTGAGCTCCTCCTGAGAAACAGGCAAAAGCACAGCATTCCTAGGGTGCCCATCAGCCTTATGCTTTGAATGCTGGCTGGTGTGCACTGAAGATGCTTCAGGGTGCTGTGAGAGTGGCTGTGTGATTAGACGCTCTTCCTTTGCAAGTCCAGTGTGTGTCACACATGCTATGCACAACATGGCAATCCTTAATTCTACAGACAATTCACCTAACCCAGCGTGATGTCACATGATTAAGGCACTGGTGGGAGATGGACACTTGGGGCTTCATCCACCACCAGCTGAAAGCACTGGGAGGACTCCCGCCTTTTACTGGCATTTGGAGGTGGACCTTAGGAAGCACACTTCCCTCTGCAGTTTTCCAGCATGGGTATTCACATGTTGCACTTGGTTCAGATCCCAGTGTGAGCACTCATATATATAAGCTTTTGCCAGTCAGGCCTTGGATCTGCATTTTTAGCCTGGTTTCCTAAGGAAATGAGGCCCTTTGTTACCTCCCTGTCAGCACGTCCTCCCTCAGGCAGTTTCAACCAAGCCTTACTTAGATGCAGAGCTCTGATGCATAAAGTTTCATGAATGTGAGCAGTGGGATGGAGGAGAGAGACTCAAGAGTTCCTTGTAAACGAAAGTATTTTCCCCAAGCAAGGAGATAGCTTCACTGGGAGCTCAGCATTAGAAAAGTCAATATGGGCATGAGGCAGAGGGAGAGTAGCCTTTGCCCCTCCTGTTTCTTGCATAATTCCTTGTATCTGGATTTTTAAATCCTCTTTCCCCCTATAACAATGTCCTGGATAGCCCTGCCTCTGGTTGCTCTGAGACTTCTCCCATGCGTCTTTACACTTCTTGTTATCTCCCTTTCTCATCTGGCACCAAGGGCTCCTTTTCCCTGGTGCCATCTGTCTCCCTAGTCACAGGATCAGTCATGGGCTTTTCCAGTAAGCAGCCCTCTTTAACTTCACAAGGTATTATTGACTCAGCAAAACCCCTTGGGGAAAATTTGCAGTTAAAACAATAAAAGAGTTCCTCTGCCTGCCTCTTCACACGCAATCATCCAGTCTCCGCATGGAGATGCTGGCTGGTTTAAAGTGTACATCAAGCCTTCTTGCTAGGCTCTCTCTCCAGTCCTTTGTCTTTATCCTCTTGGGCCAGATCAAACTAGGCAGCACTTCCTCCCAGCCATGTGGGAATGCAACTTCAAAAGGCTTTTGGGTTTTGTGTTAATTCACTGCTCCCCATGGCATTGGTTCCTGCAGGAAGTGCAGACCTGCCCCAGGGAGAGGTACGGGGCAGCCTGTGGACAGGCCATATGCCCACTGTATGTGCAGCCCAGAGCAAGGGTTGCTCGTGCCCAGGTAACTCACAGCACTGCCTCATGGACAATGAAGGCTAAACAGGCCAGAGTATGGGTTACTTTTAGGTTGGAGCTGTCAGGGGAGACCCAAAGCCAAAGGAAGTACCCTAGCTCCATCCAAAACAATTGCCTGCTCATTTTCTTTGCAAGCAGGAAGTATTGATGGAGGCAGGGGAACGCTTCCCTGTGCCACACAAGCTAATGTGACACATGTGCAGCCTCCCCGCAGGTCACACTCCTACCTTGAACGTGTTGAGGGAATTCTTCATCTCAGCCACTTTCTCTTCCATGGCACAGCGGCAGCTCTTGACCTTCTCTTCCAGGGCATATTCGCCATGCTGGATTCGTGACAGCTCCTGCATTGCTTCTGTGAAACCTGCCTTCAACTCAGAGGCCAATGCCTGCAACTAGAGCAACCACAAACACGGTGGGTTCAGTCCCTCTGCCCAGGTGCAGGTGGTTGTGTCCCCAAGGGTCACCTGTGGCTCAGAGTGGCACGAAGGCTGGGTGTAACCCATCCTGTAAGGTGCTGTCCTCTTTCTCCTCCTCCTGTCATGGCTGGGAAACATGGGGGGAGGTTTGGCCCCTGCTGCAGCCTCAGTACAGCGTAGGAGGTGTTTGTATTGGGCAATCAGTATGCCTGTTTTAGGCTACGAGTTTTTTCAGGGTTCCTGGTGGTTTGCAGCCTGTCATTCTATAGAAGGAGAGGACAGTCTGAAACATGCCAAGAAGGTTTGCAATAACAGCAGCCAGATTATTAGTCTCCAAAGCAGCTGAGAAATCAAGAATGTGTCTGTTTTTGAGCAAGTCCTCCTCCCCCACATGCTTGTGGGGCTGGCACTCTCCCCAGACAGGTCTAACCCCTCGCTCTCCATGGGCTGTGGAGAAGCTCTGTCCTTTGTCAGCAGGCCCTTTCCATGGAAGGAGGCAGCTCTAACTCATGCCAGGGAGGGAATGGGAGGTTTTCCCCTGGCATACAGTGATGCTGTGCCCACTCTCCCTATTTTCTGTCCCTAGAGGTCCTAGCACTGCTGAAAGAGCTCACCACCTAAGCTGGAGGCAGCCAGTTGATAGCTGGGTGAAGCAGGAGATGGAGCAGGGCAAGCCAGGCTGGCATAGCAAGCAGACAAGGCAGGTGTGGAGGTGGGCAGTGAGGGAGGAAGGCAGCTTGCAGAGGGCTAAGCGGGGACACACTCTGTGGGAGCAGTTCGGGCTGGTGACCCTGAACTCTGCCCCCACTGCTGTGAGAGAGGCGCTCGCTCTGCCTGCACAAAGCCCACAGCGAGGTCGCGGCCCAAGGCGCTTCGGTGCCAGTAGTTTTTACCTTTACAACAGAAATTCGGCCTAACATCTGGTTATAAACTGAGTCCAAAACTGGAGCACTGGTGGTAAGCGGACAGCCACCCCGGGGAACTCAGGCGCTTGAGTCCTGTAAATGGAGCAGAGATGGCTTCCGATACCTCGGGGCAATGGCATGCACCATCCTCCTCTGATCAAGACTGGCAGTGTCTTTACAGAGGATGTCTACCTGACATCCCCATTTCTACCCCATCGCTTACCCCACAGTTCCCAGTCTGATCTGGCTGGACACACGTTTCCAGAGCTGCCTGGGTAGAAGTAGCAGGACTGAGAGGAACCGGAACAGGGCAGAGGGGACCAGGAGGCTGAGGAAATCTTCCCTCCTCGGGCTGACAACCCTGACTCCCCAAGCCAGCTGGAGCTCCAGACCACTTGGTTCAACCCCTTCCCCCACCCCTCCTGGCCACAGTGATACCCTATGACCTCTGAGTGTAGCCTGAAGCCCCCCTGCTTGGGGCCATGGCTGCTAGGGCAGGCAGTGACCGTACCGCTTCTAATGTCTCAGTCCAGATGGTCATGGCATCGTCAGACATCCTAACATACATGCCTGGAAAAGCAGGGAGGGGGATGGTTATAAAGTGCTGCAGCTGTGCAAAATGTTAATATTCCCATCCCCTGCTCACAGCTGCTCGATACACTTCCACCCTAAGCTGACATGGCCAAGGCACAGTCTGTCTGCCTCGCCTGCATTAGGGCTGGGCGTCACATGCTGTCCTCCAAGTGAGAAGGGCTGATTCGTCAGATCTGTCCCTTCCAACTGAAATATGCTATTCTGTTCTATCCTATGCTACGATGGAGATGTCACAGCCTCAAGTCTTGCTAGCAGTGGACCAGTCCTGGAGCTGGCCCTGGAGATAACAATGTCTGGGGAGAATAAGCCCAAAATTAAATGTTTCTGCCAACAAGCCTTGCCATCTCCTCCTCAGATGCTTCCAGAAAGGGGGTAAACTAGACAGATCCTTTGTGAAGGGTATGGTGATGGCATTCACTGCTGATCTAGAGGTTTCACAGTAAAAAACTGCAAGGCATCAGCAAAAGTCAGCAAAATTGGACCACTGCAGAGACTTTGGTGTCCATGTGCACTGAAACACTCTATGAAAGCAGAGTTCAGCCAACAGGATGAAAGATTTGGACTAGAGGCTGGACAAAATATCCTCTGCTCCTAAGACAGCTGTTAGTTTGGGATTCACTGTTGTCCAGTCTCTGCTTTTGCAGTCACAGTGCTAGCTTAGTTTCTCTGTGTGTCCTTCTCAGTGCTCCAGACCCCAGCCTGGGTCTGTCCTGCCCGATATATCCTTTCTCAGCCCTATGCAGCCTGCAGTGGCTATTTCAGACACTGAAATGCATTCTTTTTGTTGCCACTTGATGAATGAATGCAGCCAACAACACCAATCAGCCACAGGCCTTGTATGACTGAACATGAAGTGCTGAAACCCTGAGAACTCCCTGCTCAGAGCACAGAAAGGAATCACAAACAGTCTTGTGGCATTGGATGCAGGGTTGATCCAAAATGAAGTGGAATGGTATATGAACAGCATGTTATCTTTGAACTCTTGCCAAGCGCAGTGTAGCTGTGGATTTTAGTTTGAGTTCATTTCTGAAAACAAGC
This sequence comes from Lepidothrix coronata, assembly GCF_001604755.1. Classification (NCBI taxonomy): domain Eukaryota; kingdom Metazoa; phylum Chordata; class Aves; order Passeriformes; family Pipridae; genus Lepidothrix; species Lepidothrix coronata. Next base: position 694,803 of record NW_016690251.1, read on the forward strand.
TGTAGAAAGCCATCCTTTAAATCCCATAAGCTGTTACAACAGATGGAAGCCACTGAAGTATCAGCTCATGCTTATGTCTTGCCCAAGCGATTATGCCTGCAGGACCAGGGAGATATTTCACAGGTTTGTGACCCTCTGGAAAGTCAAGACAATTCTGTGTTTCTAAAGTTTCTAAGTGCAACACATAGCAAAAAAGACATATTTTTTTAATACAGCAACAGTTTAACTGTTCTGTGTTGCCCTGGCTCACCTATTCATGGCAATAAATACCCACCTTAACACTTAAGTTGTGGAATTTATGGAACACACCTTAACAACTTATGTTGAACTAACTGATGCCTAGAGGATTAATGAATCTGCATAGGGATTCCTTAGAAACCATCCAAGAACTGTTCAAAAAAAGCATTTAGGCATCTAGATAATTTAGTATCAGATACACATTTCAGCTCCCATCTGCCTTTGGAGTGCAGCCCTCAAACCTCACAAAGCAATGCAGTGAGACATTATAAAATTTATATCCATAAAATGGCTGTGAAATCTCCTTTGCTGAGCCTCTGCCTTTGTCTCACGTGCTGTACTGTGCACAAAGGGTGGACAGGACTGATGCTGCTTCCAGGACCAAAGGCAGCAAAGATGCAGAGCCTCCCCCTTTCTCTCTTGGTGAGTGCCAGCAATTTGAGACATTTGCAAAAGGTCGTGACCATCCTTGCAGCCTAAAACTGTGTTCAGCCCAGGGAAGATGGTTGTGGCCAGGAGATGGGGATGGCTTATGGAAGGAAGGACTGGGATGGAAAGAAGGCAGCAGAGCCTTGGTGAGCTGGGTTCACTGCCCTGGCTGCCACTGAGAGGATGAGAGGGAACCCTTGCTTCTATGAGTAGCTGTGTCCCCACAGATCTCCCCCAGCACTAACCAGGCTGTCCAGGACTCTGTCCCCAAAGGGGTGGCTGTTTGCATCTGCCAACCTTGGCAGCTGCCTAAGGTCCTTACACTAGAAAAAGGGCCTGCTGTCAGGGACCTTGAGCTGAAGCCTGTCAAAACCAGTAGAAACAGACTTGTGATAAAGAAATACTGTACAGGGATAATTCTGCTGTTATAAATATATCCTTGAAAAGAGCAAAGCCTTCTGTGGTCATGAAGGAGTACTCTCTGTTACTTCCCCCAGCTTATCTACTGCCCATCCCTTCGCACATCTGCTGGGGCTGATCTGAAGGAGTCAATACACATTGTGTCACTCAAAAGAGGGCTGCCTGAGGACACTGCTTGAAACCAATCTGGCACAAAATCCAACGTTTCCCACAAACCCTGGATCTGATTTTTCTGAGTTATATGATGCATTCTTTTACCAGGGAACAACCAATTTCTAGAACAGCTACTAACTCCTGTGTTTAAGGGCAGCACTTCTACAGCCAAGCACCAGGAAGGCTTGCAATGCCTCATAGCAGGAAAGCAGCAGAGCTGCAGTGATTTACAGTGGTAAAGAACCAGCCCTAGGAGTATATCCGGTATTTATATTCCTAGGCAAGGATGGTAGGAATATAGGCAGAGCAGCAAGGTAAGGACAGAAGAGAACGATGAAGGTGCTTAAAGGGGGCTGCAAGCACTTATCAGCTCTTGTTCCACATCTGCCCATTGTCCATAGGGCCTTTGCTGAAGCAGAAGGGAAGAATTAGCTGGTAACTTTCATTTCAGGATTCATCAGGGTACCCACATGTCAGCTGGAAACCAACATGTGTGCGTGATGTTTCCAGCACACTCTTCCACATGCATTGGATCCACTGTGCTGGGCCCTTCAGCAACCCAGTCACAGCTCCTGCTTGGAGCTGCCTGGATGGGAAAAGAGGATGAGATAAGTACTGGTTCATGGAAAGCAGTTTCTTGTCCACTTGTCACAGTGCACTTACAAGCGGTTACAGGCATTAGTGTTGCAGTGGTGACAAGGGAGGTCTCAAATAGCCTGAATTTCCAGTTCAGGGGTGTGTTTCCTCTTTCATATTTCAGTTTCATATTGAACCAGACCAGGGATTTAAAGTGCTTAAAACTCTGTTGCATTTCCTGCAGACTGGAAATGCGTAGGAAACATTTCATGTGGAAACACTGAAACTGTGTCTTACAGGAAGGACACTCCCTGGGCTGTGGTGCCGACAACCTTGTTGCATCTGTGGTGTCTCATTGCAGCAAGAATGTCAACACAAAGAGCGGCCACAGAGCTCTGGAGGACCTGATCATCCTGAGCCAATGTTGACTCCAAGACAGGGTTTCCAAGCTCCTGGCTGGGAAACCAGGCAAAGACATGCAGAAAGACTCAACACTCTGGCTGATCTGGATTATCAGGCAAGAGCACCCCATGGTCTGAGATGCTGTGAGGCTGCCAGGATAACCCAAAGCCCCATAGAAGACTTGGGCCCCTTCTGCAGAAGACACCCCTGCCCCATGTCAATCAACAGATCCTTGTTCCTAGGACAGTTCATCAGGTTTGCTGAAAGCTCAAAGCTCAGCCATGAAATCTCCCTCCAGCCCAGTGAATTGACATTCTCTAATTGGTGCTAATGATGCCAGCTGGTTAATTATCTGAGCTCATAAATCACCTGTCTAAACACAACTGGTTGTGAGCAGAGAAATTTTACTGAAGGGTCTTTCAAGATGTGGCCCAAGATGTGATATGTATATTTACTCATGCAGTGTGCACATTTGAGTTGCCATGTTCCTCATAAGTGCCTATATTTTTTCCTTCCACTTAATTTAGCTTTTTAACTACTGTTTATATATTAGTAACTCTTTAAACTCATGGAGTTATTTAGGGCATTTTGCTCATCTTTACCTGGGAAATCTGTGTTGCAGGGGTAGTCACAGGCACACTTTCAGTCCCTCCTGTGGGAATAAAGAACTTTAGTCAATTAAAATGACTTATAATGGTTGCTATAAATAACTGGAACAGAGGGTTTGAAGTCCCTCTTGAGGAACAAATCAGTTTTAAAGGACTCAAGTCTCACTTTAGGAGATCTGAACACCATATCGTTTGTAAAATAAACTGCAATTATAAACCAGGAATAACTCACCTAAATCAGACATTAAATTCACCTTATTTGCTGTCCTGTCTGGCCAAAGCGGATCCATGCAAAGAAGCGAGAAAGCCTGTATGTGCAATTAGGACTAAAATGCTCCCTGTGAAGTTTAGTTCTGTGTACCAGCCTTAAGTAACAGGTTTTTTGTCCTAAAGCATTACTGATACGTTTCTCTTCTGAAATAGTAAATTTTATCCTCTACTATATTTGTACATATTTCTATTATCTCCACAAAAGGCTGACCTGATCTGTATCTTTTAAGCCCTAAGTTATATTTTGTCACAATGCATTCCAAGCAGTAATCATGTCTCTTCTAACACCAAAAAAATACACCTTTTCATCAGTTTCATCATTCCTGGGGTTTTGTGGCATTGTGATCTCACCTGATCTTGTACAATGGACATAGACTTAACATTTCTGAAACAGATCTAGCTCATGGAGGAGATTATATCTGTTTTGCTGAAGTATTTTGGAGACTGCAGAGACATTAGGCATTAAACATAGAATCATAGAATCATTTGAGTTGAAAGGGTCCTTTTAAAGGTCATCCAGTCCAACTATCTTGATTGAAACCAAAATGTCTGTTTATTGTCTAATATTGTCTCTTCTGTGCAGAAACCTTTGGCTGTCCAGCAGAAATTACTGCTGGTTGTGCTGCCACTGCCCTTTGAGGGAATTGTAGTCCAACAGCCATGAGTTCCCATGTTATTCCCTACATCAGGGTCCCGGGCTGGCCCTCACTCCCAGAAAATACCATGCTACTTAGTTCCTGGTCTAGATCGCCTCTCCTTGGCAATGCCACTTCATGAGGTGGGTTTTCTCTTGCTTCCAAGAATTTGCTTCACCTGTCTCAGCTGTCAGTCACAGACATGACCATCAACCCCATGCCCATTCTAGGGGAAGCCAAGCTCCCTCTTTCCGTGCTGGCTGCAGGTACTTGGTGTCTTACCCAACTGGGCCTTTAAGACCACAGAAATTCAGTCCTGCAGAGGCTGGAAAAGTGTGCAGGGAGGACTCTACACAGTCAGCCAGAGGAAAGCTGGAGCCTGGAAGTCAGAGCTATACAAGGCATAGCTACATTCTGATTTCTTTACCCCTGAAGTGGAATATGGGTTACCACCAAGGGCACCTATGAATTGGCCCTGTTCTGGTCTCTAGAATTTGTCCTGATTCAGAGGAACTTGAGCAAATTCCCCAGTGACTTGCAGAAGGGAGAGGAAGAGAGGCCGTGTGCTCCTCTCTGTCCATGTGCCACTTCCTGCCTGTGCAAGGGGCTCTCTTGGCTGTGGGGTTGGGTAGCTGGGTCAGACACTGACCCTCTGGGGAATATCCTCCCATGTTTCCTCCTGGGGAAAACAAGGGGCAGGAGGTTGACTGGCAGAAGTAACTATGACTCCAAACTGCCAACTGTTTGGGGTCAGAACTCATCAGCCAGCCTGCACCAAGTCCCACATTTCAAGTTTTAAATGACAGGTTGTTTTCATTTTCAGCTTTGTCCCTTCTGGGTCTTTTTTTACAGATTTTCTCTGCAACCCTGTGAACTAGAAACCGACTTTTGGCCTGAAGCTTTCTCATGATGCCTGGAGCTGAGGCTCAAGAAGGCAGCGGTGTGTACAGTGATCCTCCTCAGTCATGAAAACTGAGGCCCATGCCTGTTCTGATGTATATGTTACTGCTGGACTCTTACTGTGGAATGGTAAGGACTGACCCAAAAAGAGCAAGAGGACATGTCTCTGAATTAATAGTACAATACAAACCAGATGCTGGGAGGACAGGGAGATGCTGCTTTTACAGAATGGTGGGTGTATTGAATGCTGAGCTTTGTGAAGGGCTAGAGGTAGCAGGTAGAAGCATAACACAGCAAGGAAGAGCCTTGGTCTCTCCTCACGTTTTCTTTGGGCATCTTTCAATCTGATATATAACACAGAGGGCCAGACTCCTGCCAAAGTCTATAGGGATCTTTCATTTGGGTTTGGTTAGGGATGAGTCTGTAATGTTCTTGGATATACTCAAAGCAAGGAACTCCTCCTGAGCAAGACCAGAAATGGGGAAAAGGTCACTCCTGCTGTGACTTTACCTCCCACCTTTGCCATGAGCACTCTCTGCATGTACCCAGTCAAACCCCAGATCATTTCTATAAAGTCACAGCTAAGAGCTGGAGCAGAGGAGGCTCCTCACAGTTGCACTGTGGGAAGCAAGGGGCTTTGGGGTTATCTCCCAGTTTCTGCAGTAAACATCTGCCGCCCGTGAGGGCATACCAATTAATTGGAAAAAATCCCTGAGTTAATTTCCTTTTCAGCCTGCTGTAGTGTAGGGGCCTAGGTACACAGACCTAATTTAATTCAATTAGAACAATAATAATAGAGAAATTAACTTTTCCATTATCCATGCCATGAATATTGGCACCACCAAGCATCTTTGAAGAGGGAAAGAGATAGTCTAGTCTCTCTCCTGAGCTGACACTTGTGGGCACTCCTAAAGCTGCTCCCACTGCTCATAGTTTCAAGGGTTCCTCAGCATATGGATACAGTACCTCTGAGGTGGCAAGGCAGAGCACAGTGCAAAGGGTTTGGGGTGGAAAGCAAATACCACCAGCCCCACATTCTTCTGAAAGAAGTTGATAACCACTAAAACCCTGGATTTGAAACCCCTGAGCTTTGCAGACTTTCTAGAAGTGCTGCTGACTGTAGCAAGGACTGGTTGCATGAAAGCAATGTGGCCTGGACACATCTTGGTGCTTGCAGATTGGGACTGGTGCAGATGTCTGGGTTATGGCACTAACACAAACAAGAACACCTTGCTACAAAGCATGTGGGGAAGAGAAGCAGATCCTCATCACAGTGCCCTCATGTATGACACAGCTTTGTACATCCTAAGGCAGAGTTGGGATCTGAGGCAAGAAAAGGAATGACTTCCCACATTGGACATTACACATGCCACAGGATTATTTTCCAGAGGGAGGTGGTTCTAAAATAAGAGATAACAACTTAACCCCCCATGTACTTCTATGAAACTAAAAGTACTGAACATTTGCACACAGCTGCCATGGTTAAGAGGTGCTCTCAGGGGGCTGGATGGGGGCCAGCAGACAGGTCGTATGAGAGCACATTTCTTCCTCACTGTCTTTCATACTATCAGTAAGTGAAATAAGAGGGTGCTTTACCTTCGTGTTTGTTTGTGTCCATGGCTGCTATAGGGTGTGCGTCCTCGCAGGGACTCCTGTCCTCACTCTGGAGGGCTCTGGCTGGTCACTGGGAACATCCCATGGCTTAGAGCTGCCCACATATGAGCCCTGCGGTGGGTCAGCTGATCTGAACCCTGAGTGCAGAAAGATGCAAAAAGGGTTTATTGAGCAAAGATGCTCGAAGTTCAGAAAACAGAGGAAGGAGGAGGGATTTGAGAGGGAATGGAGCATCCTAAAGGTCTCTTTGGGTTCACAGTGCCTCCACAGACATAGTGGGTGCTGGTACAGACACTTCCCTCCCAGCCCAGGGCCAGTTGTGCTTACATGCACAGGTGACTAAGAAGTACTATGTAATCCCACAGAGACTATTTGCTCAGCAAGATACTTCTTATATGAACACTGAATCAAAATATGATGTAGTTTGAACAGCACATGAACAACTTGCATGAGTGCTCTGCATCAAAGAACCAACCTTTTCCTATGCAACTAATCACCCAAAATGTCTTTCAGACCTGTGTTTGGGTCACTGAGAATATTGCCTTCAGAATGCTTCTACACAATTCTGCCAGCACTTTAGGAGGCACTTATACTGCCTTGCCTGCTTTCTCTGTTTGTTGTCTCTCTGACTTGGAGACATAGGAGTGCTGTAAGGCACCCCAAAGTGTAGAGATGTAGCATTTCCAGGAACCAGGGACAACAGAGCATGATGCCATGCCCGAGCCACTCCCTTGGCAAAGCGTCTCATCAGTCTGGTATTGGGGTTAGGACATGTAGAACAGTCTTAAGATAATGCCTGCTTAATGACATGGACAGAGACACAGAAAAATGGATTGCACCAGCTCTTATCAGCATGGGCCCTGCCCCACATCCACACTTCCCCTCCCCAGGATTTAATTCAAGTCTACTTCTGTCCAACCTTACTAGTAAACTAGATTTAGGACTCTAGAATAACCTCCTACCTCCATTCCTGTTGGATATGGATATGCTGGAGACTGATGTGAGTCATCATTAGCTTTGCTAATGGGACTGGAGTGGCCAGTGTAATTATGGTACAGAGCTCTGCTGACTCAGCTCTGCCAAGAGGACTGTGGTGATTCAGAGAAATCTGGGATGATGTTTTCAGGGAAGGAGGCACAGAGAAAGGCACATAGCATTACATAGATGGGAGATGTGCAAAATATGCAAGAACCCTAGATGGCTATAGGAAATCAGGGCAGAAGCAGTTGCTTCTGGAGCAGTCAGCAGTGTAGCTTGGGGGTCCCACACTTTCAACCTGAGAGCTTTTGAGTGTGGAATTCCCAGGGGAGGAACATGGTGACAGTGCCCATCCGACCTCTTGCTGAGGGTATGATGTGGACTGAAAGGCTTCTAGCCCAGTGCTGGAGGAAACTGGGGTTGAGCATCTTCTTAAGATTGAGGGTTAATGAAAGGATAAATTTATTTGTAAGAGAGCTGCTTATGAGATCACTTGCTAAGAAGACCCGCTGACATATCAGGACAGAGGATCTTTTGGTGAGGCAGGTGGAAAAACTGAGCAAAGATGGAGGGACCATTGATGAGGGCTAACCCCAAAGCTAGACCAGGTTGCTCAGGGCCACATCTAGTCAAGATCTGAGTATGTCCCAGGCTAGAGGATTCTCAGCCTTTCTGGGCCTTTCCCAGGGCTGCACTGCTCCCATGAGGAAGACTTTTTTCCTTACGGCCAATCAAGCTTTCCGTTGTTGGAGCTTGTGCCCCTGGCCATTTATCCTTTCTTTCATTGTGTCAGTGAGAAGAGCCTGACTGACTGGACTGGTGGTCCCTGTTAAGTAGTTGCAGGTGGCTGTAGAACTCCTTCAGCCTTCCCTTCCCCAAGCTAGACAAACACAATTCGCTCAGCCTCTCTGTGCTCCTGTGCTCCAGCCCTCTTCAGCAGAAAAAGTTATTTCTTTTTCTGATAGGTATTGCAGAGAATGGCAAAAATGTTATTTGCTTCCAAAACACATAAAAACTGAGTTGTTTTTGAAGTAGTTAAACCTCCTCTTGTAGTTTTGTTAAGTTTGTGTCTCTCAGTGAAACAGACCTTTAAATTCAACTTCAGTAGCAGCTTGTTGTGTAGCAAAGTTGTTAAAACTTTGCTCCCAATTTAAACTAGTCAGCGCCATGAGGCTGAGGCTCTTGTTATTAGGCTGTTGAACTGGGACTAGTGTGTTTAACAGAGAACTGGTTTCAAAATTCAGAATTGTTTTTGCAATGTTGGGAGAAAAGGAACAAAAGGAAAGACAAAACAGATATGAAAGAAACATGAACTTCCTCCGTTTTCACTGAAAACAATGAAAACAGCTTTTTGCTGGAAATTCATTAATTTTTTTCTCTTCAGCACATTTTTACCCATTCTGCTATTAATATTTTACCATGCCAGTTATAGCAATATAACAGTATATAATTGTTAACTATTAATAATTAATAATAACAATAATAATAAGCAAACATCAATTAGTATAATTAGTATGAAATTAGTTGTATTAATATACCATGAAATACACTAAGTGCACAGCCTGTCTTAAAGATTTTATAATTTTATTACCCACTTGCTGAATTATTATGGGGATCACTAAGTTTCCAGTGACAATGTGACATTTATACCTCTGGCCTTCACAGGTCAGGATGACCATACCCTGCCAGACCCGAGAACACTGGGGGCATGCAAAAATGAGAGCATCTCATTTGTACTGCTGCACAGCCTTAAATGGGGGAGTCAAGGGACTGTAATGCATGAGCAAACAACCTATGAACAGGTTGCAATGGCAGGCATCCAGAATTAAAGGCATCCAAAAGCCAGAATTAAAGCATAATTCCGTTCCACCAAGTGCTCTCTACTTCCACTCTTAGACCAGCTCCCTTAAGATACATGTGTCTCTGTCCCACTGTGGCCCAGCACATCACCAGGCCTATGGCATCAGTCTCACAGGTGGTGACTGAGAGTGAAGGATGCATCTGTGGCACACTCCCTAACACATGGACACCTGCAGTTGTCATGGGAGGTGATGCCCCTGAGAGGAGAAGCTCATGGGAGGGCATTCACCCCTCTGCTATGCTACAGATAATAACATGAAATGTCTTGGGTCCAGTACAGAGGAAGAGGTTTGTCTGATATGAAAAAACCTACATGAGATTTAAATAAGAGAGAAGTAATACTTGTAGAAGAATCTTCATATGAGTATGTGTCATTGCCTAATTACTTATGTTCTGTTCTCATACACTTTCAACTCAGGGCCACACAGGGCTGGTGTAGCCCTTTGGCATTGATCTTGTCTCTCAGGTTGTTAAAATTCTGTGGGTTCCTGGTATCAGAAGTAAGTTTTTCCTTATAGAGGGAACTCAAAACAATACCTGTACAGCATGAAGGTTTAACTCAGGAGCTTCCCCATTACACTTGTACAGACAAGGACAATGTTTAAGCACAGTCTGTGTCCTCTGTGGAGCTCAGGAGTGAGGCTTTGAAACTGGGACACCGGGGATGCCACCATCCTCTCCTGCTCCAGGCATACCAGGAGCTCTGCTATATGACTGCACTGCAAAGTAGGTTGACCTTGGTTAAGTGGGTCCAGAAAATCTTACCTGTTTTACCAGAGTAACTGTCTTTGTGTGTCCTCTACTTGCAGCCTGCAATTTCCAGAATCACCCCTTAGTTCTTTGTTACATTAAATAATAGCATTACATTGTCTATTTTCCAGCATTTAGGGCTCACTGCTGGGCTCTGTGAATATGTATATATTGCCTCTTTCTGCCTGGTTCTTCTGAACTGCTTAATATAAAGAGCAAAACTAATCAGTCCTTCCTCATCACTAACACAAACAGGACATGAACCTCTCCACGGTTTGAAGTGAATGCTTGTCCTCTGTTCCCTCTGACTGCTGGGTGGGGAAGCTGTTAACACTGTCCTCACCACTGACCAGGGTTTTGGTCAGCCTGAGCTGCCTGAACAGTGTCTGGCTTGTGCCTAAAGGGTGCAAAAAGAGGTTGAAAAATAGGGTTGACATTTGGCCCTAAGACCCTGGATGTGGGCTGCTTGGTCAAATCCTGCCTCTGCTGGCACTGGATAAGTCCTAAGCTCACAGCAGAGTCCAGGTGAGCCTTGCATGGCTCTAGTTCAACTTCCTGCTCAAATCAAGACTAATGTCAAACTAGATCATGTTCCTCAGGACTCTGTCCAGCTGGATATTTCTTCAGCTGGAGTCTTCACAGTCGCTCTAGGCCTTCCAGTACCCTGAGGAAGAATACTTTCCTTTACATCCAGTTGGGGTTTCCCTTAGCTGTAGCTTGTGCCCATTGCCTTTCACTGTGCACCTCTGGGAGGATTCTGGACTCCATCTGTTTTACAGCCCCTTTGAGGCAGTTAAAAGCTGGGGAGGATTTCCCCCTCCATCTTTTTGTCTCAGTACTAACCAAGTCCCACACCATTAATCCCTTCCTATATGCACATACATGAATGCATGTGCACATCAGCAGCAAGTACAAGCCCTCCATGAAGCTGCTTTCCTAAACCACGACCAGACCTCCACTCATGGCAAATCCAAAGTTTGCCTGATATGCCAGCCCACCACAAGGGTAGTTCCCTCATCAACAAGATGTTATTGTTCCTCTGCAAGCTCCCCACTGGACAGGCTCAACACCCAGTCACATGAAGCCATCAGCAGACTGTCTTGGCCTGCAATTCAATCCCATGGTCCCCTGCTTTAGGGACAAGAAATGGCAAAGACGTGGTTATTTCTTCAGAGTAGAGCATTAAAACTCATTTACATTCTTGCAGCTTCTATCAAGCCAGAATAACATCTTCAGAGCAAAGCTCAGAGAATAATTTCAAGATGTTAAAACCACCACATTCCTCCATCATGGCAAAAGGATGTATTTTCCCCTTTTGTTTTTATCTTCCCTCCAGCAGCCAAATCTGCTGAGCCTAAGAACCAAAGCTGAGTGCCACCTCTGCTGTTGGTGATTGCCATGCTGGCCGCTGGTGACCAGCAAAGAACCCTGCCCTGGTGCCTTGCACAGGCAGCTGGTGCTGCAGCCCCTCCCGCCAAGCAGAGCAGGCAACCAGTGAGCACTAACAGAGCCTGAGCCAGCACCCACTTCCCATGAGATCCCCAAGGAAGAAGGAGGGATGGGGAGGTCCCAGTGAGTTGCCTTCTTTAGCTATCCCCCAGGCACAGGGTTGAAGGCTGGAGTGACAAGGCTGGAGCGACGTGCTGCTGAGGCAACACAGGGGTGGGTTTTTTGCACAAAGCTGTGTGTGGTGGAGAGAGGGGAGGCAGGTCCTGCAGCCTGCACTGCATTTATGTGACCATGCTCACCCTTCCAGTGCTCCCCCCACACGGAAACAATCAGCTGTGCAGAGGATCATGTATTAAAAAGACGGACAGACAACACCAAGCATCAGCATGCAAGCAGGTAAAGTTCAGTAAAGCATTTACAGCCTAGCCTTGGTGGACAACAGCTACTATTTGGCTTTCTGAGCCATTCTGCTTCTTAGGAAATCATGACATGGGCAACAGTGCAGGGAAATCCATATGCACTTTTGCTACTTCAGTTGTTAAGCATCCACTGTTTCCCTAAATAAATGTTTGGGATCTTCCTGGTGACTGTCTCAGTCCTGCTGGCTGAAATTGCTGCTGTTTTAAATATCCCACTTGGAAAGCAACCCCCTGTCCTCAAAAGAGAACAAAAAAACCCCATTATTTCCTCTCATCACTCTTGCGTTTTGTCTCCAGCTAACTCTAATGTGGTTGTCATTCAAATACTTCAATTCAGCACAATACTTCAATTTAGCTCTTAGATGGTGAGAGCAAAAAAAAGGTCTTTTTAACTGACATTTTAGAGACCTCACTATAAATGCAGCCTCACAAAATTGTCCTGCACACTAAGGAGCTCCATCTCCACACAGAGTTTTAGAAGAAATCAGCTGAAAATAACTGTAGGCATTGAAGATGCAAAGTACTTTAAATACTTTAAGTCCTTTATGTGCTGCACACACGATATCAAATTGTTACAACTCTTGCTTTTTCCAGTAATATGAAAAATGGTATAATTAATCCCACTCTTCATCCCATTCCGAGTACATTTTAAACTTACCCCAGGCTAGCTGAAGATCCTTCAGCACCGGCGGTTGCTAGAGTTGGGAATTAGCACTGTGCAAGACAGGAGAGAGAGTAGAGCAATGGTGGCTCCCAGGATGGGACTGTCACATGCTAATCACTGATTTGAAACGCTAGCATAACAAATGCCTTCTAATTATATAATCTTCAGGTCACATCCTCGCATGCCCATGTAAAAATCAGGACTGTGCACTTGGAAGAAGATGATACAGATTTTCTTCCTTTTTAATTAGAATTGCCCACTGCTGCAGAGGGAGGGTGAGAAGCCCTGTGAAGTGACGGCAGAGGGGGCCATGTGGTGAGAGCCAGGTGCTGATGTGGTCTGTGCTACTTTGCCAAGCTCAGAGGATCTTAAGTACCTTCTGTAGCACCCAAACAAGACAACTTCCCGTTGACGGGGACAGGGAAATGGGACCAGCTCCTCCCTACTTTCTCTGACACCATCTCTTACCAGGCATGGCCTCGCTAGGGATGCTAGGGCCAAGAGGGCTCAGGGGCCAAGAGCAAGATTGCCAAAGTAGCCAGGGCAGGGGAGCAGGAATCACCAGCACTTGAGTATTTTCTGTTTCTTGTTAGATCATGACAAATTTTCTTTGAGTAAAAACAAATTAGGTCTTGGAGGGTGGGGAGCAACAGCCCTCCACACCTGCTCCATTTCTTCACTTAGGAGGATCAGCCCTTTACTGGAGGGCTTTTTGCTCCAAAGAGCATCAAGAAAGCATGTGGAGAATGCAAGTAATCCAAGGCCAGGTGTCAGGGAAATGTGTCAAGGAAAAGTTTGAGCCAGTCCAGTGAGCTGCTCTGAAGGGTAAGAACATGGAGACATAAAGGAGGAGGCACAGTAACAAAGGGCAAAGTAATGTCTCCCTGAAAGACAAAGATCTACTTCAAATATACCCTTCAGGCAGAAAACCTGAAATGTAAAACTGCACAGACTAAATCAGTATAATTGCTGTGCAGCACAGATAAATGTGGAGCCTTAGCAAATGAGCTGAAAGGACAAGCTCCTAAATTAACAGAAGCTCTGTGGAAGACGCTGCTACCTCTGAAGTCAAGGACTAGGGACAGAGGACACAGTATTTCTTTTTTTGGAGCTGGCTATTTCAGAAGCAAAACACAACAAAATTGAACAAAATAAAATTATAATTCTGAAGGAGTTTGCCAGAAAGTGCATTTTTGTTGAGTCAAAGATACCCATGAATTCAACAAACAGTTCAAGCTAGGAAGGGTTTGTTTTTTAATAAATAAGAACATTTAGATGAATCTATGAACAAAACATTTCAAATATGGATTTTCTTACAGGCAGTTTAAGAAGAAGGGCTGTAAGACATTATATTGCCAAGTGATCCATGAGCTGCTTTGTTTCAGATGGCCCAGTATGTCTATTTGCTGATAATGTGCTGGTTTTTCATTTTGCTAATAAACCACAGGGCCCAAGATGTTTCTGAATCCTAGCAAAATTAGCTGTGTATTTGTGCTGGTTTAAGAGTTAACCAGCAGGGGAAATGAACCCAACTCAAAGGAGAGATTATAAGTCAGAATAACAATTTATTAAAATAATACAGTAAGTACAATCATACAAACAAACAATTGGTCTTAACCCACAAAACCCAAATGTATAACCCAGTACCTTGGGGCATGAACAAAGTGGTGTTCCTTGGGCCCCGCTTGAGTCCAAAGTAAAGGGAGAGGGGAAAAAAAACCTGCTGGTGGGAGAGCTGTTGCAGTCTGGTCAGAAGTGGTGATTGCAGTCCAGCTGAGGTTGAGAGCGATGAGATGCAGTCTTCCTCTGGATCCCACGAGTGGTTAAAAATGTTCCAAGACTCCAAGATTATACATCCTCCAGTTCAGGCAGGAATGCTCAATACTTCCCTCAGGGCGGGGAGTTCCACAAAGGGTGTGAGGACAGGGGGCACCCTCCTATCTCACAGGCCTCTTAACACCTAGTTTATAGCCTGAGGAGTCAGGCTCTTATGGGCAGAGGGTGTGAATAGTCTATTGACAACAGTTTCTGGGAAATGGCATGGAAGGCTATAGAATACACAGTTTTGGGTTACACCCATACCATGATGAACTGGTCTCAGTTGTCCTAACTAGGACAGTATTTAAAGGCACATCTGAAGGAACAGCACTTGTACATTGTGTCTTCAAATGGAGGCAAGGAGTGGTATTTACTAAAACTCCATTAAATATCTGGCAAGCAAAGACTCAACACGTTTTTTCCTGACAGTACTGGTATATTGTGTTTTGTTTGTTTTTTTTTAACTAGAAAGCAGCTTTTCTCTTTTATAAAGCAAAGTACTTAGGTTCATAGTGTAGAGACATTGATGACCAAATGCAAACAAAAACGCAAATAGATTTTTCTACTTAGATTGCTTAAGACTTTCCAATAGGAAATTCCAGTCACCAACTGCTGCACTTATGAATTCACCCTACCCAACTTCATTTCTTTAAAGACTTAAAGAGACTTCAGTTGATCAGTCTGAAAAGAAAATAATTTTATCTGCTATTAGCGTGCATGCTCAGAGGTAATTCTTAATTAAGACATGAAGAAATCAATGCCTGTTGAAAACTTGTCACAGCTGTTGAGCCCAGAGAGTTGCCTTTAACCCGTGTTGCTGTCTGTACCAAACAGCTGCATTTTCAACTTCTGCTTCAGTCCCACTGCTGCCGAGCCATGAAATGTGCCACTCCACTCCATTTTCATCTTAAAATTCTCCTTCACCTTCCTTACTGTATTGACAGAAATCCAGCCTGTTGAGAATGCAGTCTCTTGCTCTGGCAGCTGATGTGGCCAGGAATCAGAAGCTTCCCAGTGTAGTGTAAGTACCTGCCTTAACTTTCTCCAACATTGTAGCCTGTAAAAGTTTTGACCTACAAAGCATGCTGGTTATTCATCCAAGGAACATATTCCCTTCTTTGCAAAACTGGATGTGTACTAATGTCTTCTCAGCATGCATCCTCTGCAGGAAAAAGCAGTCATGATTTGAAGTTAACAGGGATTAAGTCCTATTAAGTTTATCCTGACTTTGATGTATGGCTGATGTATGCAGCCAGTTACTGTATGATCTTCCTGTAAAAATCCATCCTTTCATGCTCTTCCCATCCTGCTATGCAGTGTTTTGGTAAGGTGCAAGGATTTACAGCCTCCTGTGGGGAAAAAGGTAACTGCCATGTGATGTCAGTCCTCACAAACCACATATTTCTGCTGATCTTTGGAAGCTGTGATCAAGCTCATCATTATACCTGGAAAACTGGTATAAAGCAGAATTGTCTATGCATCATCATCCCTTGCAAGTGAGGGGAAAATAACTTTAAAAATCAATTACTGGAGTCTTGTTTACCTTAAAAAATGAAGGCATCTGGTAGTTGCAACAAGTTGTTGTGGTTCTCTCATGAAAGCCACAGTGAACTGGTGAATTGGCACCTATCTTGTGTAAGTGGAAAGTAGCAATCCTGAAACTTGGCAAAATAGTTTGCAATAGTTTGAGCTGTCAGGGACTCGTGTTTGTGACACGTATTAACAGTCACAAACCAGTGTCAAAAGGAGAAGTTTTCATTCCCCGGTGAAAACAGAAGGGGCTGGCAAAGATTGGATCTCTGTTACCAAGGGCGTGCCTACGTCAGCATTTTAGTTACTTGACATCAGAAGTTCAAATCAGAACCAGATGGTTTTCTCTACAGATCAACTACTAGTGACAAGCACTGTGCTGGCCTCTCACAGGAGAGTACTGGTATCACCCTAAGATTTTTGAGAGAAAATGCCTGTGAAGCTCCATGTGTGATCTACTGCTGAAGTGATGAGTACTCACAGATTTAAGTTCACACAGAATCCATATCTGTCATCTAATACATAAGGAAAAGACAGACACTCTGTAGCAGATTTTAACATGCCATTTTAATAGAGGTATAAATTAACTCAATATGTTCTAAAGTATTGAAATAAATTTTTCCCCCAAACATTAGAGTTTGCCATACAAGTTTCTATTTTGTATCCAGTTACATTCTATAACACATATCTCATTTAGAGTTTGACACCTTAAAAAAAGAATTGGTCATCATGCTAGTACTATTGTGACTATTATTTTTGGTCAGGAGGGTAAGACGGAGCTTTGTTGGGGGTTTTTTTGAGAAAAGGCCAAATATTAACAAATACATATTTTAGATTTATTTCAGATACTGGACTGGGGGAAGTACTTAAAGAAAAGTTAAACTTAAATCTAGCAAATTTGACAGGCAGACAATGCAAACAGCTTGAAACAACAGCTCTCAAAGAGGTCTGAACTGTTCTATTTCTTTGAACTCTACCTGAGCCCAGAGACCTGGTAATAAAAAGTGGGTGGGTGAAATAGCCAACTTGAAAACTCGTGACTGGAAATGAAATACATACTTTGGACTGATCTCATGAAATGGACACAACTGGGATAAGCAATCTCAGGTACCCAGTGCAAGTTTCACTGGTAGCAAAAGAAACCTACTCCTACGTGGGGTGAATTTTATTTGGACATTACAACTTATAAAATCAAAACTAATAGAAAAGTTTACACAACTCTTCCATTTCAAACATACTTGTTTTCATTGAACAGACCAAGGTACTTTGCTCCATTTGGAAATTTGCAGGTTGCAGCCCTGTGAAACGTCTGAATTCCCCTTTGTAAACTGCTCCAGAAGGATGTTCTAGCCTTCCAGCACCATTAATCTGCATTTGAGAGATGAAGAAAATGGTTAATATTTATGCTTACATTATTATTTCCTTTCATTACAATTTCCATTCCCACTGCTGCCTTGGAGTCTGCTATCACACTCAGATATGATAAAGCAGGGGAAAGTGACTATGACAGATATACCTGTTTCTGCTTTTACAAGGAATTTAGGTAAGAGCTTAGAAGTTTGGGGCTGGCCATAGTGTCCAATAAACCCCTCCTCTGCTGGTAGTCTCATGGGATTTTAACAATCTATGCAGCATGGAACTGCATATAACTCCTTTACCCTGACAGACTGAGGGGTTAATTAAATTTTTCAGAATTTCTTTCTGTGAATCAAGGCAGAGCAAACCTTTCATTTGTCAGCCTAGGCCACTAAGCCATGCCTGGGGATTTGAATCTGTGCTGTGAAGCACTTCTATGCCATAATCTTAATTCTCACCGTTGCACCAATATTTTCATGAGAGACTGAAAAAAAGGCCAGACTAGATCCAGTAAAGTCACAGACCACTATTTGTATCATTTCAAGGACTGTTTCCTCTACAGTGTCAACAAAATAAGCAATTTTCCTATTCTTCCTCAGTAATTCCTGGGGAACTGAGTAACCAAGGGCAGCCACACAACAGTGTAGCTGTTGATGACTAGAGCTCCCATTTCCTTGTGGGATATGTGTGTGGTGTATATACACACGCAGGAGAGCCCACTCTGCATGCACAGCCCATTCAGGCAGGGCTTTCACAGTGGGTGTATGTGTTGGGCACCACCAACACCACACTGCTGAGATGTTTCATTGGGACCTGTCTCCCAGCAATGACTGGTGTGTTTGCAGGAGCCTCGGGAGGCTGGAGGACACCTGAAGACTCCAGATGTGTCAAGTCTTCAGACTGGGCTGTGACAAGATGCCCAGGTGGAAAAAGAGCCTGCAGCATTCATTTGATCCTTTTTGGGTTATGACTTTCCTTTTTGTGCCTTTTTAAGGGTGGATATACTGATATTCCAAACACAGAGGAAGTTTAAAATGAAGGAATACTTAAAACTACTTTGTCGTTTTTCCAGCTGCTGACATACATAGTTGCATTGGCCCCATTGTGAGGCATCGAGGACATACTCAGGTGTCCTTTTGCAGTTCCCCTCTAGAAAACAAGAGTGATGGAAGACAAGTATTTTCACTTCAAAACAGAGAGCATCTGAGAGGCAAAAACCCAGGAGATCATGCAATGCATTTCTTCTGTTGCACAGGGCTGTTTCTCAGACCTGACTCTCCATCTCCTGTTGACAGGCTGTTCCCAGAGGTGGGCCCATGGAACAGGCACCTTTGGGTGGCACAGAGTGTGAACCAGCAGCAGTTTTATGAACCATTTTTCCGCCACTGAGCCCCGTTGTGGAGGTGGTGGGGAGCTGGCCTGGGACAGAGCAGATCCCAGCAGACCATCAGGGCAGTGGCTGTGGCCATCTGCAGGAGGACCCTGAGGAAACAACCTCAGGGCAGCTGCTGTGTGTCTGGGTTGTGGGGTGTGGTGGTTCTTATACAGCCAAACCAGTGCAGAATTTTTTTTTCTGGTAAGATTTTTTGCTTTAAACTCCAACTTGGTACAGGTTGCCTGGAGGAGTTGTGGGTTCTCCTTGCATGGAGGTATTACTCAAGACCTGATGGGATGTGCTGCAGAGCAGCTATCCTGGGTTACCCTGTGTGTGTAGGGGATCTGCAGAGGGGCCTCCCCCCCTCAGCAACACAGCTTTGGAGTCTCTTGTCACTTACATCACCCTCACTCTGAAGCTGGTATAGCCTTCCTCCCTTTTGATCCCACATACTCAGTTTTGGAGTTAAGGTTGGAGAAGACCACCAAGATCACTGAGTCCAACACTGCCAGGCCCACCACTAACCCATGTCCTGAAAGTGCCACATCTACATGGTTTTTCAACACTTCCAGAGATGGTGATTCTACCACTTCCCTGGGTAGCCTGTTCCAAAGCCTGACCACCCTTTCCATGAAGAAATATTTTCCAATACCCAATCTAAGCCTTCCCTGTCACAACTTTAGGCCATTTCCTCTGCTCCTGTCACTTGTTACCTGGGGAGATAGACCAACCCCCACCTGGCTACAACCTCCTTTCAAGGGAGTCTTAGAGAATGATAAGGTCTCCCCTGAGCCTCCTTTTCTCCAGGCTGAACAACCCCGGCTCCCTCAGCTGCTCCTCATAGGACTTGTGGGCCGGTGCAATGAGAACCTGCTAAGATTTTCAACTGCCATGTTTGTCTTTATTTGGGAATATGAAAGATACTTTAAAAAACCACTACAGCCAGTGTCACTGTTACAGCTGCTGGCTGAAATTCAAGTGTACATATACATACACACATATATGTATACATATATATACATATATATATATGTACACACACACACACACATATATATATATATATATTTCAACTGATGCCTCGGAGCTTTTTGGATTTTTTAACTTTTGTAGATTTTAGAAGTAGTAAATGTAGATTTTAATGTAGCTGTATTACATCCCTTACCCTGTAGCATAATATTTAAACATACCCAACCCTGTTACCCCATTTCATATAAATCCCTCTAAATTCCGCTAGCGTGTTTAGTCTTTTTTTCAAGGTAGAATTGTAGAAAAGCCTGGATCAGAAGGTATCACACAGACACAGCGACCTTCAAGCCCAGAACTTTGGAGGAACTCCAAAGACTGTGCGTGCTGTGAAGAAGATGAAGATGAGGAAGAAGGGGTCCCACACACCCACAGACCCAATTCCCGGAGGGGCGTGTCGGCGGGAAGAACGGGGCAGAACCGGGGATGGATAAATCGGGGACTGGATGGACCTTATTATAAAGTCACAGAACCACTGTCTGGGCGGGTGCACGTCATGTGTATTCCCTGGGCCTCAGGCCTGAGATTAAAAGACCTACTCTCTTTATTTTATTTTATACACTAAATTGGCCTGGAGTTTTTTTTTCTCCGCGCTCTCTTAAGGCAACAAAACGCACAGCAGCCTAAAGTCGCACATAACTCTCAACGTCGCGCTTGACTGCTCGTTCTTTCCTAGGCAGCCCTCCGCCCTGCCCACGGGGAGGAGCGGGGCGGGCGCGGCCGCGGCCCGGAAGGGAAACGCGGCGGATCCGGGTCAGGGATCCCTGCGAGTGCCGGTGCCGGGCGGGGAGGTGAGAACGGGGCGGGGAAGGAGGCGGTGGAGCCCCCGGAGGGAGTCGCGGGTCCGCGGGGAGCGGGAGTGGAGAGGAAGGGGGTGCGCGGCGGGTCTGCGAGAGAGGCTGAGGGGAGGCGGGTGCGTGGGTGAGTGGGCAGGGGATGGGTCTTGGGGAGAGGGAGGCAGACCCCGTGTGACGGCGGCCCCGGGGGCGCCTGCCCTGCTCTCCCTCTTCGCCTCCCTCACTGACTGCGGGCTGCTCCCAGCGGGGTCGGCTTGTCTGTGAGCTCCTGTCCGGCCCCGGCGGAGCTCCAGTGAGGAGAGCGGCCACAAAGAGGGAGTTTGCTGCTTTCTAAGCCCAAACCGCTGCCGCTGCTCCAAGCCCTCGTTTGGGCTGTTACCTGTGCACGGCCGTTCTTGCCCTGACTCTGGAGGTGCCAGTGCAAAGATCCAGGTGATAAGCTCCTCACAGGCTGCCCGCGGCTCCTCACCTGCCCTGCAATAGCTTTCCATTAGCAGGAATGTGCAGTTGGAGCATAATGTTGGGCCATTCTGTCCCTGACAGCTGCTCAGTGCTAATGGGCTTCTGGAGCGCTGGGAAGATGCTGCTTTGAGAAGAGGAGGGGTTCTGTTTTCCAAGACAAGTCCCTAATCACTCCCTGACCAGGCTTCACAGAGCGCTCAGCAGTCTGAGCAGCTCTCTGCAGGAGGAGATGGGTCAGGAGTTTGATATGAATTAACATGAAAAAAACACTGTATTTCAGCTAATGCTCCCCTTCCCCCTTTTACTCTCAACCCTGCAAACTCCTGAGTTGAAAACTGACAGCTCAGAGGCTGCTTTCTTCCCCAAAAATTCCCCTTAAGTTTTTTCCTGTGGGCTTCGGTGTCCATGAAAACTCCATCAGAGTGGCAGAACTGGAGCCCCTAGGCTAGGCAGCACTGCTGGTAGGCTAATCCAGAGGGTCTGAGGCCAGACAGTTTTGTCAAACCTGCAAGCTTTGGCTGAATAGCTGTGAGGAATATTACTTTTGTTTTCTAAAGCCACAGAACTTACTGAACAATGTTCTAGAATAGTGTTCCTTGCTCCAGGTGCATACAGACACACCCACATAGGGATCGTTAACTGTGGGTTAATGAGAGGGTGTCTTCTCTTGTCGCATAGACAAATAATATGTGCTTGGACATATGCAATGTGCTAAATCATCCTCATAACTAAGAGCTATTTTTCCCCTTCTTCAGCAAGAGAACATGAGTTCAGCAGTGAGGAAAAGAGGAAAGCCCAACAGAGGAGGAGGAAGAGGGAGAGGAGGAGGAGGAGGGAGAGGAGGCAGTGGAAGAGGAGGGAGTGGAAGAGGAGGAGGCAGCAGTGGCCGTTCAAACAAGCCTCAGCTTGGTGGAAACAGGAAATGTTCAGCCAAAATTTGGGATGATGGAGATGATTTTTGTCTCTTCGAGGAACCAAGGCTGGAATCCAGGTATTTCTTTTAATTTGGGGGGGATTGGCATAGAGACGTCTGGGATACTTCAGGATTGTTTGGGATACTTTGGGACATTTGGGATACTTTTTTGGATGGTGGGATACATAGACATTTGGGGGTGGTTTTCGGACATCCTTGAATATAGAGAAGAGTGAAGGTGTGATGAAGTTGTTTCAGTATGAAGCACTTTTTACATGTCTTTTTTTGATTAACACCTTATAAATTTTATAGCTAGGAAACTGTTTTACTTTTTAAAGATTAGAACCTCTGATTTTCTTCTTAGGTCGTAATTTCAGAACACTTTTGGTCAGAAAACGCTAATAAACACAGGATATTCATTGTCGTGTATACAGAGCAGAAGCTGGGCCATAGAAAATAAGCAGTTTGGAATTAGTTTAG
Organism: Lepidothrix coronata; assembly: GCF_001604755.1. Taxonomy (NCBI): domain Eukaryota; kingdom Metazoa; phylum Chordata; class Aves; order Passeriformes; family Pipridae; genus Lepidothrix; species Lepidothrix coronata. The sequence goes on from NW_016690251.1 coordinate 716,924, forward strand.
TATCCTGTATGTGTTCTGACCAATCTGTCTTAGAAACATGTCAGAAATATGTTGTATTGTAGTCTGAGAACAGCTTTACCTAGCAAAGTATTTAGTAAATCACTTTGAATTTGACATAGGTTACAATAGGTGTGTGTGTGTGTGTGTGTGCAGATACAGACACACAAATCCTGGTCATGTAAGAAGTGATTCAACCTGGCTGAATAATCCTTAGGTGATGGACTTGTCTTATTTTGGTTTTCTTGTTTTGAATTACAGGGTTGGGCCCTAACACATCCCAATTCAGTCAGAATCATTTGAGCCAGGCAAATAACTCATGGTTGTGTCCTATTTTAATTTTTAGATCAAATGCCCCTGCCAGAAGAGGAGGGCAAATGAAACAGAGACCTGAAGCAAGAATGCCTCTGCAGACCATACACATGACATCAGAGAATCAGAGAAGAGTGAAAGAACTTCTTCAAGAGCTTCAAGGGCAGGAGCTGGCTCCTGAATCAGAGTTAGTTTAAATGGAAGCACTGTTTCCAGCTCTTGTAGATGAACATGCTTTAGCAGGCATACTGTTAGAAATGAAGAGTATTTTTAACCTTAACTTTTAATTTTATCTTAAATCCTACAGTTTTGAGTCTGCTTTGTTTTTCTACAATATTAACTCTGGGAAAGGGGTAGCCAAATCTTCCATTTAAATGAAGAATTTAAAACTGCAGAGGCAGAGTTTTGTGTCTACTCAACAGTGTAATTTTGTTTTATTTTAATTTGATAACTCTTTTTATCAGTGTAGCTGGTGAAGATGATGATGAACCTGATTACCTCGATGATGAACAGTGCTGGTCAACAGAACAGGAACTTTCTGAAGTAATACCAAGGTTGTCTGCTGAGCCAGCTGAGCACAGAGTTGTAGAAAATGAAGTGTCTTCATTTGCTGTGCACAAACTCTCCAGGTGATGCTTTTTAGTGAGTAATTTGTATCCCAAAGAGTTAAATCACTAGTCTCAATACTGTAAACCCTCGGGTCTTGGGCTTCCTCTTGACACTGGGGAGGTCTATGTGCAGAACTGGTGAGTTTGTATCTCCTGAGAATCTAATCCTCAGCTAGGTGAATTTAACATAATGATTTTATGAAAATAATCATTCCAGCCTTTTTCAGTGATGTTTTAAATTCTTTCTCCAAGGCAATGGAACAGATATTAGGAAAGCTCAGGGAGCATTGCTTTTATATGTATGTTTCTCCCAGGTAGGGGGAAACCTTGTAAGTGGTGTTCATCCATTTTGCTCAGACATGACTGTTTATTTTTGCTTTGTTTGAGAGTATTTTATGTGTGGTAGCTTTTTCTGAAGGGTTTTATTTATATAGTTCAATGGGAAAACTTAATCCTGTGACTATTATGTGCTACATTCTGAGGTGTGAGATAGTTGCCACATAAACTAATTTGTCATCTTACAAACCACAGACTGGCATTTACAGACACCAAATTGCTGCCTGCCACTGTCATTTTAAAGAGCATAAATATTTTGGTGTGTTTTTTCCCCTAATGGTAGTGATAGTATCTCATGCCATACATGCTTCCTCACTTTCAGCCTGATCAAGCAGATGTGTAGTTATTTTGCTTCAAGAGAGTTTCTCACTCGTTGCCTTGCTGTCTCTGTTTTGGTGCAGGTATGGTTTTGACTGTGAGCGTTGTAGGACAGTGCTGAGATCCTGCAATGGTAATATTGGGGCATCGTTGGAGTATTTGCTATTGCAGTGCTTTACCGAAAGATATGGAGAGAAGATGCAGGTTTCTGCAGCAGCTGCTGAAGCCAGTCAAGAAGAATGTTTAGAACAGAGACAAGAAGAAGCTTTTGCCCTCCGGTCAATCTGTGGAGAAAAATTTGTAGAAAGAATTAAAAATCACGTTTGGACTTTTAGTTTGGAATTGGAGTACCTAGCAAACAGACTCAGCAAATCTAAACAGAAGAGTGGTTGTAGTAGGGACACAGCAAAACCGACTTCAAAGGAAATATGTAAATTTTATCTCCAAGGAGGCTGCAGGTTTGGTTCAAAATGCAGATTTGCACATGAATTCCCTCCAAACCATCCACTAAAACCATCCAAGAACTCTGTAGATGATGCTCATCTCAGACATAGTGATGGTCCCATATATGAACTTGAAGTAAGATTTCCTGAAGAAAACAAATATCCACTTCAAGCACCTCTTGTGGCATTTTATTCCACTGATGAGAATCTGCCTCTTGCTTGTCGTTTACACATTGCTGAATTCCTCTTTGGAAAGGCCTTGGTAGCTGCAGAGTCTCATGAACCAGTGGTATATACCTTAGTGACTTGCTTAGAAGATGAACATGAAATAAGTGAGTTACTTGGCAATACTCAGCACAAGTACAGTGTTCCTCTTGTGTCCCTGCTGGCAACACCTCCTGTAAAGCTACAAACAGAGAGTACACCTGGTTCAAATCAACCGTCTGAAGGTACACCAAATCTCCTTCTATGGTTTCTGGGCTAAGAACAGTCAGAAAGATTTAAAAGGGAAAAAAAAAAAAACAGAGAGAGACAGGGCAGAGCCCCCAATTCATCCATCTGTTCCAAATCTATTTCTGGAAATTAATGTCATGTGATGAGCCAGATCCATGATCTGTCTGTGCCTCAGGAAGTCCCTTCCATAATCAAGCTGCAGCAAGGGGGTTTTGTGCTGGCCAGAACTGAGTTAAAGGAGCACAGAGCTAATGAGTTTGGTTTGGCAGAGTGCATGATGCCCATTCCCACACAATCCATGAAATGGCATGGAGAGATATGGTGTGAGCTCACCAAAATGGGCCAGAGACTTGAAAGGGAAGGGGGAAGGTTGTTTACAAAACTGTGGTGCATCTGCTACTCATCAATTCAGAAACTTCTTTTTTAAATTACTTAAAATTGCCTCCTCAAAATTAACTTTATAAAGGTGGATTTAAGGCTAAGTGAATGTTAAAAGTGGTTCTAGAATGTTGCACAAGGCATCGACCCTTTTTATGTATGCAAGAGCAACTATGTTGATTTCACAGGAGGAGAGCTGAGGCTGTCACTTATAGCAGGGTGACAGCAACTCTGTGGCATAGGTGACTTTCAAGCTCTCAATTCCAAAACTGTTTTATCTAAGCCAAGCTTTCTTTAACAGAGTTTTCTAGAAGAACTGCATCACATTTTAGAGCACTTAAGTAGTGAAAGCTTATGTTTTTGTTACAGTAAAACAAATTATTCCATTTCTTTAACAGCTCTGCAGAATGACAGCTATGTTCCAGAAATTGAAATCAGAGATTCCAAATAATTTTGTTAGTTATAAAATCTTTGTTATGCTATAAAATAACTTGCATAGATAAATGTAGCCTTAAAATTTTAAGGGCTGGCTGATAGTCTGAGCAAATCCCACTTCAGTTCATAGGCACTGGGCACCAAAGTGCCTAGTTCAGTTTCAGCTTTGGTTTAGAAGTACTTGGCAGTAACTTTTATGCTGGTGCTGCCATCAAAGTCTTGTGCTCCATAGAAGTGGTTGTGGGTTGGATTGAAGGGGTGAGCTGAGATACATGAAAAACGTTCAGGAAGGCAAACCAAGTTCCCATTCTGGTTCACTGTGTGGCCATCCAGACCATGGTGTTGACAGCACAGCTGATGCAGAGGTAGTGACAAGTGGGATGGGGCTGGAGAAGTTGTGGTTTGATGAGGTGAGGGGGCTTTGCTGGTAGTGTTAACTAAATGCTTGTCAAAAACAGTCCTGCAGGCCCTCAGGTCCAGTCTACCAAAGTTCTTTGTTGAGAATGCTGATGGAACATCTTCTCTGCCTTGTTGATGAGGTCCTGTTCCTTAGTAATAAGAATACTTAACTGTACACTCTCTGTCTCAAGCCTCAACAGTGTCAGAGCCTCAAGAAGAGGCAGTGGCCGAGGAGGAGGAGGAGGAAGAAGAGCCTGAACAAGTTGTTGTGGAGAATGAGAGTTACGTGAACCTCAAGAAAAAGCTTTCCAAAAAGTACGATGTGCAGGCGAAGTCTCTGTACAACGAAAATGTTAAACTCTGCGCACAGTTTCGGCAGAGAAAGGTATAATGTGCAGAACATAATGTCTTCTTTTCTTGCTTACTTTAGAAAAATGAATATTTAAGGCATAAGCTGCTGTTTCAAATGGTTCTCTTCTGCTCCAGTGGTGTTCTTACTGCTGTGCTGTCTGTTTTTGTGCATCAGTCTTCTAGGCACTTCCAGTCCATGCTGTATGAAAGACAGAAGCTCCCTGCATGGCAAGAGAGAGAAAACATTCTGGATTTGCTGAAGAGCCACCAAGTTCTTGTTGTGAGTGGCATGACAGGGTAAGAGTGTGATTGCACATACAGACTTTATGTATCAAAACACAGACAGAAGAACGTGAAACACATATGCATGTCCTGGAAAAGTTAGGGTGGTGGTCCATCTGTGACCAGTGACAGCAGTCCTAGGTGGACTTCATGTGACGGATCACACTAGTAAAGCAAAGCAAATATCAAGTGGAATGCAGTCACCTTAATTTACATGGATAAAGGTGTTGGATTTGTGAGGTTTTTAATTCCTGATTTTGTTGTGCAGATGTGGCAAAACCACTCAGATTCCTCAGTTTATTTTGGATGCTTCGTTGCAAGGATCTCCAAGCAGAGTTGCAAACATCATCTGCACTCAGCCTCGCAGGATCTCTGCCATTTCTGTGGCTGAACGTGTAACCAAAGAAAGAACAGAAAGGATTGGACTCACTGTTGGATATCAGATCCGTCTAGAAAGTGTAAAGGTATGTATGCTTTGCTTGTTGGTTTTCATTTAGTTCTATTAAAATGTGCTCAGTGCTTCTGTAGTGTCCAGAATCTCTGCCCTATACCTGCCATGTACTGAGATAAGCAAGTTTGTGTCATCTATTTTTTACACTATATTATGAACCATATTCTATATTTTATTTCATCTCAAGTTGCACAGTTCACTTTGCAGAATGAGAGTGCAGTCCTATGTCTTGTGGTTTTGCTTTCTGTTGAGAGAGGTGATGGGGTTTGAGAGTATGAGTAATACTGCTGTCCTTAGGAAGGCTACTGGCTTCTTTTCTGCCTGTTGTCATTTCCATTTGTCTCCCAAGGTACAGCTACAGTCAGCCAGAAGGGGTGGTTGAATTCAAACTTTTGTCTTGGAAGAAGTTTTGTCTGCATTGCAGCTGATTCTTTTTCCAAGAAGTATGCTAAAAAAGAGATTCACTGGATCTTTCTAGGACCAGAGATCTGATTGTTTATCAGAAAACAATATCCACAGAAAAAACGGTTCAGATTTTTTGATAGTTAGCAATGCCCCTTGGTAAGAAGCAGGTGTTCTCAGTTTCAGTCAAGAATTTAAAATCCATCAGCCCATCTCCAGCAGGGATTGCTTGTTCCCTTTCTGTCAAACCTGGCGCTCAGCTAAAACCAAATGCTTTACAGCAACATACATTCTTTTTGCACTGTGTTGATTTGCCTGGAGTCAACTGAATGCTTTGTCTTACCCTTCAAGTCCTCAGCTACCAGACTCTTGTACTGCACTACTGGTGTGCTGTTGAGAAGGCTGGAAGGAGATCTGACTTTGCAGGGAGTCACGCATGTTATTGTTGATGAAGTTCACGAAAGAACAGAAGAAAGGTAAATAATCTCTTATCCTGTAAGCAAAACAAAGAAAGGAAGGATGAAGGTGACTGAGGTGCAAGTAACTGATCCTGTGGCAGTAATGTGGGATGGTGGAAGGAGTCTGGTTTTAGGTTCCTGTGCTTGGGCAGTAGGAAATTATGTTGCACAGCTTGCGAGAAAGCATATCTCTCTCAAATTGCTATGCCTTCAGTGTGCTGTTACATTGCAGTGGTGTTGAAAAGACATTTTGGATGGGCCTGGAGGGTTAAGTGACTTTTTAACCAGAGCTGTCTTTTTCTTATACTTCCCTTGTTTCAGCTTTTATCAAATACCATAATTCTTCACATGCCCTTTGGGGAATTTTTTCTCCTGATGTAGGCTTCAGCAGAGCACCTGCAGGCAACAAGTGCTCGTGTTTTCTTCCAGTCTATGGATTTTACTGGTTCTACATAGTCTCATCCTATCCTGCTCTAGGCTCCTGCAGTTTTACCGTTTACCTGCTGGTGACAGGCAAAAGATAACGTCTGTCAGTATCTCTGTAAATTAAGTGGCAAGGATTCTTTTCTTTGGCATTTTCCTTGAGAAACATTGCAGTGCAGTGGGTTTCCAGAAGGCTTTGTCTGTGACTCGTTACTCTACAGCTCAGATGATATTGTAGCCTCATAAAAAGCTTGTGTCTCTCAAGAATTCTTTCCTTGTCATCTAAAATCACTATAAGCCAGTCTTCCAGGAATGCCACAAAAGCTATAAATATATAGGGAAGATTACAGTGAGTAGGGAAGAGTGGGTAAGTTTGAATAACTCTTCCAGTGAAGAAGAGGAGCAAAAAGGACTCATCTGTTCTTATCTAATGTTCTTGCACTGTCGTTAATGTAAGGAATTTATAAGGCTTTTTGTTGCTTAAATGAATTTGCTAAGTAATCCTGACACTCTAGTAAGGGACAACCAAAAAGAGTCAGATTGAGATTGCCTTCCCTTCTGAGAAGCTCATGCTTCTGTGATGGTATTGCTGTGCTGTTGAAAACACTAGGAAGGAGGACAGAATGGGGAGAAAAATAGAGACTCTGAAAGTTAACACTGAAGAAATTTATATATATTTTTGTTGGTTTTCTGCAGTGACTTCTTGCTGCTGGTTTTGAAGGATATAATGGTTCAGAGGCCAGACCTGCGCATTATACTCATGAGTGCCACCCTGAATGCAGAGCTTTTTTCTCAATACTTTCACTCCTGTCCAATTATTAACATACCAGGTGAAAACCATTCATTTTTATTATCTTATCACATTCATTGTTTTAGAAATTTGTTTTCAGTATTTCTTCTTGCAAAGTGTTTCTCAGCTCAAGTGCAAGGGGCTAGTTTGCAAAGTGACAAGGTGAGGATGTACACAAGAAATATGATTCCAAAGGCTTAAGAGGAAAGACTGATGATATTTAGGAGAGAAAGGACTTGGAAATGGAGATATTTTTGTGTTGTCTGTATACCAGAGGAATTTCCCTCCCCAAAAGACAAGAACCGTGGTTCCCTGGGCTAGTTTCACCACAGCTGAAGACTCTTCTGTATCCTTGTGAAAATAGGATCAGTGAGAGGATCCAGCTGGATGTGTACCCATTTAGTCAAATGTGCCCTTTAAATTGCTAAGTTATTACATGGACCAAGACAGGAACCTGTAGCCTCATGGATGTATCCCCATAAGTGTATCAGCCCTTCTGTCTGTGTAAGTGCATTGTGCGTGTTACCACAGAAACCTTGAGTGGTTTGGGATGGAAGGGACTTGGAAGGTCTCACCCTGCCATGGGGAGGGACACCCTTTCACTAGACCAGGTTGCTTCAAGCCCCATCCAACCTAGCCTTGAACAATTCCAGGGATGGGACACTCAGGGCTACTCTGGGCAAACTCTTGTGTCTCACCAACCTCGCAAGAAAGAGTTTCATCCTAATATCCAATCTAAAGCTACTTTCTTACAGTTTAAAGCCATTATATCTTGTTCTATCACTGCATGCCCTTGTCAAAAGTCCCTCTCCAGCTCTCTTGTGGGCTCCCTTTAGGTACTGAAAGGCCACCCTGGAGACTTCTTTTTCCAGTGTGAACAATCCCTATTCTCTCAGCCTTTCCTCACAGAAGAGGTGTTGCATCCCTCTAGTCCCCTTCATGGCCTCCTCTGAACCCATTCCAACAGGTCAATGTTGTTCCTGTGATGGGAACCCCAGAGCTGAGTGCAGCACTCCAGGTGGGGTCTCACAAGGGCAGAGCAGAGGGACAGAGTCACCTCCCTCGTCCTACTGGCCACGCTGCTTTTGATGTCCATAAGAACTCCAGACCATGCCTGGAGGACACCCACTGTTTGTCCTGATCAGAAATTGTGTTGAAGGGTGCAGTGTAGGTGGGAGCTGTGAAGCCAGTGTATGTCATAATAACCTGTATAAAATGATATAATAATCTTTGGTCTTTTTCCTCTTTTCTGTATATTGTGTGGCGTGTAGATAGATTTATTCTCGTGTTTCCTTTCAGGTAGAACATTTCCTGTGGATCAGTTTTTTCTGGAAGATGTGATTGCAATGACAAGGTATGAAATTCGTACATTCTCAAATGTATTTGGCCTTTGAGGTTGCACTATTGACCTTGAGACTGAGTATAGTTCTGTGCATATATTTAAAAAGCAAATCCTCTCAAATCTTGCCCATCAGCTGCAGTCTTAGAGTTCTACTAAAGCACTGACTTTAAGCCATACCTTTTGTACTGCAGTGGGGTCTAGGATCTCATGCAAAAACAAACCTTTCTGCATTAGATACCGCATTAGTACTCAAGAAAAGGTGAGCTTTGCTAAGAATACTTTGTTGGTGCTTGTGCTCTACTTGTTTCAGTGGTGATTAGATATTGACTAGCAAAAGAAATTTTAATGTAGATTTAAGCACTGAAGGTGAAAAATGTAGGATACCAAACAATTACCTTTTGTAAGCCCTACCTTGCAACTCAGGTTACAGATGCCTTTTACCATTTGTAGTTGCTGGAGGGTCACAGCAGTTCAGATATTCCAGATAAATTGATCAGCTGTTCTGTTGCTCTGAGCAACACTAAGCCCACCTAGCTGTCACAATCAAGTTTGCAGTCCTAGTCTTTCACATCACAGCTTTTAATAGACTAACATCCCCATATAAAAGGACACCTTGACCTTCATATTATCTATGGTTTTGCAACCTGCTTATACAAAGTTCCTTTCAGACTTATAAATAAATATTTTTGATACCCTATCTCTGTAGTTAATTATTAGAAGGAGACTGTTAGGCTTCTTTCCACACCACCAAATGTTCTCTTGCTGTCCAGGTATGTTTTAGAGGACTGTAGTCCCTACAGGCGGAAGGCAAAGCAAGAAAGCAAACAGAATGGGAGACACAAAAGGACGGCATTTGAAGAAGTAGAGGAGGACCTGAGACGTGCTGGCCTTCTGGAAGGCACAGACACCGTTGTCAGAGATTCAGACCCAGACCAAAAATTAACTCTGAAGCAACTCGTTACACGATATAAAGGTGAGCTCCTTCTTATATTTAATGAATTGGCACAATAACATTTGCTAGACAACATGGTATGTTAGCATATAATACTATAAATTGAATGCTTATATATAATTCAGAGTTTTGTACTTGTGAAGTTCTAGATGAGAAATTTCCTGCCATCTTAAAAAAATAAAAGAGAACTCTTTGTTCTCTTAAACTAGAGCAACCATCTTGGCTGAAATCAGTTCTTAGCATCTGAAAATGGACAATTTTCAGATGCTGTCTCTTTCCATCCCTTTTCAGATGCCTTGTTAATTCCACTTTCTCCTCTGTATCTGTTCTTGCTGATGCAGTTTTACTTAGAGCACAGCATGTATCTGCCTACTTCAAGGAGGTCACTTCATCATGGCAAGCCTTCTTTGAGAAATTCAGTCACCCTGTGAATGACTTAATCAGAGAGGCAGATATTTCCATGAACTGTGTACTCTGCCATCATCAAAATCCTCCTCATGCTTAGTCCTGAAGAGTTCATCCCTGCACACCCTTATGGTGAGCTCCACAGTGGTACTGAGGGAGAGCCATTACTTAAAAGCTTCAGATTCCTGCTAGACAGTTACATCTCAGAAGAGTAAGGGAATTTGGGTGTCGTTGTGAGTTGGTGTAAGAAACGTTGGAAGGGAGAAGAGAGAGCTGGAGAAGGTAGTCCTGGGGTATCTTATCTGTAAGCAGACATATGAAGTGCTTTGGCTCCTCTTACTCCTGGTATGTATGTCATTCTGGTGGTAGATGAATTCTGGTCTAGGCTGTGCCCAGGACAGGTCTGAGCCCCAGTAAGCATGAGGAAAGAAATGAAGGGCTGAAACAGAGGAAAGCATGGAAAGGAAAACGTGACACATTGAGTCATTGTGGAGCTACCTCTGTCTGGTCTAAGCCAGGTGCTGTTTAAACTGAGCTGTGCCCGGTTGTGCAGCCACACTGGTTCAGTGCATCTTGCTTTTTACAAGAGATAGATTTACTGGGTGTTTTATTTCTTTTTCCCCAGGGGTTAACAAGGCAGTGTTGAAAACAATGTCTCTCATGGACTTGGACAAAGTTAATCTGGAGTTAATTGAAGCCTTGCTGGAATGGATAGTTGCTGGCAGACATTCATACCCACCAGGTAATTTCATTGTCCCTGGGAGACAAACAAAAGGAGATTCTTGGAAGCTGTGCACTTACAGACAGCCCAAAGCTAATGATTTGCACGCAGGGTTTCTGTAGCTACTGATTATTTTGGAAAAAAAAAATAAATTTCTAGTTGAGTAACAAAGGTCCTGCTATACATGGGATGGGGAAAGTGAGAGAATTGTCTACTTTGGAAAGTCTTTTGTGAGGGACTGTTATGGCCTGTGTGCTTTTTTTGGTACAACAGTTGCAAAAGAGAGCTGGAGTTTTGACTTGGGCCTTTTGCACATTAATAAAATATCATGCTGTCCTTTCTGTTTAGTGATTTTTTTTTTTTTTTAATCTACATATATAGGTGCTGTTTTGATATTTTTGCCTGGTCTGGCAGAAATCAAGATGCTTTATGAGCAGCTTCAGACTAATGCTCTTTTTAATAACAGGCACAGCAAGAGGTAAGGCAGAAAAGCTCCAAAACTATCAGTTTTTACCCATAAATAAAGAGTCGTTTCCTGCACAAAGCCTGCCTTTATCCAGGGATAAATAAAGGTTATTAAATGTGTGTGAGTTGAGTCCAATCAGGGTAATTCCTTTTCTACTATCTTATTGGCTTGCTTCTTTTGTTTTTCGTCCTCAGCTCAGGAAGGTTAGTTGTTGAAGTACTTGGAGACCCTAGTGATGAGTGTTTTCCATTTTGTGCTCTGCATGATCCAGCGGGCTGTTGAAACTTCATCTCAGCCCTTGTTCTGTTTCAGAATGTTTACTGGGATACATTCAGTTGTGGTTTTATTTGGCCTCAGATTGTTACATGGAGAAGTAATTATATATCCTTGACTAAACAATTTCTACACAGATGTCCATGGCCAGGTTAGCTGGACTGATTTCTTCCAGTCTGGCATTAAAAATGGCAGATTTTAGACTCTTCAAAAGAGACAGAATATTTGCTCAACTCTACAGAAGTGACAGGTCTCAGAATAAACTCCACATTCCCTTAGAAAATGTGTCATCAATAGCGTGGCCAGCAGGACCAGGGCAGTGATCAGCACTAGTGAGGCCTCACCTCAAATCCTGGCTTCAGTTTTGGGCCCCTCACTACAAGAAAGACATTGAGGTCCTGGAGCGTGTCCAGAGAACAGCAACAGAACTGGTGAAGGGTTTGGAGCATAACTCTGATGAGGAGCAGCTGAGGGGGTGTTCAGCCTGGAGAAAGGGAGAGTCAGGGGAGACCTTAATCACTCTCTACAACTACCTGAAAGGAGGTTGTAGCCAGGTGGGGGTTGGCCTCTTCTCTCAGGTAACAAGTGACAGGACCAGAGGAAATGGCCTAAAGTTGTGCTGGGGAAGGTTTAGATTGAAACATTTGTTCATGGAAAGGGTGGTCAGGCCTTGGAACAAACAGCCCAGGGATTCACCATCCCTAGATATATTTAAAAGCTATGTAGATGTGGCACTGAGGGACATGGTTTAGTGGTGGACTTGGCAGTGTAGCGTTAATGATTGGATGATTTTAAGAGTCTTTTTCAACCTCACTGATTCTATGATTCTGTGTCTTAAAGGTGCTATGGCAGAGAGGTTTGTGGTTTTATATTGCTTTGAATGGCTGTGGGCAGTGTCTAGTGAGGCGATAGTGTGTGCAGGCAAATTGTTCCCAAGGGGGAAAATGCTAGAGACAAAGGCACTGACCATGTTGTCATATTGTCTTTCCAGGTGTGTTGTTTATCCGCTTCACTCTTCACTGTCTAGTGAAGAACAGCAATCTGTGTTCCTCAGGCCTCCTGCAGGGGTTACCAAAATCATCATCTCTACAAACATTGCAGAAACATCTGTCACCATTGATGACGTGGTCTATGTGATTGATTCTGGAAAAATGAAAGAGAAAAGGTACTGGCATCCATTCCTCAGTGTTTTGTGAGCTGGGAAACTGTTATATGCCTTGAGCTGTATACTTTAGTTTTCCAAAAAGCTGGGAAAAACTTGAAGGAAACTTGGTCTGCAGAAAGCTGCTACAAAGTGGAGAAAGCCAGTCTAAACTCAGATCCAAGTGCAGGGGTGGGAATTGTATCCATAGAGAAGTTGGCAGCATCTGCCTGCTTAACATCCAGCCTGTTCACTCTGCATTCATGAATACTCACTTTTTACAAGGGCAGGTTGTGATAGGACAAGGGGTAATGACTTCAAATTGAAAGAGGGCAGGTTTAGATTGGATATTAGGAAGAAATTCTTTACTGTAGTGAGGCACAAGAACAAGTTTCCCAAAGAAGTTGTGGCTGCCCCATTTCTGGAAGTGTTCAAGGCCGGGTTGGACAGGGCTCTGAGCAACCTGATCTAGTAGAAAGTGTCCCTGCACAGGGCAGGTGGGGTTGGAATTGGATAATCTTTAAGGTCCCTTCCAACCCAAACCATTCTATGATTCTATGAATATAAGTCTGTTTCTTGCTCTCCTGCAGATATGACCCAGGCAAAGGAATGGAAAGTCTGGAAGATACATTTGTGTCCAAGGCCAACGCCCTGCAGAGGAAAGGGCGAGCAGGCCGTGTAGCCTCAGGCGTCTGCTTTCATCTTTTCAGTAGCCACCACTACAACCATCAACTTGTAAAACAACAGTTACCAGAAATACAAAGAGTGCCTTTGGAACAGCTCTGTCTAAGGTGAGCTGTTGTCCCTGTATTTCTTGAAAAAGCCAGTGTGAGAAATGTCCTTACTTTACTGCAGGGAGCACTTGGAATGACATTATCGAGGTGTTTTGACTCCTCAGTGTTTTCTCACATCACAAAACCCAGAAACATGCTCTGTAGATCTCAGTCTCTGTTGAGTGGTTGCTTTGATCCTACTGTCACACTGCCTCTGCATCCAGAGCCCCACTCTAATTGCACCCTCCACCAATTCTCCCCATTCTCCAAGTTCCCTATCTCTCACCTCATCCTGGGAAAAAATAACGTCTCTTAGATCTCTCATCACAGAGAAGACAGTTGCATTCCTGTAACCTAGACCTACCACAGATGTTTGTGCCTTTCTGCTGTGAACTCTTGCAGTGTTTCTGTGCAGCACAGTCCAGTAAAGCTACAACCTGCATCAAGCACCACCATCATGCAGATGTTAAATGAAGAGGCCTCCCTATCCTCACTCACACTGCGTGCCCCTTAGTACTAAAAGGAAACAAAAACAGCACAAATTATATTTTAACAGTAAAAACTTTATTTTAAACCTTAGTATGCTACATAGAAATCTGTTCTTACAGACTCATATTCCACATTGCTTCCTGACTTCCAATATGTCTTACAGGCCCTCTTCTAGGGAGCATGTGCTTCAAAGCATGTTTTCTTTTGTTTTTTTTTGTTTTGTTTTTACAAAAGCTTGGGTTTTTATCCTGTATATGGAACTAAGCTGCTTTTTTTCTTTCTTTGTTTTTTCTTTTCAATTTCCCCCCCCTCCTTAAGAATTAAGATCCTGGAGATGTTTTCTGCACAGAGTCTTCACTCTGTCCTATCACGACTAATCGAACCCCCTAGAACTGAGTCTCTGCAAGCATCAAAGGTGCGACTACAAGATTTGGGAGCGTTAACTCCAGATGAAAAGCTCACCCCTCTGGGATATCACTTAGCTTCGCTGCCTGTTGATGTCAGGATTGGGAAGCTGATGCTGTTTGGCACCATCTTCCGCTGCCTGGATCCCGCACTAACGATCGCTGCCAGCCTGGCCTTTAAGTCCCCTTTTGTAAGTATTCTTAACCAAAGTGCTGTGGTTTTGTGCAGCAGCAAAATGCTGTTGTAACTTGCAGCATACTACACTGCAGTGAGTATTTTAGTTCTTCTTTTTAGCCTGTATTGTCTGTGTGTTAATATAGTGCTTGTTAAAATGGTCCAGCAGAAGTTCAAAACCATGCAGCAGCAACAAGAATGGTATTTATGTTGTAAGTGTACAGTAGAAACAGAGTGAATGTTAGTTTTCATTTTTAACTAACAAGTGCAAACATTTTGTCGAAATTTGGTGTAAAAATTGCAAATTAGTGGTAATATAAGTTAGGAAACGGTGATGATAAGGATGGAGCTGACATGTCTGAGCTGTGAATGCAGAGCAGTTTGGATCTCAGTTTGTGTGCTCACTGTCACTTTGGCTTTTTGAATGCTTCATATTTCCTGTTTTGCATGGAGAAAATTTGCATTCTGACCCATGAGCTGCTGTGAAAATACCAAAGATAATGTGCCATGTAGCTCTAGAGTGGCTTGTCTAAGTGATGAGGGGAAGAACACATACAATCTGTTGCCGCCTGTCTAGGTGTCACCATGGGATAAAAGGGAAGAAGCAAACAAAAAGAAGTTGGAGTTTGCAGTAGGAAACAGCGACTACCTGGCTCTTCTCCAGGCCTATAAGGTGAGATAAAATTCTGTAGCCTCTCCTGGGGGTTTGTTATATGTTTGAAATTCAAGCGGAAATATTTTATTAAAGGTTTCCTCTCATCCTCTCAATTAGGGATGGCGTTTAAGCATCAAAGAGGGCTCTCAAGCAAGCTACAACTACTGCAGGGAGAACTTTTTGTCAGGAAGAGTTCTTCAGGTAAGGCAGTGTTTGTGGCCTTTCACAGGGACTGGCTGAGACACTGGCAGAGTTCTAGTGACAGAAGTAAGTGATAGGGCAGACTCTCCCTGCTTGGTGTGGCAGCCACCACATATCAGCTCTTTGTCTGTTTGTAGGAAATTGCCAGTCTGAAGCGGCAGTTTGCAGAGCTGCTTTCTGACATTGGGTTTGTGAAGGAGGGATTAAGAGCCAGGGACATTGAGAAGAAGTGGTCCCAAGGAGGCGATGGTGTGTTGGATGCCACAGGAGAAGAGGTAATTCACAGCATTTCAGTGCAGTTTTTCATGTGTACAGTCTTAAGAAAGTGCTACCTCTGGGGCCAGAGATGTCCTGAGGGTACATGATGATCAGGGGAATATGGGTTTGGTAGCTGTGCATTGGGACAACCTGTGTTTGCTTTCTCTTGACTGCAAGCTGCTTTGTAGCCAGAGAGCAGTTCGGTTCAGCACTAACTGCATCAGGTTAGTGGTGGCCAGTTTGCTCCATTGATAGTGGGGGGAACACAGCCCAGTTCTAGCCTGAGACCTCAGGAGCAGTGACTTGTCCTCCTCCACAGAGCACAGCAGTGCAGCTGTAAAAGTCAACCAGTTTCAGGAATTCAGTCATTCCTGGAGCAGGGTTTTATCTTTATACATTGAACTGTAGAATACCTAATGCATGCATTGATTTCACAGGCAAATTCAAATGCAGAGAATTTCAAGCTGATCTCAGCTATGTTGTGTGCTGCCCTGTATCCCAACGTTGTCCAGGTAAGAGAATGCTTTTTCATTTTTCCTTCTGCTCTCATACATGACCTGCTTTCAATCTAGACTCATTGTGGTAGTTTTGAGCCTGGCTTAGATTGCCAAAGCTTGCTGCTTGCAGTGTTAGAGACAGGCAGCAGAGCCCCAGTTTGTATTGTTTGAGACCTTGCTGTTCCTACAGGCTGATTGTAGTGTCTCACAGAAGCCAGCAGCAGATGTTAAGAAGGTATGTTAAATTAGAGCTTTTTAGAAGGCTGAGATCACAAACAAACAGTCAGGGTTAGACAGCACCTGGAGCATAGTATGACTTGGTATGTTACTACTACAGAATTTCTGTTTTTGAAAAATTTAAAACATAAGGTTAAAAGGCTTTCTGGTGCAGCAGATTTTTATAACGTTTTTTCTTACCATACAGGTGAAAAAGCCAGAGGGTAAATACCAGAAGACCAGTACAGGAGCAGTCAAAATGCAACCAAAAGCAGAAGAGCTGAAGTTTGTTACCAAAAACGATGGTTATGTTCACATTCATCCTTCATCTGTGAATTATCAGGTCAGGATTCTTTTTTTCTGCAAAGCATACTCTTTTTCTTTAATAAAAGAAATCATCTTTGCTTGAGTATTTAAGATTGCAGTGAGGATCCCTATTGATGTTTAAAATAAAAGATCTTAATAACTGAACAGTCCTGTGTTAGGATTGCAAATAATGGTGTGTTCCTGAGTTAAGAATGTCTTCTTGGGCACACAATTAAATTCCAGCCTCTGGAGTGGAACTAGGGATGCAGCAGATCCCTGTTCAGCTTTTCTAAAGGTGCATCTGCAGAGCTGAATGCAAAAAAGTTTCAGCTGCAATGCTGCCCTGGCTTCTCCTCAGTAGTGATTATCTACTGTTAAATAATTCAGGGACATACTCTGGTTTCTGAGTCCTCAAGTTCTGAAGTTAATTTAATTTCCAGCTTAATAGCTAATTCTTAGATAAAAGCTCTCTCTCTGCCGTGACATGGTAATATTTGTCTCATGAAGTCTGTCTCCATGTTTGATGATTCACTGCTTTTCCAGGATATAAGTTACTTGTCTTAAAAAAAGTGAGTTTTCAGTCATTATTGGGTTATAAAGTCTTTGAACTGTTTTTCACTTTTGCTGTGAAAGAGCGTAACAGATGCACACACGAGAATGTCCTTAGCATGGGAGAACTTGGGGCCTTGAGGCAACACTAGTGAATTAGCGGATTTCTCATGTGCTCGCTGCAAGGAGCATGGGGTAACTGGTGAAGTTATCGGCAGCTCTTATGGGTCAGAGAGAGTCTGTTAGTCATGCAGGTGCGTTTTAGGCACATTTGTTGCTCTTTGCAGCTGTAGGAGAGGCAGGACCCAAGCAGGCAGGAAGAGATGCATCCCTTTAATGAGGCTGTGGTGTGTGTGTTCCAGACCAGGCACTTTGAGAGCCCCTACCTGGTGTACCACGAGAAGATCAAGACGAGCCGCGTGTTCATCCGGGACTGCAGCATGGTGTCCGTGTACCCGCTGGTGCTGCTCGGGGGCGGGCAGGTGCACATGCAGCTGCAGAAGGGGGAGTTTGTCATTTCCCTCGATGACGGGTGGATACGGTTTGTGGCTGCCTCTCACCAGGTAAGGAAAAGAAAGGATAATCCTGGGAGCGCTGCAGAGCTGTGCTGGTGTTTGGAATGTCCCGAGCCTTACACTTCCCTCTGTGTTTTACTGTATCAGGTGGCTGAGCTGGTGAAAGAGCTGCGCTGTGAACTAGACCAGCTGCTGCAGGATAAAATCAAGAATCCCAGCATGGATTTGTGCATGTGCCCCCGTGGATCTCGGATCATCGGGATGATTGTAAAGCTTGTGACCACACAGTGACATCAATCAGAACAGCTTTCTCTAAAGACTGTTATAGGCCAAGTAACATCCATGTCTTGATATAGTTATTGGTCCAAAACATGGCATTAATCTCTGGAAAAACAGGATGGCAACTGTACTGTTGACAGTTTTTTCAGTTCTTTTTTTTTCCCCCTTTGTTTGCTTGCTTGTTGGAAGTAAGGTGGCTTAAAGTACACTCTGGGAAATGGGAAAACAGCATATCTCCCAGGAGGAGTAGAAACCTCCAAGTAAGAAAATGTTTTCTCCTGGGACTATACCCTGGCAGTAGTGTTTTCTGGTCACAAAAATACCTGCTATCCAGCTGGTTTTTTTAATGTCTGGAGGCAGTGTGTGACATAATAAGCTACTCCCAAATTGGTTTAAACTCACTCCTACATTTTGACCATGACTTTACTGAGGCAGTCAGTTTGGGCTGACCAGGGTTCATTTGCTCATGGTTCAACCCAAAGCCATCATACAAATGAGCACCTTTTGATTCGTGTCAAGAGGTTCTGAAGTTCAGACGGTGTCCTCTGCAGTGGATCAGTTGGAGTGCAGTGTTGGATCAGTGCAGGCTGTTCTGGTGACAAGGTAAAACTGCAGGAGAGTGTGGACATTTTCCCTGAAAGGCTGTTCCAGCCCCTGCTGCACTGGGAAGAAATAAAACAGCTGAGAAGGGACTGCTGTAGTGCATTAAAAATGAATTCTTGGATGGATGACACTGCTAATTTCTTTATCTGCTCTGGTATGTGGTGGTCCTTCTGCCACCCTACACAGATGGAAAAAAGTCCCACTTTTGGAAACTTTTATCCAAACTCACACTCTGGGGAATGGACTGCTAGTGTGGCAAAATCCTGCAGTAATAATGCACTATTATTTCTTCCCCTTAGCATTGCTGCAGCCAAGCTGCTCAGTGTATAGCAACTGCAAATAATAGCAAGTGCCTTAAGTGCCAGGACTTGGCTGTCATCTCTAATGGTAAAACCAGAGTGAGCAGTCTCTACCACCAGCCCTACCCAGCAGTAACCCTCAGGCTGAGGAATGAGCTGAGGGAGGCACATTGCTTGGGGAATAGGTGGATGTTTTGAAAAAACAGACTTGAATGTTTGTAGAAGCACACCAACACACCCTCACATGAGGAAGATGACAGGAGTGCCAAGACCAACATCCCTGTGCAGCAGAAGGGCCTCTGCAGCTGAACTGCTGCTGCATTTTAGCCTCAGCCAGCTAAGCACCAGAGGGCCACTCCCTCCTCTACATCGCATCTCCATGACCTGGCAGTGGGAAAGGGGAGTGATGTGAGAAGATTCATGGGCTGAGAGACAGTTTAATAGGTAAAGCAAAGGCTGCACACACAAGCAAAACAAGGAATTCATTCACTGCCTCCTATGGGCAGGCAGGTGTTCCACCAGCTCCTGGAGCACAGTGTGATCTTGCCCAACAGTGACTTGGGAAGACAAGCACTGTCACTCTGGCCATCTCCTTCCCCCAAATGTATATGGTGAACATTCCATATGGTCTGGAACATCCCCTTGGGCAGCTGGGGTCAGCTGTCCCAGCTGTGTCCCCTCCCATTAGAGGAGGGGATTATTAGAGGAGTTTTAGTCTACAGGCTTGGTGTGGAGTCAGCTTTGCCACTACCTCCTTTTAAAGCACCGTTGCATGGGGCAATTTCACCATTGATGCTGCACACTGCAATAAATGCTGTCCCCCAGCTGTGTTTAACGGGCTTTGAGGACATCCTCGTTTAATGCTGTTACTTCCAGCTCCCTCTGCTGCAGCTATAATGGAGTATGGTTCAGCAAAGCAGTAACCGCAGCATCATCAGGCAGGGAAGTCACCCTCCCCTAAGCCCCAGTGCACTGAAATGTACAAACATAGGGGAGAGGAGGAGGTAAGACAGAGAGGAAGAGTACTTATCAAGTCATATGTATAGGGGCTCATTATCATTCTTTTAATTCCTGGACATCTTATAAAGCAACAATGATTAAAGTTCATCCTAAGCCCTGGGGGGGAGTCCATGCACAGCTGCAGTGCTCCGCTGCACAGCAGGGTATCCACCCACCGCTGCCCAAACAGAAGCCCCAGAAGACTTGACTGTTCCTCCCACGCTGGTAAGACACAGCAATAAGGCAGAACACAGTAAAAGAAAGACTTTTAAGTCAAAATTATCTGGCACTCTATCCTCGCTACTCTGTTAATAGCCATTATCAGCTGCAAAGATAAATCAAATTGGAAAATATCTTGCACTTGTTTACCAGACTTCTATTAAATCTCTCAGTAACCTATCCCTGGCCAGATGGGGACCATCCATATACAGGCAGCTACAGTCTGGCTTCCCAAAGCAATCCCTGATCAGGACAGCATCAAGGCCCTTGGATACACTTCACTGCCAAACATGTAACCAGGCAGATCAGGTCAGACAGGTGTAACGCAAGTTACAAATATACTGCTACTGAAACATGACCTGCGGATTCTGCTTATGACATGTCAACTATAAGAAAAACCTTAAATTTCCTAAAAATACTATCTAAAGGTATTATATCTTCTGCATCAGAACTGCCACTTTGTGTTAAGTATCACAAAGAAGCAGTGCTATTTGGATGACCAGGACAGAAAAAAAGATTTCTAAAAATATTTACTTCGACAGTTTACATTCCAGAACTACTTCAAATACCTTCGGGTAAGAAGGTGACCGGTCCTTTAATCATCAGGACAGACCAACCAGCATTCACACATTCCTTGTTTTTTCCAATCCATTAATGTCCTTCGTAGACATTTTGGTAAGTCAAATTACTGAGCACATGAACACCCCCAGAGAAGGTTTTCCGCTTCACCGAGCTCTGACGAGGTGCAAGGAATACCACAAGGATCCAGACCAACCAGCAGGAATGACAGCTGGTACTGGTAACTTTCCACTCTAACTGGTGCCAGGCAGGGATGAAGGCACACACCTGCAGCACAGCCACTGCACTACAGCCCACTCACACAAGGGACTGCCACTTCCTGCCTTCTACCTTTCACCACACGGGCACACAACCTGCTTCCCCATGCCACATATTAACAGGAACAGTTTGTAGGTTACCACAGTCTATTTCTTAGTTAGAAATGCACAGTTTATTTTAATGCAACAATTAACAAAAAAAGAGCCCAACATTTCCAGATCACAGAACATGAACATAACAAGAGTTTTGTATTAGTCTGCTAGTAAGACTTTTAAAAGATATAGTATTCATGCCAATTGCTAGTCAACAGAAACAGCCTTCTAGGACTAAGCCCTTACATCACAAAATCCCTTACAATGTAAACAAAATAAATTTTTTCTTAAACTTCTGAAATTTGAATTTGTTCTTTCAGGACTTTCATTCCTTCAAGGGCTTCCTGATGGTGAGTGACTGAAAGAGAAAGAAAAGATT
Organism: Lepidothrix coronata; assembly: GCF_001604755.1. Classification (NCBI taxonomy): domain Eukaryota; kingdom Metazoa; phylum Chordata; class Aves; order Passeriformes; family Pipridae; genus Lepidothrix; species Lepidothrix coronata. The sequence goes on from NW_016690251.1 coordinate 737,805, forward strand.
AAAAACCACTACTATAGCAAAACCAACAGAAACCTTCCATGCTACCTCAGGCTTCTGCTGCTCTGTCCCAGCCCCATTTTCATATACAGTTCACAAATAATGAGGGAAGTGTTATATTTTACATTTTTGTATAAAAAAACTGCTTTAAGCTTAAAAGATCAGCTGCAGGTGAGACATGAAGACTGCTCAGAAATCTCAACTGCAGCACATACTTCCCTGGTTACATAGAAAAACTTCTTGCTTCATAGTGGATAGCACAACTTGGCAGCTGTGCAGCTGAGCCAGCAGGAGTCACCAGCAGGAATTTAATCCTACAGCATATTTCATGGTTTGCTCCACACCTTGCATTACTCACTTCTTCTCCAGATTCTAAGTTCCTCAAGAACTTAGGGATACTTGATTCTCATTTGCCCACACTTTGTTGTCCTTTAACATTTCACTGAAGTAGATTCCCTTAGAACTATTATCATGACATCTTGACTACTGGCAGCAGGAAGTGCCCGTAACAATTCATCTTTTCATAGTTCACACATTTAGACTAGTAAAAAAACTAAGCTTTTATCCTTGCCCAAGTTAAATTCCACAGGAACCACTCCAACTTTAGTGCTATTTAACCATATGGCACAGTCTAGTTTTAAAGATATTCCTACCTTCTCTTTGGAGATGGAGATCTGGACTTTGAGCGACTGTTAAAAAAACAAACAAACCAAACAATCAACATTGTACACTTGGATAGTCTCAGTAATCCCTTCTGACCATTTAAACCCAGAACAGTTTGGTGTTGTTTAAATGCATTAAAAGACATCATGGTTAAGACTGCCAGTAGCAAGTGTACCTGATTACTTTAAGCAAGAAGCTGCAGGTGAGAAAGAAAAATGCTGAAAGCTGGAGCCCTTAGAAAAGAGCAAAACTTCGAACCAACTACAAAGTCATGACGGTAACCCTGCAAAGCAGGAGCACTGAACTGAGGAGTTAGGAAGAGGGAGAACTATAGTCAGTTGAGAACAAAGGGAGGAACACAGATGCCTCAAATCCTGTCACAAATACCTTTTTTGTCACAATGTTGAGTGAAACAAAAACCTCTATGCACAATTCTTCTGAACTGCCTATTGTCCCACAAAAATCAGTTATTAAAAAAATACATTAAAGTAATGTATGAAAAATGTTTTTGAAATCGGCTATTAGAAGAACAACAACAAAAAAACCACAACACAACAAAAAACCCTCTTCCACATGCAACTGAAATATTGCTCCAAACAGATTTTGAATACTGAGGAAAAAAACCCCATAAAACAAAACAAAAAACAACCACAAAAAACCACCAACCAAAACAAAAACCAACTGAGTGCTACTTGTATTTAAACGCTCACCTTTTAGCAGGTAAGCCAGATTTAGATCTACCATGAGACTCAGACCTACAACAGGAGAAAAATAAAGCTCAGCAAAGCAGCCAGTAGCATGCATATACAATGAAAGTTAGCTACAGCAACAGCGAATTCTTATTACATAGCATCAAAAACCAGAGAGAAAGAAGGCTCTGGTGCTCCAGGCTTCCCTTGTGACTTTTCAGGAGAATCCTTTAGCTCTTATTGCAGAGACCCCATTTATCAGAAGACAGGAGTGCAAGCACATGAAGCTCCTCAGCAAAGCTTCAGCTACCACTTTCACAAAACAGAAGACCAGACTGACAAGACTTTCTTCCTACCTGCAAGTATCCCTTCTATAAAGGGAGTAATAATTTCAAGTTTCATCTTAGAAAATATAACAGCACATTAAGAGTGTGGAATCAGCCACAAGTAAAAATGTGCTGAAGAACTGATGCATGCTTCAGGTCAAGTTCCAATGCCTATTTTATTCCAATTATTATAATACAGATTTTTCATCAGTTTTGCCAATGAAAACAACATTTCGGTTTTCTCTTCAGTACCTGGCTACTGATGTGTAAACTATTCCCAGTTCATCTTGTGAATTAAAATCTACTCAAACAGTGACACTTTCCTCCCACGTTTATCATGTTACGTATCAACTCAAATATTTGCTATTACTTAGAAAATATTTGCCTTCCTAGACTGTCAGAATTCAGGCACGTGCTGTTACTCAACATCAAAACACCCAGTTCAATAGACTTGGCCAATTTTTATTCTATTTCTGCTAAGAACTGTTTTTAAAGGGTAAATAAGATTCACCTTTACCTGGTCTATTAACTTACAGAAATACTGTATGGAGATTCTTGGTGTAAGTTAAATGAAACATTACGTGCCATGGCTTTGAAACCTTTGTAGTCACTGTGCCGAGTCACCATCCTTCCCAATTCCTGCCATTATAACCAGTAGCTTTTTCACTGGATCACAGTTTACTCACAATCACCCAGAACTGGTACTTTGTAACACAAGTATGACTTCTGTTGGTAAGCAACAGTAAGGCAGAACGCACCACCATCATCATTTTACTACATACGTAAGCATTAACTAGTGTTCAAAAATTCTCTCCACAGACCTCAAATCACACATATGCTTTCTTATGGCCATGTATACACAGATTATATATAGTAGCCACAAACCAAAACAAACTCATGTTTATTAAAAGAAATCTGATCACTACTTCAGTCTGTGAAAAGGCACAAATTAAGCGTTGCTACGCTACACAGCCTTCTAATTCCTGCCAGCCAAATTCCCCCAGGAAGAAAAACAAGCAACGAAACACAACCACAATCAAACGACCAGAACTATTACGAGTTTGAACTAAAACAAGTATCTCACCTGCTTCGAGGCCACACAACAGACCGGGACCGTGAGCGTGACCTGGACCGAGATCTAGGAAAAAAAGCAGTGGAAGCTCTAATACTGCAGGATTCATACAGCTGGGATAGAGATCAGTTATTGCAAAAGTCACACAATACTTTGCTGACTGTTGGCTTTGCAGAAGTAACTTCTATTACAAAGCTATGGTACAAAGCTATATCACATGCTTAGACTTGTAACATAAAGAAAGCATTCAGACTAGTTCTGACAGATGTTACACCATAAAGGTTCCTAAAAAGACACAGATTGCAAAATATAAACTTAATGTTTATATTAAATATGTCTTATATAAATACTTAATGTTCCAACTTCAACTTATGCTCCCTTTGACAATGTTGTGGGTTTAAAAAAAAACCACATACCTTGACCTTCTTAGAGAGCCAGATCGGGATCTGCGAGGTGAAAATGATCTGTATCTACGAGGAGAGATTGACCTGGACCTGCGGTAGGAAGCTGACCTTGATCTACAAAACAAAGTGAAAAACCAACCAAATCACTGCAAGGTACTTTTCAAAAGAGAAGGGAAAGAAGGGGCAGAGGGAGGAGTAAGAAAAACAACAAAAACACAACAGCTAGACCCCTACCTCCTACCACGGCTCCGACTGCGTGACCGAGAATACCTCCTTCCTCGGGACCTCGAGCGCGATCTAGACCGGGACCTGGGTTTAGGTTAGAGAAAACAGATATCAGCAAACAGCTGCAGCAACCAGTGCATGTGAGGCCCTGCTGAAGTCAAAACTTATTTCAGACAACTAAAAAAAGAGAGCAATAAAAAAAAAAACAAAAACACAAACAAAACAAAACAAAACAACAAAAACACACCACTAGCATCTGTCATTTGGAAAAACTCTCTGGGCCTACTCGTCTTGAGCATTTTTACTACCTAGAAAAATGTTAAAAGCTGAATTACATTTGCAGAATTACATTAGAATAGAAAACACTGTAATGCGTATTTAAAATAAACCTTGCAAGTTTGCAGGTCGACCCTCTTTGGCCCAAGGTCTAGCAGATCTAGACGATCTAGAAGTATCTATAGCCGATCGCTGCATCTAGGTGTTCTCTTCAATCTAACGACGATCAAACTGACAGCCCAATGAGCCAGGGTGAGGCTTGATTGACGCAAGAAGATTTTTCTAGGTGGGAATGTGGTCAATCTGGTGTTCCTCTTTCTAAACCGGAGGGGGGCCCCAATTGAAAGCCAAATTTACTGTTACGGCGGTCACCGTCTCAAATTTTCTGCCCTTAAAGAATAAGGTGAAGCTACGTGTAGATGGCTCGAGGGGATCTGGCCTCTTATGCTGATCACCTCAAGGTCTAGGAGGATCTTAAGTGTCGGATTTGCAAGGCGCCTCAGCATGAAATCTTAAGGCTCGTGACATTCTGAATCAAGGCGACTGACTCAAACGAAGAAACCTGAAAGGTTTTGACCAGGTTGATTATTAAGATATTAACATTTTGTATGTATTAGCAAAAAATAAAACCGTGATATACACCTGTTGACTTACAACATTAAAGAGTTAAAACTGGTGTAACATTCTGTTCTTTGCTAACAAGAACTACACAAAAGCGAAACTGGCGAAGCAACGCGGCCGCCCCGGCCCCGCACGTACCTGCTCCTCCTGCGGCGGCTGTAGCGGTGACAGTCATAGGCATAGTGGCCTTTCTCACCACACTCGTAGCATCTGTCGTTGGGGTCAAAGGGGCGCCGGGCAGGGGGCCTGTCGTAACGGGAGCGCCGCGGCATTCCCGTGGACACTTCCACTCTCACCCTCGAGCCACATATTATCCTACGAGACACAGTATGTGTTAACCACAGGAATAATTGCGCTCATACAACGAGCACGAGAAATCAACGGTTGGTGAGGGGTAGGCGGATCAGAGACTGCGGCCCTATCAGTCCAGGAGGCTCCAGGCATATACGTACTTCCCATCGAGGCCAAGCACGGCATCTTCAGCGTCCCGCGGGTCCTCGAACTCCACAAAGGCGAACCCCGGCGGGTTCCTCGCGATCCACACGGTTCTCAGCGGGCCGTAGTAGCTGAAGGCTCTCTCCAGCTCGCCTTTGCCCGCGCCCGTGCCCAGGTTGCCCACGTACACCTTGGTCTCTGCGGACGAACGAAGGAACGAACGGACGCCATGTCAGGGCCGCGCCAGGCACGCGGCTGCCCCTCCCCCCACCGCCATCTTTGACTCCGCGTCCATCTTAGAGCGCTCCCGTCGGGCCGCCCCCCCCCCCCCGGACCCGAGCCCCACAGGGCCCGCGGCCCTGCGCGTGTCCCCCGCGCCCCCCTCCTCGCCGCCGCCGTCGCTTCTCTCAGCGGCTGCCTGAGGCGACAGACGCTTTCTCCCACCCTCAGCGCGGCGCGAACGCCGCCGCTCCACTCCTCGCTCTTGTCCCCCCCCAGCAGCAGTAGCAGCTCCCACACGATACCCACCCCTCTCTCTCCCTCTCCCCCGCCGGCCATACCATAGCGCCCATATCGCGACATGGTCCCGGCTTCCCGACCACAGCCGAGGCTCTCTCAGGCGCGACCTTTTATAGAGAGGAGCTGCCGCTGCGCCTGCGCATCGCGCGGGGGGCGGGGCGGTGCAGGCGCGCGCCTCGTCACGCGCGGGTCTCGCGAGAGCGCAGCTGCCTGAGCGTGCGCGCGCGCGCACGCGCGTGTGTGGAATCCCGCAGGGACGGGCCTTTCCCGCCTTTTCCGCCTTTCCCGCCTCCAGGCGGGAGGGCGGCGCTGGATGTGGTCGCCTCGTAGTGCCCGTGGCAGCCCCTAAGCCACGAACCTCCCCGGGGGCTCCTCCTGGGCACGGGCTGCTCGCCCCCCACCAGCCCCATGTGAGTGCTCCCGCCTTGGCGGTGCCAAGAGGGAGCAGAGGGGACCAGAGCCCCTTGTTCTGCCTCACACCCCTCATGTGTGATCCATATGGGCTTCTGGCCCTGCTGAGGCTGGGGGCAAAGGTGCTGACACCACAGTCCTTATTCCACGGCATGGAGGCAGGAGCATTTCCTACCTCGTAACAAGGCATTCCCAAAAACCATGGCATTCCCAAACTGTGCCAAACCTGTTGGGCGGAGTTCGACCTGACACTGGCTCACACATCAGATCCATCCCAACCACCCTTTGGGTGCTGCAGAGTTCAGGCACTGGTTTATCCCTTCAGGCAGCTGAAGCTTTCAGGTGTCAGCCTTTCCAGGGAGACACGTACAAGAGTGCATGTGCAGTAGACATTTTTTAAGAAAAACTGACACAAACCTGACAGATTCAAAGTAATTTTAGATAAATCCCAGCAGGAATGAGGAGAGCCTTTTATTAATGAGGGTCAGACAGACTTTTCAGCTGCATGTGAGCACAGCAATGTGTTTTGGTGCTGGCTCCTAATAAGGCAAAACAAATACACTCTGAGATAAATGAGGGCTCTAAAGGCTCCTCACTGGATTAATAATCTCAGGAATAATCACACAATGATTCCTGCATTGTGTGTTGTCATAAACTAGAAAAAAAGCAAAAGAAACCACAAACTGAATTGCAAGACATTCTCGTTTTACAGAACACTGATTTTCCAATCGCTGCTGCTCTAAAATAACAAATATAGATAGGGAATGCTTTTAAGTGGTTTTAAAACTTGCAATTTGCCTGCTAACCTTCCCTAAGAATTTTACAAATTTGGGCAACATCATAATTCATGTTCTAAACCAGGAGAACAGTTGTGAGGAAAACAAACAACAATTAACCAACTAAAACAACAAAACAAAATAAAACAGCTTTCTGAACTAACTTTTTAAAATCTGGTTTGGAAGTCCAAGTGTCACAATTCTCTTTCTAAAAAAAAAGAAAAAAATAATCTGGTAAGCAGTTCAAATAAACATGCCTACACCACTAGATAATTAATCAAACTAATTTTAAAGGCAGAGGAAAACACAGCTTAAATTTCTTGTATATCACCTTTCACAATACTGTTACAAAAATACTAAACTGATCTATTAAGTGATAAATCAGTTTAATACAGCATCATTACCTAATGGCTCGCTTTTAATAAAAAATAGTGCATGAAAAATGCTTGTGCTTTTGGTTTATACCACTTGTTTTATCCCTTTCTTTACATACAAAAAAAATCAGACAAAAGTATCTAAACCCAGCATTTTTGCAAACAGTGAATACTGATACCCAGCAAGGTTCCTAAAACACGGCAGGTAGACCCTTCCCTAAAGACAAATGCTTTAACCAGCAGACATCACTGTTGTTTCTCTAGATAACCCTGTACCAAACCCTGAACCCGGGACAGGATGATCTCGTTGGAGCTGCTGCACTGCTCGGGGCCATACGGGGGGTCAATCGTTAACACCCCTGCCACACACAGTGTCCTGCCCAACTCCCCTTGCTCCGTCACAGGGATGTGGTTTGTTTCCAGCCACGTCTTCAAGTCATTCTTCCTCTTCTCCAGTTCCTCTGGGCTGTAGGCTTTGCTTTCTTTGGGCGCGAATATGCGAGAAAGGCGTTGCTTCATTTCACTGTCCCCTTCTTTCAGTATTTCGACCTCTTGGACAGCATGGCCCATGACAACCGAAATGGACACCTTTTCATTCTCCGGGAATGCTGCAAGGACAATGCTGTCAAGAAGGATGTGTGAGTCTCTGTTCTTAATTGAAGACTGAGAAACGCAGGCCAAGATTCTTGGAAATCATGCTCGTTGGCATCAGCCTATCCCAGGTACTTAGGCAATAGACAGCACCCAGCATTTTTCTTTGAAAAGAATGCTGCTGTACTCTTAAAATACTAAAAATGTGGGCTTTGCAAGCAATTGGTGGTCTTGAATTTGAAACTACTCTAGACACTATCAAGCAGAACATTAAAGAAGTGAAGTGTACATTAAAACCAGGGCTCAGAATCTAAATAATTTTGTGCAGCTTTCCCAACCTTGCTGAAGAATCTGAAGTCTTTAGAAACAATGATACCTTCAATACATTTAGCATTTTCAATACTAAAGGCAATGGTGACAGCTAACACCACTAGAACCGTTTAATGAAAACTTATTAATATTTATTGATCATTACTAACAAAATATTTTTTTAAATTACTGTTGCTAGTTTCTTAAATGAAAATAATAGTTTGAGTGTTACAAAGGGACACATTACAGCAGGTTCAGGTTCATGTTGTAGAAGCTTCGTCTTTTCCTAAGGGCACTTGCACCCCAGAAGTCCTTAAATGCAGGTAGGAAGGCAGCTTGTTATATTCCTAGGATCAATTCCTCATATAACAAACAACTGTCTTCCTCTTCTGGGAACCAAAACTCCAGAATTCGATGCCAGCACTTCACTAATCTATTGTTACCACCCTTAGTGGAAGTAATGACTTTTTGGGCTATGTCCAGTGAAATCTTGATTTCACCAGAATCACTCACTGCTGCATGCACCTTTCCTACCGAAATGGTAAGAAACTCCAAGAGAAGACTATCAGAGCTACTCCAGAATTGAAGCAACAACCAATTCTTCTGATACACATCAGAAGCTGAATGCTTTCGTTTCTAGCCTTCATCCTGTGCTCGTCTGGGACAAGCTCAAAACTAAAAAGGTATGAAAGAGCTCTGGCAGCAAAGAGACAAATTTCTGCCAATTGCCTGGTGCATTCTGCCTCTCAAACCCTGTTTTCAAGTTACTCACTTGAGATACTAGAGACCTGTGGTACCACTTTCTGTCCAATGCCCCTGCTAATTTTTCTTGCTTCCTCTCCAAAGAAGCCACTACACCTCCATGGGTGTCTGGCTAGAGGGGAAAGCAGGGCACTGATGTGAGAATTCTGGACAGAGGATAAGGATTTCAACACCTAAAGCATTAAAAATATTCCTGCATTCCTGCTCTCTTTGTAAAGTAGGGCTTGGTATATCAGTAAAAGCAGTCCTAAAGATGTGGATTGTTGAGAACTAATAGTTGTTTAGTTTCATTTGTAAGTTTTAAATCAGAGTTACAATATTGTGTGTTTTAGTATCCTGTTCCCTTAGCTTTACCTGCTTAACATGAGCAGATGGATTTGATGAAGCCTTAGGCTGCAAGCTGTGAACTTTCAACTTGCAGATATGCATTTGGCTGGTGTAGAGTTAATTTTCTTAGCAATTTTCCTAGAAGCCAGTACAGTGCTGAGTTTTGAATTTAGTATGAGAATAATGTCGATAGCACGCTGATGTTTTGGTTGTTGCTAAGCAGAGCTTACTCTAAATCAAGGACTTTTTAGTTTCCCATGCTCAGTCAGTGAGGAGGTGCACAGGAAGTACGAACCAGACGACAAGAAGGCTGCAGCCATCAGCAGAAGCTGCAACTCGACAAGAACAGTTAATGGCCTGTCTGCAGGGACAAAGAGAAAGAATCCAGTAAGGTGTTTGAAGACCCCAGACCAGAAATCACCACTGGACTAAGAAGCACATGCAAAGTGCATGAGGAGCATGTGAGCAATGGGCACATGAGCTGTAAGGGTATAAAAGCCCAAGGACTTCTTTGTTCTGAGTCCCTCTCCAGAGGTGCCCAGCTCATGCTGACCTCCTGCTGTACCACTGTATTACATTATTTATTTTTATAAACTACAATGTTGCTTTCTCTTAGGCCTTGCCAATTAAATAAACCCGGATACACAGCCCCAGTGTGCAGTTTTTGCTCCAAATGAGTTTGCTTCAGTTTTGGGATCTTTTCTTCTTCAAAAAACCACCTTGTTTTCTATTAGTTTTACAGAAATAAAAGCTTAGGTACTCACCTGGCAGAAACTGGATCAACTGTTAAAACCCATCCTTCATATTCGTGTTTCTCAATTGCAGCAACCTTCACCAATTTGTTCATATATGTTTCCCAGTCTAGAGGGCTCTTCTTCTGCCAGTCATTCATATTTCCTACATCCAGAACCTAGAAAACAACCAGAGCAATTAGCAGACGCAGTGAATCCTTTTGCTTTGCTTTTCACATCAGAACTGAGTTTGCCTCCAGGATAAAGATTCGTCTTAAGTAAAATTTACCATTTTTTAAAAGCAGACGTTCCCACAAGTGTTTTGCATACAGCTGCAGTTCTGTAATTTCCCACTCAGTTCACCTGTTTTTAAAGGCACACCACCAAAGCCTCAAAAATCACTGTTCTGGTAACTCGACGCTTTAAACATTCCATTTATTGCTCCTGCCCTCTTACAAAACCATCGGGATCGCCGTCCCTTGAAGGTAAAATTTTACCGCCTTTGCTTTGTGTACTGGCACAGCACTTGGGTCCAAGCCCTTCCACTGCCTGTGGACAAGCGTTATCCCCCCGGATCCCGGCTCTATTCGCATCCTCTACGGCAGAGCAGCAGCAAGTGCGTTCCACTCTTTCCCCCTCCAACAGCTGCACTACCAAGAGCAAAGCTACCTCTGGTCCAGCATTGGATTCCATTCCCTCGTCCCCCCGCTAAAGGGGCCGGAGGGAGATGTGGGCAGCGCGGTGCAGGGAGGACCAAGGGCTGGGGGCAGCTCTGTTCCCCGGAGGCTCCCTGGCGATGCCAAGGGGAGCGCTTGGAGCACCCCAGCTTCACAGGAGCAGGAGGCGGGAGCGCTCCGAGTCCCCCCCGCCCCCTACCCGCTCTGCCGCTCACCTGCCCTGTTCCCGTTCCAGTCCCCACCGAGGGCTCTTGGGAACTGCGCCCGGGCGGGATCTGCTTCCTGCCGCTGCCGAGCGCCTTTCCCCGCCACGGTCCGGGGGTTTGGGAGCACGAAATGGGCCGATACGGAGGGTTTTTAACTACGGGTGTACATATAAATTGCTTAAAGGTTTACATGTACGAGGCCCGGTTGCAAAATGAGGAGGTGGAGCCGACAGTGCAGTGGAACTGCCAGCTTCAGCAAGCCTTTTCAAGCAATCCCTGTGCGTAAACAGGGATGGATGCACGCTAATCCCTGTGCATAACAGGGACGGATGCAGGCTGTGTGCACCTCGTACATAAAAACAGGATATTTTTGCTCCCCGGTTTTGAGTTGCCTTTACAAATTTCCCTGTGCCGCTGTGAAGGTGAGAAGCTTGATTCCAACACCCACACCCACCCACCCCGGCTGCTCTATTTCAACAGCGTTAAGGAAAAGCTTCCTACGGATGAACCAAACAAGCTGCCAGTCATGTCAGTAATTTGTGAAAGTGAGCATGCAATGGTTTTGTGAGCATAAAAAAAATATATCAATGCTATGAAATGAGATAGTCGTATTTTGCAGACTTGAGGTAATTTCCGTTTTTAAGTCTCAATTCAACTTCTGCAGTACTACAGGGATTACTTATGAATGGCTTGTGTCACTGTATTCAGCTACTGCTTTCTTTCAGTTATAGTTTATTGGAAAGCAGGGATAGCAAATCTAACTGCTTTCATTCTAAGAGCAAGCAGCACAATGGGAAAGCAGCTCCCGTTTAAAACAGCAGCAGTGGGAAGAAGAAACATAATTTGTTTTTTTCTATATATATGCATTTTAGTTGTTTAACTGGTTCCCTTCTGGATCAGAGACAGGAGAGTGGTTTGTTAAACGTCCCTTTTGAGCAGAATACTCCAAAAGTCTTCAGTTTTAATCCCTACCGATCTTTTTTCTCCACTGTTGTAAGTGTAGTTACCACAGCTCTCCCACCTTGAATTTAGCAGTCGCCAGAGGCGACAATCAAGAGTCACAGAGAGGTGAGGCTCTCCCAACTCACGTGACTCTGCCATTGGAAGCTCCTGGTGCGGATCGAGCCATAAACACTCGATTTGAGGGACAAACTCCGCTTTTCCTGTGGGACCCCCCCCTTCGGAGGGGTCAGCACCAGCTCGGACCGCTTCCCCCAGCTAAGGGGCAGCCCGGAGAGGCCGTGGTTCCCGGGTGCCACTGGCTCCTGATTTGGACATCGCCTCCAATACTGGATATATCCAAGGACTGCTCCCACATAAGAGATGCCCAGACAGAAAGGTCTGCTGGCCTTACTTCCCTTGGGCAGATGATCGTGCGCAGCACCAACAGCAGGCCCAGGTGCTTCCTTTCCCAAGGAAAGGTGCAATTCCCCCTCAGGCGCTCCGCCCCCCGCGCACGCGCGCCGCCGCCGGGCGGGGACAGGAGCGCGGGGCAGGCGCATGCGGTAGCGCGTGCGCGCGGGCGGCGGAGCCGTCGGGATGTCGCGTTACGGCCGCTATGGAGGCGGTGAGAGCGCTCGGGGCGCCGCGAGCGGCGGGGGAATGCGCGGGGGGCAGGGAGAGAAGGGTCTGGGCAAGGGGCGATTACCGCGGGGAGCGAAGCGGCCGGCGGGCGCTGGCGGGGAAGGGAGGAAGGCGAGGCGGCCGCTGCTGGCGTTGTCGCCGCCGCCATTTTGCGTCAGCGGTCGTGGGGGGAGGGGGCGCGGCCGCGCGCGCCGCGCTCGCGGCGAAGGCGGGAACGGGCCGCGCGGACAAGATGGCGGCGAGGGGGGGCGCATCTGAGCCCGGTCCCGGCGCTGACATCGCTTCGCTCCCGCAGAGACCAAGGTGTACGTGGGCAACCTGGGCACGGGCGCGGGCAAAGGCGAGCTGGAGAGAGCCTTCAGCTACTACGGCCCGCTGAGAACCGTGTGGATCGCGAGGAACCCGCCGGGGTTCGCCTTTGTGGAGTTCGAGGACCCGCGGGACGCTGAAGATGCCGTGCTTGGCCTCGATGGGAAGTACGTATATGCCTGGAGCCTCCTGGACTGATAGGGCCGCAGTCTCTGATCCGCCTACCCCTCACCAACCGTTGATTTCTCGTGCTCGTTGTATGAGCGCAATTATTCCTGTGGTTAACACATACTGTGTCTCGTAGGATAATATGTGGCTCGAGGGTGAGAGTGGAAGTGTCCACGGGAATGCCGCGGCGCTCCCGTTACGACAGGCCCCCTGCCCGGCGCCCCTTTGACCCCAACGACAGATGCTACGAGTGTGGTGAGAAAGGCCACTATGCCTATGACTGTCACCGCTACAGCCGCCGCAGGAGGAGCAGGTACGTGCGGGGCCGGGGCGGCCGCGTTGCTTCGCCAGTTTCGCTTTTGTGTAGTTCTTGTTAGTAAAGAACAGAATGTTACACCAGTTTTCTTTAAACTTTAACTCTAGAATAAATGCATAGGTGTATATTACAATTTGTTGCTATTTCTATCAAATGTTAATATCTTAATAATCAACCTGGTCAAAACCTTTCAGGTTTCTTCGTTTGAGTCAGTCGCCTTGATTCAGAATGTCACGAGCCTTAAGATTTCATGCTGAGGCGCCTTGCAAATCCGACACTTAAGATCCTCCTAGACCTTGAGGTGATCAGCATAAGAGGCCAGATCCCCTCGAGCCATCTACACGTAGCTTCACCTTATTCTTTAAGGGCAGAAAATTTGAGACGGTGACCGCCGTAACAGTAAATTTGGCTTTCAATTGGGGCCCCCCTCCGGTTTAGAAAGAGGAACACCAGATTGACCACATTCCCACCTAGAAAAATCTTCTTGCGTCAATCAAGCCTCACCCTGGCTCATTGGGCTGTCAGTTTGATCGTCGTTAGATTGAAGAGAACACCTAGATGCAGCGATCGGCTATAGATACTTCTAGATCGTCTAGATCTGCTAGACCTTGGGCCAAAGAGGGTCGACCTGCAAACTTGCAAGGTTTATTTTAAATACGCATTACAGTGTTTTCTATTCTAATGTAATTCTGCAAATGTAATTCAGCTTTTAACATTTTTCTAGGTAGTAAAAATGCTCAAGACGAGTAGGCCCAGAGAGTTTTTCCAAATGACAGATGCTAGTTCCTTAGTTGTCTGAAATAAGTTTTGACTTCAGCAGGGCCTCACATGCACTGGTTGCTGCAGCTGTTTGCTGATATCTGTTTTCTCTAACCTAAACCCAGGTCCCGGTCTAGATCGCGCTCGAGGTCCCGAGGAAGGAGATATTCTCGGTCACGCAGTCGGAGCCGTGGTAGGAGGTGTGCTTCAGTTTGTATTTTATTCCAGTTTTCTTATTCTGGTTAGAGAAAGCTGCACTTGTACAACTCTTTAATTGATTTCTTTGCAGGTCCAGGTCAGCTTCCTATCGTAGGTCCCGGTCTGTTTCTCCTCGTAGGTCTAGGTCCGTGTCTCCTCGCCGGTCCCGATCGGCTTCCTTGAAGAGATCGAGGTAATTAGAAGAAATTTTTAAAAGACTGTGTGCTTTACTTAGGTTGGAATTTTTTGTTTTAATTAGGTATTGGATAGCAGACTTCAAAAGCTGCTGAGCTCTAGAAGTCAGCTTCTTATAAAGTTTCTGATAATCCTAGTTAAATTCCCTGGTGTGGTAATTCAGTGAGTTTTGAGACCTTACACAGCAGCATCTCCTGTAATGAATTTCTATGTGTAAAATGTCTAGTAATCATGTAGGTTTTAAATTCAACATGTGGCATTAATTTTTGTAGTGCTGTAATTGTCGTCTCTTTTGGTTGAGTTGACTCCTTTTTTATTTATCTTAATTTTTTATTTCAGGTCTAGATCAAGATCCAGATCTAGGTCAAGATCTGTTACATGGCCCCGAAGCAGGTAAGATCTCTTCTGTGACTGCAGATACTTGGTTAGAGTTGCTTAAAAGTCTGTTTAGGCTCTCTAACAACTGTTAACATTTTCAGAAAAAGATGTGTTTTCTCTCCACTAATTTAGATGTTTGTAGTTTTAAAAAGCAATGCAGAAGATTGTTCTTTTTCTTTTTATTGTTTTGCATGCCACTGGCATCCAGGTCCCCGTAGTTATCACAGCTGTTGGTTTGATCAGGTTGCATTAACAGCTAACAGAGCAAACATTTATCTTAAAAGTTTATTTTTCTTTTTGTAGCACACACAAGATTGTAGATTCTTCCCATTATTTTTCAGAGAACTCAGGATGCCCTTCTGGCAGTGTATTAATGCATGTAGCCAGGCAAGTCCTGAAGGACTTGGTAGTGCCCTGAGTGCTGCAGATGTAGTTCCAGCTCTGTTAAATAACAAAGTGTTTGTGTGCAGGAGCTGACTTCAATTTGAGATAAACACCTATTAGAATTATTCTGTACCAATAAACATGTAATGAGTAATGATCAAATTGTAAAGGAACACAAGATGTCATCTGTTCTCTTAAATTCTATTTCGTAGTAAGTAAATGCAGCTGGTGTTTCATGGAGCCTTGTCCAGGCAGTGTGATTGACAGGCTGGATGTGCTGGATGGACTGTCAGGAGAACGAGAGTAAATTGAAGTTCTGCTCTGGAGATGGTGCTGCTTATGCCTCAGCCCATCCCCGTGCCTGCTGTCCTGGTTTGGGGGCTACTCTTTGAAACAAGTAACATAATGGTTAACCATGAAGAAACACAGAAAAATAAAGAGAACCTTTTATCTGTAGGGAGAAAGTAGAAAAGCCTAAAGCTGAAGGCAGCATTTTCTGACAGTGGAACAGCAAGCAATCATGGGAGTTTTGAGGGAAGGGAGAGGTGAAGACCAGAAGATGGCTTAATTAAGAGCAGACACTCACACAGAGTAGTCCAGAAGCTAATAAAGAGAGAAGGAAGTTCCCCAAGGCAGTAGATCAGGTACACTTTTCTGCTTGTTGAATCTTAATACCAGTTGTTTCAACATGACTTAATCATGGCTCATCAATGTTCACTCTTGGTGATGAGCAGAAAACAGCTACAGTCAGCAGATTCTCAAAGGAAAAAACATCTTGATTTTACCACCATTGTTTTCTCTTTTTCAATACCAGAGTGGTTTTCTGCAGGGTAAAAGATACCTTTAGTGACATTTCTGGACTATTGTGTGACATCTTTCATTGTAAGTAGAAATTAGGTGACTGAGGCAGAGGAAGTTACAGATGTACAGGTGTAAAGAAATGGCAAAATAATGGTGCTTAACTCCAAGGAGGTCACTGCTACACTTCACATGAGGCAGTTGAAAGATGGTTTCTTTACAGAAGAGTCCAAAGAATGTGTCACACCTGGAGAAAAGCTCTGTATTCATGAGGAGGACAGACTAAACAAGTACATGATGTTTGCTGGTTTGACAGCATCACAACATACATCTGGCAGTTGTTGTGGAAAGCCTTGGATGTGGAATATAGAACGCTTCCTTTGGGGATCTAAAAATTTCAGTTAGGCTTTCAGGCAGTATTAGTGTTTCTCATGGTGCAGCAGTCTTATCTCAAAGACTGACATTTAGGACAGGTTTTTTTCACAAGGATTAAGTTCAGACATTTCAAAAAATATTTGAAGCAAGTGTATGTATAAGATGAACTTCACAGAGGAGAAAGATACTTGAGGAATGTGCTGTCTGCAGCCAGTTTAACTGTAGTGGTAGATGTCTCTCAAGCCTAATAAAACTTGCAAGTTTAGAGCATGGCTTTATATTAGCTGTGTGAAAATACTGGTCAGGATTTGGGTTGTTCATGTATTCCTGCCACCTGCATCAGCAAACACTGGTCATCAGCCAGGGACCAAAGTACTGAGCAACATGTGCAACATCCATGTTTAAAGCTTTCTTCTGAAACTTAGCAGGCAAAGCCCTGGAAAGTTGCAGGATTCTTTGTGTTCAGCATGACAATTCTCATACATTGAGTGTGACTGCTGCTGTCTCAAACATGGGAACATGTGTGCTATCAGCTTCCATGCTGAGCTGTGTTTTTTCTCTTTGTTGTAGGTCTAGGTCTCATGGCAGATCAAAGTCTGGCTCTCCAGCTAAGAGGTGAGCATGCACAGATAGAGCCTGCAGTAGTGTCTCAACTTCAGTGCTAGGTTTGCATGATTAACAGAGCCTAGTCCTTTAGAAAAAAAGTCTCCCAACATGGGCCCCCACCTAATCTGTTTGTGATATGACAGAGATTATAAAATTTTCTCTGTAACTCTTGGGAATATGTTCCCAAAGCTGTCCCTTTGTTTTCATTAACTCTTTGTGGTTTCCAACATATTACTAATTTTTTGTGGGTTTGTGCTCAGTTGTTATATTTTTCTATCCATAAGAAAAAGGGCCTGAGCTTTGTTAATGCTGTTGATAAAACAGCAGGAACCTGTGGTGATGTTTCTCTTCTCAAAGCCTCACGTCAGTACTACCCCTTGCTTTTCTGTTCTGTCTGCTGAAGACAGTTGCTTAAAATTAATCTTGCTAAATGAATAGAGAGTCCCTGTCAGAGTAAAAGTTGATTTGAAAAATTTGATGTTGGAAGGACCTTCTGGCTAGATCCCATAATAATTGAATTGCTTTCTAATATGCTTTTTTTTAATATAAAAGTTTTGAATGTGAAAGTATTTGATCTTTAAGCTGCATTGCTGATATTCTGTTTTGACAGTCGGTCAAAGTCCCGATCACCATCTCCAAAGAGAAGGTATGTTGATCTCCCTACTAGTAACACAGACTCCGTAGAGCTGGCATTTTAGTATCTGTGTTGATTTCTGCTGAGGAGTTTGACTGCTCCTTGTAGGAAAATACTGGAAAGGTGTTTTGCTGAAATCTCTTTGACAGAAATGTCATGGTTGTGGCTTTATATATGGTAATATGTATACACGGTAGTAATTCCTCAGGGTACTGGTTACGCAGCAGTGTTACATCCCATCTTTGTCTGCTCCCCTGTTCCTTTCAGTTCACTGACAGTTTCATTGCATAGAGACTGATAAGCTTAAAACACAGAATAAATGTAGAAATCAGCTTTCAGTCTCATTAAAAGCTACATGGAGGTTGGGGAAGGTGGAGTAACCTGGCACAGCAGTCAGGAATGGAAGATCAAGCCTGTGACTTTTACTGCTGTCACATAGATTATTTGTTCTATCCCAATAACTCAGTAAAGTTTTCTCTCTGTATGTATGCATTATGTGTAGTGACAGAACCAGCAGCACTTTCTCCCTAATTTGAATTCTTTAATAGTTCATTTTTACAACTTCAGTGTCAAACAATCACAAGGGTGTGAGTAGGTACTCACAAACACTGAATGATCACAATAGGTTTTGACAAGCTGATGTTTCAGAAAAGTGAAGAGGTATCCTACCTCTCTGAAGGTCACTATTAGTAATTAGATAGCCTGACAGTAATCACTTGTAAATTGTATTATAAAAATAACAGGAAAGAAATGCAAAAATTTGAAAGAAAAAAAAAGTATTATGTCTAAATCATCAACCTGTTACCATTTTCCATACTGATTGGTTCTTTTATTAAAAAACAGTGCTTAAAGGGTGCCAGAGTCTAGGTGTCTGTTGCTTTTTCCTGTCTTCATGAATCCCAAAGGACTGCTGAAATGTTAATTGTGGATTCTTTTCCTTTCAGCCGCTCACCATCAGGAAGCCCGCAAAGAAGTGCAAGTCCTGAAAGAATGGATTAAAGTTATGAAGTTAATCTTTTAGGAAGAAAGTTATTTTGCTTACATTATTATAAGGGATTTTGTGGTGTCTTTGTAAATGTAAGAATGTAGATAGAAGAGTATATCGACTAAAATTTGGCATGATCTGGGTCTTCTGAGTTAGTCACACCAATAGACTAGCACAGGTCTCTTTTTATTGTATGAAATAACTTCCTGTGATATGAAAATGTGGGACTTTTTTATTGGCACATTGAAATAAAATGTGTATTTTTAACTAAAACCTCTCCGTAGTAACCCTGCTGCTTCTGTTAACATTTGGGTAATTTTAGCTGTGTGCCATGTAATGTGGATGACAAATGTCTAAAATGGGAATGACTAACACTGGTCAGTGTCTTCTCAAGGCAGCCACTTTTCACATCTGCTGTTGAATGGTCTTTGGTGAAAGGATCGGTTCCTGCTTTCTTTAAAATGGAATTTAAAATCCATGTCTGTTTACAGATGGATAAAAATTGGCATATGACCATTTCATTCCTTGATGATTATTTAGTGGGCATTCATTTTTTTCTCTGATTTGCTTATTCTGCAAAGCTTATTCCCTGGTGTTTGACTGGTGATACCAGATGCTCGAAAATTTAAGGATAAACTTCTCCAAAACACATCTTTTAAGCAGATAACATCTGCAGAAACCTCTAAAGGTAATAGAAATCATTAATAACTTGACAATTGCTACTTTCATTTGTTTCATTTTTTAGTTCCTTAGGCTGTTAATATAAAGAAAACTTCTTAAAATATCTCAAGGCGAGTTTTCCTTTTTTGAGGGAAGGAGTAAGGCCTTCTGAGCTACTTTCTGAAGGACCTTATGAAAATGTGTTTGAGAGGCGAAAGAAAGCTGTTGCCAGTCTTTCTGCAGCTCACTCAAACTCTCCTCCTTTAAGATTCTCAGCTGACCTCAGGAGTTCTAACCTGCTTCACAGAAACTGGTATGTTTTTAAAGCAGCCTCCATATCCTGGAGATGGTTTTGTTGAATTATGCTAATTTCTTACAGCAGATGTACAACCTGCAGGACTAACTATTTGTGTATAGGTGTGTCAAACTCTGTCCTCATTCTGTATAAAAGAATTGTATGATAAGGCACTTTGTTGACACAGATCACAGTAAAAGACTGGAAACAAGGTTAGAAGACTGCACAAACAAACTGGTAGGCAGAGGGGAGAAAAGCAAACTTTTTTTTTTTGCTAGGATGGGATATCTAGCAGATATCCCAGTTTCAGCAGTAAATAAGCACTGAAATGGAAAGCAAGGCCTGTTTGGGCTTCTAATGCAATCTGTCATAGCAGTTTGCTTCCAGTGCGTAAACCACAGCAGAGCAGCTCACCTGGAAACAAAGTTACAAGATGAACTTGGGTCACACCTTGGGTAATGTGGTTTTCAAGAACCAGGTTTACTGTTAACATGAAGCTTTTCCAGTGTTAACAGTCCAGATTCTGAGTGTGCTGACCTGTTGCAGCATCATCTGGCCCTTGTGCCTGGTCCTCACTGCTGTGGTGCTTCCTGTGCCTGGATCGTCCCTGGTGCCCACGATGGGCGTTGGGTGTTCCCTGTGCCAGGTGCAATGACCAGTATTCCAGCAATACCCGTTAAATTCCGTTGTTGCCGCAGTGGGAGAGCAGGGGGTGGCACGAATGTTACCCTGCAGTGATTCAGCCCAAATGCTCAAAGCCTGTGATCCGTGTTTGGAATATTTACTGGTTGTGCAATGCCTGCCCAGTTTATGGTGTGCCTGGTGAGAGGCACATGTACACCACTACTCTGGAATTTGATCACCTTTTCTTTTCTGTACTCCTACGGCAAAACTACTCCACAATAAACCTGCAGACTGACACGACAGCTATGCTAGTACCTGTTTTTCAGTACCCAGAGACACTGTGGAAGACTGAGCTGAGGAGCCCAGGGTTTCTGTAGGGGGCTGGGGTTCCTCTACACCCGGGTGCAGCAGCAAGAATGTGAGCAAGGAGGCAGGGCTATGCTGGCAGGGACGGCCACTGCAAAGGACAGCAAGCACTTCAAGGTGCAGAGAGGGAGCAGTGACAAAGCTGGCATCCGTGCTGCTGTGCAGCTGTGGTGTCCAAAACGGGGTGGCTGTGCTGTCTCCCTTAGCTCATCATCATCTTTGGAGGCTGCGCAGCTCCAGCTCTCACCTGAGTCTGGGAGGATTTCACCACAAATTCCATACAGTGCGAGCAATTGGAAAAGATCCCCTGACGGGTGTGTTGTGTGACGGCTGCTGCTGTGACCTGGGCCCTGCACCTCTGGGCAGGATGTGCACACCCCACACAGCCTGGGTCAGGGGCAAGGGGACACATATCCAAGGTCTCTGGTGCGATGGGCAAACCCCACTCTCATAACAGGATTCCCCTGATTTGCAATCTGGCATTCCCTGCTACTGGGCTTTGCTCTCCAAGTGGGTGCCTGGCCCAAGAATTGTCTACCTGTTTCCCTGGGGAGAGGGCTGTCAGCTCCCTAATATGATGGTACGGCCATCCCCTGGTTTATGCTAATTTTTTACGAAACCTCAGAAACATGGAGGTTTTTATCAGACAGGCCCCTCTTACAGGGGTTTTGAGATTACATGTTTCATGTGGAAACACAACATTAAGATGATGGTTTTCCTCCTGCAGTTGTATATTCAGGACTAAATAGATGTGCCTGCTTCACTTCAGCAGCCGAGGCATCTTCCATACTATGCTCTTGTGCAGCTCTTGCTGGCTTCAAAATAGGAGTTGAACCAGAGGATCCAGGGCAGCCAGGTGAGATAATCCCAGCACAATGTCCTCCACAAAGCTATTCTGCACTGTGCACTGTGTAAAGACAGCAGCAGCCAGCACAGCTCGGAGCACTTTGCAGATGTTGTAATGAACAACCACAACTGCATCAGCCTTCCCATGTGCTTTGCTTGAATATCACAGATGTTCCCCTGCTGTAGTTGGAGCTGTGACGTGCCATATCCCTAAACAAGGTGTTTTCAGTGCATTTTTTACTGTGAAACAAAACCTAGTGCCCAGGATGAGGCTAGGCAGAATGTGAGAGCTTTGCATAGAACAGATAGCAGCAGAGGTGGTGACAGGAGTTAAAGCCAGCAGAAATCACGGGTGAAAACCACAGAGGAAGAAAAATGCTCCCAAGTGGGATGCATCACCCAGGGTAGTTGGAGAGCTCTGTTCAGCACCTGGCAGGGTTTCTGGCTAAGCTGCTGGAGGCACTTACCCCTCTCACTGGTAGGAGTCAGCAGCCCTTCTCCTCAAGCACTGTTGAACACGAGCCATGTGGTGGAGTTGTATTCCTCACCCGGATGGAGTAGGACGTTGGGGAAGTGGGGCTGGGGAGAGGCAGCAGCACATCAGTGACTGAGTGAATTCCGTAGGACCACAAAGATTCATAAAAGCACAGCTGCATCCCTTTGGCCTTCCCAGGGCATCATCCTACAGCTCCCCTCAGCCATTTCCAGCAGCAGTGTGTAACCCCCCGTCACTTGCCAGCTGGCTGAGTGGGCAAATCCTCCCGCTGGTTGAACTCAGGCCATGAGAAATAATTCAGATTTATGAGGACGTGGCAAGGCCCCAGTGGGGTCTTCTGCTCTAGGCCCCATGCTTTTGGGAAGCTGGGCTGCACAGGGCTAGTCCCTGCTGCGCTGGCTGACCCGTCCCTAAGGCCACAGTATGCTGTGACCTGTGCCTGCTTGTTCTGGTGTCTACAAAGCCTCTCCAAGACTCTGTTTATATATTTAATGCCCCAGAGACATGGAAGGTGGTGGGGGTATGGTCCCCTGCCACAGGACCCAAGTAGCTCCTGTGGGGGGAACAGACAGTTCACCTTGTTGACGGCGTCGGGCCAGTTCTGGGTTTCCAAGCAGAAAGCTGAGTGCTTGGGGTATGTGATGCCACCTTTGCCCTTCAGGGAGCCATCAAGGTTGTTCCCGGTGTAAAACTGGATGCCAGGCTGGGTGGTGTGAACCTCCATGGTCCTGCCGGTGGGTGGGTGGCGAGCCCTGGGGAAATGCCAGTGGAAGATGCCAAGGCACTGGCTGAAGGGGCACCCCACAGTTTTAGGGGTTGGGGACCCCTTGCCAAGGTCCCAGCCTACCTGGCTACAAGGCGTGGAGACTGCACCTGCTGCAGGCAAAAGTTGTGGTCAAAGCCATCCAGGTGAAACTTCTGCAAGTGCTTTCCCAGCTCCACAGGCTGCCGGAGATCAAATCCGGTGCCCTGCACGGCGGCCACCTCCCCTAAGCAAGGAGAACAGCAGCGTCAGCCACTCCTCCACACACCAGCAAACCCCTGTGGGGCTGGTCCCTGGGCAGGATTGAGATCTGTTGGTTTGATGAGCCGAGGGGTTTTAGCCATTTGTGATCCTTGTCTCGGTGCATGTCCTGCTTCAAGCAAGGGCCACTGTGACTTGGGCTGGGACATCACTACCTTGTCCTCAGCACAGCTGGCAGCCCCTGGGGGCGCTGCTGTTCTTAGCAGGGGCAAAGCACAGATACGGAGCAAGAAAACTCAGGGGAGGTTTGTATTGGTAACTGTACAAGCCAATTAATATAAACCCAAAACTTCTTAGCTATTAATGTTTGTGTATGCATAATATTTACATACAGACACTATCTATCTCTGTACAAAGAAATTAATCCTCCTAGATCTCTGAATAAACATCTGTGAGATGGCCATGAAGGTGGTCTACCTATGGGATGGTGAATATGGGACCAGTGGGACCAGTCCCCTGCTGCCTCAGGGCATTGTTTCAGGAAAATGGTTCAAGACCATAAACCCAACATTTTCTCTTGTCTTTTTTAAGGCCTGCTGTGGGAATGAAGTCCTGTGAAGCAAGAACAGCCCTAAGACACACTAAACACAGTGCAAAACACAGTCACGCCAACCCAAAGGCGATGGGTTTGGCATAGGAAAGGGGAGAGATGAAGGGAAGGGGAGGGATGTTTTCCTAAAGTCACATTTTTTCTACCCCTCTCTAAAGAGAGATGTTTCCAAAGGTCAGCAGGCAGCTGCCAGCATTGGGGATGGTAGTGTGGGAACATCCCAGCCCTGTTGCAGGCCCCATGAGCTGTGCTCTGCTCACTCCAGCTTGGCTGTGGCTCTGCACCAGGTGTGCCCTGCAAACCTTAGGAAGCATCAGTCTGCACCTGACAAGCAGCACATTTCTGTGGCTCCTGATCCTGTCTAAAAGGAACACATTTACTAAATTCAGCCGTGAGGTGGAAAAACACCTTGGAAAAAAATGAAACCGTTCTGATTCAGTTACTCACATAAAATACAGAAGCCATTGCATGCCAGGGCTGTGTCTTTAATACTTGCACAAATCTTGTCTTCATCCCAGGACTAAGACTACACACAGAATAGGGAACTGCAAAAAGCAGGGGTAGCAAGCTGGCCACAACTACGATGCAAAACATCTTCATGGTGAAAGAAGCAGGAAGAAGCAGGGCAGTGTTTTTGGTATGGCCTTAAGCTTTTCCTGTGCTTGTGCACAGGCATGACATGCCAAGCTGAGCAAAAGCCACATGAACCAAGGAATCCACTCCTCCAGGTGGCCCAGGTAGCTTGTCTTCTGTATGGACCCATGTTGCAGTCTCACATCACACATGCCTCTGGCCCCATTTCCTGCTGCTCCTGCCTGCACTCCCTAGGCAGACCTAGTCTCCAGGTCTGGGGCCTGGTGATGTAACCAGCACCTGGCTCTGCCCACTCTGCTCAGGCACAGTGGGACTGTGCCCATGGATGAGGGCCCCTGGGATCCCCTTGGTGCTGGTGTGTCCCCCTTGCTGGGCACTGCTGCTCCCAACACCAACATACTCCTCTGACAAACCGCTCCCCCCATGTGCCACACATGCCGAGCCACCCACCGGTAGGGATCTTGGTGTCGTCCACAGGCAGGTAGGAATCTGCTTCAATGGAGATCTCATGGTCATAGACATCCGGGGAGCCCTGCAGGAGGATGGGAAATGCTGGGATTCCTGCTGCAGCCCTTCCACTGCTCAAGCAGCCCTAAGCTCATTTGGGAAGTGACCGTCCACAGTGGTGCTACAGCTGATCTGGTAGTGCCTGGCCATCATCCTACCCTGACCTTGGGCACAGGACAAAGGTACTGGCACAGGCAAAAATCTTCATGGGCCCTAAGAACTGTAAATCCCACAGGGCTTGTACCTCACCAAGCAGTACCACCCTGAAGACTGACTATCCAGCAAAGGGCAAAGGGGGAAGGAAGCAAGCAGGGGAGAATTAAACCCATCCTCCTGGCTCATCTCCTGCATTGCAGCAGGGGTGAGCTCCTCCTCTTCCACAGCCTCAGAAATGCTGTCAGGCAACCTGTTGGGCTGGAAGGGGAGCAGGATCAAAGCTGAGCCTTCAGGTCACTATCTAATCTGAGGAGCAATTTCATGCCTAAAGGTCTCCTGTTCCTCTGGAACACACCCGAGTTGCAGAGTTGCAACACTGCAGGTGTTGATACTACTGTACCTCTGGCAGTACAAGCACAGGGTACACTTACAACTGCACAGCCACTATCAACAGCAGCCTCCTGCACAGAGGAGCTGGCTTGTCTCTCACTAACACTTTTAAGTGTCTTTGTCTCATGTCCAAGCGTGACTGCACTGTACTATCCTATTACTCTGCCCAGCAACATTTTATTTCTTAGATCCTTTTCCCTCCTCAGTTATAAACAGGGTAAGACTAAAACACTGCTGCAATTAACAGCCTGTTTGGTTGACAGGACCCAGAACAGGGTGTGGGAGCCCTCTGCACCCGACTACTACAACCTTGCTACTCTGCAGCTTTGGCTATCTCACATCCCGTTTCCATGATGTTTCTCCTCCCCATTTTGATGTGGGTATTTCAGTGCTGGCATTAGAGGCCCTGAACTCAACTGCACCACCCTGTAGTGGACTGATTACAAGATGGAGTCTGATTACAAGATGGAGTCTGCTTCACCATTGTCTGGAGCATGGAGTTAAAAACCCTTGATGCCACAGCTAGGCTGCTGCAGGAGCTGAGCTACTTGCAAAAGCTTCAGGAGACACCTAGCAAGCCAGCAGAGGCAGGCAGAGGAGCAAAAAACATAAAAGGTTGTTACAATCAAAAAATGTGGGAAGGACTTACTCTCCCAAATAAGGTATGCCAGGCAGATCTTGCTTGGAGAAAGGGGAACCGGCCAATGGACACTCAGGGCCCATCTTGGTAGCAGATGACCTTTGCTTGGATACTGGTGAACTGGCTAGTGGGCATCCGGGGGCTACCACGGGGAGGGTATTTAAGGCCCTGTCTGGAGACTGCTGGGGGAGCTGTTTGAGGACTGCTGCGGGAGCTGCTGCCACTCTGTTACCCTGCTGGTTCTGCGTTCCTCAGCGGATACAAGGTGACCAGGGAAGAAGCCCAGCAGAGATCTACTAGCTTGCAAGCCAGCAGAACTTCATGGTGGTGGTAACTCCTGTCCTGTGCTTTTAACAGTTACCCTTAGCTTTTCCTACTTTTCTATCTTCCTTCTTTCTCTCTGCTCTCTTGTGTTACAAAATAAAGTTGAATTATTGTCTTGGGATCCAGCATCTGGCCTCGTTTGTGCCTTAATCTTGCTTATGAGAATGTTTTAGAACCTGGCTCCCCTCTGCATCTAAGCAGATTGGAACACACTCATGCAAGGGTTCAGCATGTTGTCTCAGAAGTGCCAACAGAATACAGCTAAGAAATGTCAGTCCAGCACTAGGGCACACCAGGGCACCTCCTCTGTAATCTCCCCAAGGGAACAGGAGAGACTGAAGCTCCCCAGTTACACACAAAAGGAGAGCTAATATTCAAGAAGCACTGAGACAACATGTCCTCAGTTGAGGTCTGTGCGATTCTGTCCTGTCCCTGCATGCAGCCCACAATGCATAGAGACAACCCCCAAAAACATGCTGTGTCCCCAGACCAGCATGTCGGTCCCAATGATCCCATGGGAAGCTCCCAGATCATCCCTTGGATTCCCAGCCTTTCTTCCTTTGCACAATGTCTCTCCACGGAGTTCATCTCCCCACGCTTACCTGCCCTGCGAGGTTGAAGTATGCGTGGTTTGTCAGGCTGATGGGTGTCGTCTTGCTGGTCTGGGCTCGATAGTTGATGGCTAGCTGCCTGCCACTAAGGGTGTAGGTCACCCAGACTTTCAGGTCTCCAGGGTACCCTTCCTCACCATCGGGGCTGAGCCGGAAGAAGCGGACACCATCTGGGAGTACCTCGGGGCTCCAGAGAACCTGCAAGGAGCATGACTGTTGGTGGGACAGTGATGGGAAACATCACTTCTCTCCTGCCACAGCCTGGGCTAAACCCAGGGACAGAAGGCACTCAAGGGATGTTGCACTGAAACAAAGGTTTTTTCATTCACCTTTCCCGCCCTTACTCCTAGAAGGGAAAAAAGGAAAAAAAAAAAAAAGAGACCAATCAATCTTTTTCTCCCTGTGAAGGACTAAAACCAAGATCCCCTTGTTGAAAAAAAAAAAAAGGAAGAAAACATGGGCACCAGCCTGCTCTTGGTCAGCCAGGACCAGCAGCAGGGAACAAGTTTTCCAATGAGCAGCCAGACAAACAAGGTAGTTTGGCAGTCTGACGGTGGTCTGTTCCAGCCTGCGTTACTCCATGCCTAAGAGAGTCCACACGTTCGATTTTTGCCCTGCAGCTGGACTTATTCCCCTTTCCATGGATCTTGTGATGTACAACATCACTTCAATGAGCTGCCACCCTTCCCTCTGCTCACTAGGCTCTGGCTTCTAGGACAATGTAAGTACACACCAGGAGCTCTTGCTCAGGGGCTGGGGTTGGGTTAAATGGTACCAGATGTATTGCCAGACACATCTACAGGTCTCTCTCCAGAGAGCTGGCACCTCTCCCATTCTTGCCCCTGCCACAGACCAGGGCTCTGCTTGAAGCCAAACATGCCAGCGAGTGAGGCAAGGCAGCTCACCACACACAGATGCCCAGATAGCCTGTTTGACCCTGGCCTGATGCTAAGGATGGATGTGTGATAAGAGGTGAGGTGTCTGGGCTCTGGAGTTTTTCATCTACCTAAGGAATAGTTACTGTCTAATCAAAGAGGAGAGATTTAGGAATGGGGGCCAGATAATGCTTTTGAGATGATCCTTCTCACGTCCTACCCAGAGATCACAAACAATGGGGCACTGTCAAAAGCCAGCATTTTCACCAAACATAGGAACTGAGGGTGCCAAATATATCAGGTTGCAGAGTAAGTCCTCCTGCACAGAGTGCAGGTCAGCTGCAGCTCCCACTGCTCTACAGATGCTATGGTTTCAAATACGAGTTTCTATTTAAGTTCTTTGAAGAAAAAGCTATTAAAGTCCAGGAAGCATAGAGGTATCATCATTTTTTTAAGATAAGAGGGTTATTTTCTGAAGTCCCCCAGCAGTGTGGTCATGTACTGCTGCCATGCAAGCACAGCTGCAAGACCCTCATCAGACCACACACTGACCGCAGCACTGAGATCTGCAAGATCAGGAAGAACTGACAAGATCTGTCAACATAGTCACAGCCAAATGCCAGTGTGTCTTGTTTGTGTTAGGGTTATCTCTGAACAGTGATTATTTTCTGGCTGAAGGAGGTCTTGAGAGGGTGCCCACGTGTGCCCTGTGGGCCAGAGGACACACAGCTCTGGCTGGGAGATGTCACTGCCTTGTCCCCAACAGGCTGGTGTGCCTTCAGCAAGCAAGGGGAAGAGACCACATCCCCCACCTGCAGAAGACAGCCCGGAAGCCTCAGGTGCAAAGGAGTGCATGTTTTCAGCTCCAGATCACAGGAGTCAGGGTGCATAAAGAAACCTTAAACCAAATTGTCCTCTTTGGGGCACAACGGCCAAGGCACCCCTGTACTCCCTTTTTCCTGAGGCTGCTGAGGAGCATTTCATCCCAATCTGATGACAGTTCACACTGTACTGCCTAGAAGTGATTTTTTTTCTAGACAGTCTGACTTTTGTCCCATCAGCCTGGATGTCCTTTCATGAAATAAAACATTAACCCAGGAAAGCAGCTGCACCAGCACATTTGCATGTGTTCCTCTGAGGAAACGGTGGATCAGCTACCTGCTGGTCACAAATACATTTGATCTGACAAAGCCCAGGAAAGCAGAGACTTCTGAGTCTGCTCTGCAATGAAGCAAGGTTATCAGCAAGGCTTTCAAGAGAGGAAATGCTCTGTTGCTCTCACCATCTGTAGTGCAGGGACAGTATTTGACTTCAGCAACAGCTCTTGGGAGAAGATGGAAAAGGTTGAGTGCCTGGGTGCCATGGAAAGGTTATTTTAACTCATGAGGTCACAGGGGAGGGCTGGGAAGGAGACACAGTGGTCTTGGATCCTGGGATTTCAGGCCTGATCTAGTTCCCCACTGCTGTGAGTCAGAGTGAGAACCAGGTGGATGCATGCAATGACTGCACTGAACCTGCAGCACCACCCTGCTCTCCTCTTACTTGGAAGTGCTGTTACAAGCAAGCAGCAATGACAGTTTCTGCAAACCCAGGTCCTTCTGACTCTGGGAGGAGGTATGGGCAGGTACCAGCCTTTAAACTGCAAGTGGAAATCAGCCTGTGTGGATCCCTGTTCCCCAGGCCACTTTCTTTGGGCACTGGCACACCTACAGTACCCACTCCAGGGTGGTACAGCGGGTGCCCAGGGAGCCTCCATTGCACTTGAGGTTGGTCCTCACTTTTGTGTCCCAAGCCAGGCTCTGTAGGAGCAGCACCTTGCCAGGACAACACTATCAGAACTGGGCTCATGAGGCCTCAGGGCTGCAGTCACACAGAGGAAGCACAGCACCCCTCAGCATGACATCAAGGAAGATATAAGCGAGCCCTGCAAACTCAGGCAAAGATAAACCAACCCAGCAGCTCACAGGATCCGTCTCACTTCCTCCCATTCCTGCACTCACAGCACTTTCTGAGCTGATTCAACTCAATAACCACCAGAAAATGCTACAGGGTCGGGAGGGAAGACATCATATCCTCTTGCCACAACCCCACAGACTGTGTGCTGGGAGGACACTGGGACTGCCAGCCTGATTTTCACCTTGTCAAATCCCTTGGCTCCTCCGTGGAGGCTGTTGGGCCCATTGTTGAGGAACAGCTGATACTCCTTCCCGTCCAAAGTGAACCTCCCCTTCGCAATCCTGTTGGCAACACGCCCCACGACAGCACCGAAGAAGGGGTGCTTCCTTGTGTAACCTGTCCAGAAAAACAGCACATGGTTGAACAGATTGGGACAGGATAGGTGGTCTCTGGGTGTGCTTATGGACTCAGAGGTGTCTCTGTTTCCCTCCAGGACTAAATACATGACTGCAGTCCCAGTGTTTAACAGGACACACAGCTCACCACTGATTAAAACAGCCCGATGGGATCTTGTATTCTTTGCAGATTTGCAGAAAAGGGCTCTTGCAGTCAAGGTGTTATTCAGAGCTGCCCCATCAGAGGGACACACTGCAAGCTGGAGCCACCAATGTCCCAGTTCAACATCCACCACATCCAGCCAGGACAGGCAGCAGGAAGTGTATCTGTTCAGCCCATGATTTGGAGGGGACCCTTAGAAGCAGATCGCGCTGTAAACGCTGGTTAAATTGCCTGATTGTGGCGGGGGGTCATTTTATTTTTTTTTTAAAGAAACGGATTTAGACCCACCTTCCAAAGTGTCAAATCCCAGGACAACATCTGAAAACTTCCCATCCCTGTCTTTAGTCTCCAGGGCAGCGATGATGCACCCTAAGGACAGGATCTCCACTTTCACGCTGTCCGACTGTAAGACGAACTTCTCCACCTCTCCTCCTCCCTGCTCCGCGGGCATCCGCCCGAACGCCTCTCTCCGCACCGCTGTCATCGCTCCCCAAAAGCCGGCCACCGACCCTTCCGGGGAGCCGCAGCGCTGCCCGGGAAGGACGCTCGTGAGGAGGAAGAAACAATGGCGGCCGGGATGGGAGCACACAAGGCTCCAAAGGGCGGCCAGAACACCGGCCCGGCCGCCTCCCGGCGCGGGGAGGAGCCGCGCCGCGCCCGGTGCAGGGAGCGCTGGGCACCCTGGGCTGACACCGAGGGGCAGCAGCCGCCGGGTCCGGGCGGCGGGAGGTGGCCGACGGGAGCGGGAAGGATGCGGAAAGAAGGGAACGAGGCTGCGGTGCTCAGGCGGGCGCTGCCAAGCCGGGCAGTGCAGCCGCCAGCTCGCAAGTCCGGGGGACAGACCGTCGCCTCTACCCTCTCCTGTGCCCCACTTGCATCACACCGACACGACTTTCACGGCCCTTGCAAAGCGTGGCACGACAAAATGCTGTTTTCTCCCTTTGTCCTTTCTCCCCCTTAGCCCCTCCACAAGAGGCACAAGGCAGTGCCTGCTGTAAATCAGGGTCAGGGTATTTGCTGGCCAGGGTGTTGTTATTCTCCAAGTTGTGGCTCTGACCCAGACTCCATTAAAAATCATTGTCTTTCGAAATGTTGACCTCTGCCTGTCTCTGGTCTTTGCAGGCAATTTCAGTCTGCAGGAAAAAACCCTGGCAACATGTAAGTAATGTATGTGCATATTTTTGACCTCTCTTGGCAAGGCTCAAGTGCAAGGCTAGAGAACCTCACTACAATTTGATATGGTTGTATTTCTGTGAGAGCCCATTTTCAGAACTTGTTCAAAGAACCAATAATTCCTAGAACTGCCACCAAAAAGCCTCAATCAACCAACCAGTGGTTGCTAAATCTTAATTTCCAACACAGCCATCATCCTTTGACGAGACAAACTACAAATTCCAATCCAACACAGAAACAAAACCTCCCACCCAGGCCTGAGCAGAGACGGTTTGGAAACCTGCGCTTCTTTGTTGGTGACGGCCTCATATTTGCTGTGTAACACAAATGTCTGTTCCTGTGTTTTCTTCTGCACCTTCTCAACCAGTGCTCTCTATCCAAAAACAACACTGCAAGTAAATATGCTTTTTACTGCTCATCTATACTACCTCCCATTTGAGACACGACAAGGAGCAGCACAAACCTTGGAGTGAGGAAGGCCCCTGATGGATGGAAGAGAGGACAACCTCATTTATAACTGATTTATGAAGTGTTTTCACATGCAGAGTGTTCCCAGAAGCTCACTCCTTAGCACCTTGACTCCCTCAACACCTCTCCCTTAACGTGCTTCTCCAGACATAGGAAGCATTTCTGCTTTGCAAAGACCAGATTTCATTGACCTGTGAGTTTTTTTAACATGACAGGGGTTGCCATTTTGATTTACTTCTCTGATTTGCAGCAGAGAAGGTCCAGATCAAACTCTTTGATGTAACAGCCATGGACACCCTGATTTTCTCACCTATCTTCACAGATGGAAGACCACTCAAGCCCCGGTGACATCTAAGGCTGTTCCAAGTGCAAAAGCAATACCACAGACAAATCTGTTAATGAACTAGCCACTCAATTTTCAAGCTAGCAGATAAACTAGAAAAGAAACCAGCTTGCACAAGCCTGAATCTTGCAGGAAACAGTAAGAAGCAATGTCAGCTTTAGAATCTGAGCAAGGTATTCCAAGAGTCCTGCTTCATGACCTTGAGGATTTCTATTTTTAAGGAAGAGTTTGTTTTGGGCCTTATTCACTGTGGCACTGAGATTTGCTTACAGTGATGGTCAAATGCAAGCTCCTTGCATTTTTCTCTTCTTTCTTTGCAGAAGAAAACTGCAGTATTGGGCCTGGACCCACCTGGCATTGGTAGCAGGGCACTTCTACAGCTGGTGAGTGTTCAAAAGAGCTTGCTGTTCATCTCTGAGACTTTGGTTTCACTTCTCTGCTGTGCAGCTCTGCATGAGCAGCCAGGCAGCACAATAGCTCTATACTCTGTATCTTCCCTTGCTCTCACTGAAAAGGCACTGCAGCAGCCTTTTCCGACCCAAACCACAAAATGTTTGTGAGGAACAAGGATTTATCTGCTCTATTGCAGCCAGTGACCCTGCAGGAATAGCAGAGGTGTGGCATGAAGGCAGGTTACATGCTGCCCAGAAGCCTGGTCCCACTGGTCCCAGCTCCTCTAAACCAGGCAAGATATTCCTGTCTAGTAGCAAAGGCGAACTGGGAAGTTCTCACTCACCCTGTGAGTGAGTGGTCCTGTCTTTCCCCAACCAAAGAGCTTATAAAAAGGCACACTGTGATAAAGAACTGTTTTGTTGGGTTTTCGGGTTTTTTTTGAGAGGGAGCTACTATGAGAAAACAAACTTATCATGAGAAAAATTACAGAGGAGAATTTACTTCCCTGGGATCGGCAGTTTGGAAATTCCTGGTGCTTATAGGGCGGCTACCATTTTGCAAGACAGAAGTGAGTCCTTGGATTTTATATATGTTTGTGCTATTTTCTTAGGAATTCTTTATTTTTGTGCTTTTCTCAGATGTTTTTCTTTAATCCAAAATAAAGTGACTTTGCTTAAAAGGCTACAGTCAGCCAAAACTGTCGTGCAGAACCTGCTATGCCAAGATCCTTTTTCTCTTTGGTCGTAGGGCACTTCTGTAATAAATTACATCACTACATTTCCTTCCTTAATTTTGTCTTTATGTCAAATCCAGCTGTAATTTTCAGTTTATTCTGGGCCCAGAGCCAGACTTTAGGACTCAACTGACTAAAAGGTAATTTTAAAAGGCAGTTCAGATTTGGGAAGGGACATGTGCTTCCTTATAGTATCTAACTCTGTAACAGAGATCTCTGTTATCTGTCTCTGTTACCCAGATCCAAAACTGCCATTTTCATCAGAGCTGCAGGAGTGTAATGTTAATGTTGCTTGCCATCCTTGAGACAGGTGACATGTGTGTATGTCTCCTGTGGGGAAATTTTGGACAATACTCCTGGGCCAGATTGCTTGGACCAGATCTCATTTTGGGGATCTAAGCTGTTTGTCTCAGCATCGTGAAGTGGTGCTGCTTTGCAGGCAGGTACCAGAAACTATCAAGCTGTTATTACACCAGTGGCATTTTGATTTGAAGGTGACAGAGACACTCCAAACGCTGTAATACTTAAGCAATGGCCAATGATTACAGTTTGCTGTTGCTCAAGAAGCTTCCTTATTCAGTAATAGCAACAGTGATGTACCCAGCACTGCAGCTGGAGATGGGGTCTGTGGGGGTTGATTGCTGCACAGATACAGAAAAGAATGCAGACATGACTTCTTACACCCTCCAGCATTACAAGGCTGTAATTAAATCCCTTTTTCTGACAAACTCTGTATAAGCCCATGGGATGAGCTGGCACTTGAAGCCTGCTGGGAGTTTGCATCAGTACACAGAACAAAAGGGGAGACGTTTCCCCACCATTTTACTGTCTGCTTATTGAATGTATCTTCAGCTCAGCTGGGTACTTCCCGGCACACAGGCTTAAAATGGAGCCTGCAGTTTTTTTGCTTCATTTCTTCAGGGGCAAATATACTGAGCCATTGATTAGGTTATTTTGGGATCATGGCATGGTACAATTGCTTGCTGTTATTCTGGCAGTCATTTCTCAGAAGCCTGTTATGCACGTTTTATAAAGCTCTACAAAAAGCAGAGCTCCCCGAGAACGTTTTACACAGCACGTTTCTGATGTGCCTTTGTGCGCAAGTTGTTTGTATCTCAGTAGCAGCCAAAGAGCCATTCAGATGTGTTGGTTGCTATAGTAATTACTTTCCTTGGGAACTAAAATAATAGCTTACAGCTCCTGCAGCTCGCTGTTGTGTAGGCTGCCTTGAACCAGAGACACTTCCATGTTGTTTTGGAGGGGGCTGGGGACTATAATGTATGCCAAGAGATAGACCTTCCTCTCTCCTTTCTATGCTTGTGCAGCTAATTTTGAATTTAACCTTTGTAGAGGATGTGCTACAGGTCTAAAGGCTCAAAAATAAAAGCAGCTTATGCAACAGTAGGACAGCTTTGCAGCTGTGGTTTCTGATGGGGCGAAGACTTGGATTTGCTTTCCATTTCTGTTACTGAAAGCTTGTGGGAGAGAGACTGAGGCTCACACTGAGACTGATGCACAGCGCTGAGGACCCTACAAAACAGTGGGTGCAGGGCTCAGAG
This sequence comes from Lepidothrix coronata, assembly GCF_001604755.1. Lineage (NCBI taxonomy): Eukaryota > Metazoa > Chordata > Aves > Passeriformes > Pipridae > Lepidothrix > Lepidothrix coronata. The sequence continues at coordinate 771,966 of NW_016690251.1, forward strand.
GAGTTTCGAAAATGCCTCAGCAAGTCAAGCAGGAACATGACAAGTAGGACAGCTCTGCTTCATTCAATATTTTTTCCACTGGTGAAGTCACTACTGTAAGGACCTGCATCTCTGAAGAGGGCTCTGCATTGTCGTGGAGGAGGCACCAAACAGGAAGGCCTGTAAGTTGCTTTGGGCTGCTGGACTGACAAAACTGCAGCTCACAGCCAGATGGGCTGGCATGGCATGGCACTTGTGGATCTGCCAAGGAAGTAGAAGAAGAAAGGCAAGGGCAAGTGGCACAAGAAATTATAAGCCCGATTACCCTTCTGCATCATGAAGCAGCTGTAGGTTGACTGCAGACCACACTCATGACTCACAGGGGTTGACCTACATAAGGGTCCCAGCACCAGGAACAAGTATCAGTTTGGTTTTGCACTCAGAGGACAGCAAAAGGGGAGGAGGATATAAAAAAGGGCTTGGGGGAGGGGGGCAGGAGGAGATAAGATGAGAGGACAGAGAAAACAAATAGGGAAAGCATTTTGCCTCATGGTGCTGTCCTAGAAAATTTGCTCTCAGATGTATACATGGCTGCACTGGCAGCTGGCAGGGAGATGCCAAAGGGAGATTAGAGCATCACCTACTAAAGGCTGTGAATGCACAGCAGTTCCTGTTTGAGCAACAGCAAGAAACAGAGTCAAAGGGAAGGAGGGTGTTTGTGGAAACCACAGGGCAAAACTGGGGGCCTTCATGTGCAAGGGGGATGTGCTTGGCTTGCAGGCAGCTGGTGATAAGAACTTACTTCACACATGCAGATGTGCAGATCCATTCCCCCACTCCCCAATTTAGGCATAGCATACACAGGTTTTGTGTCTACACATCTGTGCTGCTGAAGTACAGTGCCTTACCAACAGAGCTAAAGCAACAGGGAGTTGTATGAGCATCCCCATTCTCCCCAGGCAATGCTGAATAAAGCACCCTTTGGCATGCCCACATGTTCCTATATGAGGCAACAACAGCAACACTGGTATAACTAAAGCTAGGTGACTTTTTTTATGGAGGGATAGCCCTGGAAAGCCAAGGGTGATGCTGTTGTTGCAGTAAGTGGCAGTCCGGGACTGCTCTGATGTCCCAGAACCTCGTGGAGGCAGAGAGAGCCTATGGATGCTGGGCATGGGGGCTCAGCCTGCCTTGTCTGACTGTCCCTACAGCCTGGGACAGGCTTGTTGTACCCTGCCTTCAGCTGACACTAGGCTGGTTGGAATTCAAGAGGACATGGTTTTGGTGTTCCCAAGCCCTCTTCCCCTCACAGCGCGGATGTAGCCAAGATTACTTGGGTAGTGTCTCTAAGGACAGTGCTTAAAGATCATAGAAATCCCAGGGTAAGACAGGATGATAGACTTTGTTAAGGAAATCCCTGAAAAAAATGATACAGGAAATCTGGAAGTGTTTCACTGCAAGGACTTATGGCTCTCTATTGTATTTTTAAATTTCTTTTTATGATTAGAGAGCCAAACCTTTAACTCACAACTGTCCCATTGTGCAGGCTTCAACTATGAGAACATGTAAAGTGTCTGTTCTGTATTAAACTTGTTGTGATGTTTCTTTTTTTTCTTATCTAGGAATTTCCTATGACCCTTTTATAAAGCTCTTAGGCTAAGTTTTCTGCTTTTTTATCAGAAAATTTGGCTGCGTTTTTAGTCCTGGTGGATTGTGGCATACCAAAAACTCAAAATTGTCCCTGAAGCACACCAGTAGAGACAATATTTAAGCTACAAAATCCTAAATGCAGAGGGGGAAAAAAAAGTATTTATGTGTCAAGATGCTCTAAGAACAAAAAAAGTAAATCAAAGGTATGTGAAGATAAAATTTCACAATCAGTCCAGTGTATTACTTGATTCCACAGAATGTCATCTGTCTTTGAAACAGCTGTATTCATGGTGGCCAACACCTGCACTTTTAGCAGAGTAACAAAATTTGTTTCTTTAACCACAGTGGCCTCAGATGTAGGAGAATCTTGGCTTTCCTTAAACAGGAAATCTGCAGTTGTTATGGGGACTTTAAAGCATAATTAAAAACATGATCCAAGGATGAGATACAGTCTCAAGTTACCACAAGGCGAACAAAATAGTTTAGATTGATTTAGCCACAAAAATGTGACTTCTGATCTTTAAACCATGGTTTAGGTGGGGAGCAGGTGTAATTCACGACCTTTGATTTCTAGGATTGGCAGTACTGGTCTAAAGAATGATTAATGAGAGTATTTCTGGATCACTAGATTTTTCTTTGGGTTAATTTGGGAGTCAATTTTGTTATTAATTATTTTATATTTGACATTTGCAATGACTCAGAACCTGCACTTTAGAAAGCCTTGTTATATTAAAAGCAAAAACTGCAGCTATATTAAAAATTTGGAGAGGCTGCAAAAACTTTTCTCTACTGGAGAAACCGTTTGTGCTAGGTAAGTATTATTGCCGGCATAATAACGATTTCTTCTCAGCAGCAACTATTCTCCCAGAAAGACATCATAAGATGAAAAAAATCTCCAAAGTTTGCTGTCACATGTCATTAAAATGACTTATTTCACATCACTGTATGGTAGGTAGCCTGTCTAAATGTGTGGCAACTGCTGGACAATGCATGAATGCTCCTGTGGAGTGTGAAAAGCTGAAGTGTGTCACCCGAGAAAGAGTGTCAATGGCACCCTAAGGACGCGCTTCATCAAGTGCAACTTCCTAGTCAACTCACTGGGAGCTCTAGAGGGGTAGCAAAGATGGTCCAAAGACCTTATCTGTATAAACAGCATTTCCTCAGGCAGGGAGGTTGTGCCAGACAAATGAATAGTCATGGAGTAGCTCAGGTGGTAATATGTATTGCAATTGCATAAGAGATAGCTCACTGCACATAGATACCTACCACGAGTTCACTGAGCCCGATTCCTCCACCCCCACACAGTGTTGTCATCTGTGCTGCCAGCAGCAGCAGCAGCCATGTCATTGTCACAGGTTTAGATGCTGTCAGTTAGGGCTAAGTGCAAGTGGGAATTATTTAATTTTATTTTATTTTGCTTTTCTTTCTTGTGAAGCAATACTTGGTGAACTCACCCCCTTTGTTATAGTCAAAATCCTTGTGCTAGTGTCATGCTTGGGGAGTCCAGGAAGGTGGCAAAAGTAATGCTGTAGGGAAATCACAAGGGATTTACCTCAAGGTCATTGCAGCTAACTAGGTGAAATGGTACAAAATGTTTTTTATGGCTTTAGCCACCAGAACCTTCTTTGGAATAGGCGAACATAAGCGTAGACAACATTTTAATGATAATCAATAGAACTAATCCTGATGTACCACATACAGCAGAACTGCTTTTTTCTTACAAAGTATCTGTGCTGTATAATGTGCATTAAACCACTGCCCAAGCAAAGACATATATAAGAGGTTGGTTTGTGCTCTGGGGCTGTAGCATCTCCCACCCACACAAGGATAGGGAAACATCTGTTCTGCACCCAGTCTCACCCTGTAGACATTTTTTCTTACCAGTCAGATCAAAATCCATCACCAGTTTGCATTCCTGTCACTGCAAGCAAAGCAGTCCAGTGGTGCTGCACCATCCTGAATGGAAACAAAGGAGATCAAGGTTAGAAACAGAACACCATAACTCGTAGGAAAGCACCTGGCTCTCAGACATTCTCTCACTTAGATACTGAACCTTATGCTCCAGTTAAGTTTTCACCATTGAAGAGCAAAATACAAACCACAGAACTTCAATTAAACTACTATATTAGCAAATAATATCCTTTCTGGTAGCTCTGGTAGCTCTTCACAAGTGCTTACCAAGTGGTGATTCTGAGAAGCAACCCCTGCTTCACAAATTAAGCACTGATCATTTCTAGGAAGTGTTGCCTAATATAAATCCAGAATTGTGAGCCATTCCTCCTTTGGGGATGCAACACTCAGGAACAAAAAAATGCTTCATTTAAAATGAAGCAGCTATTTTAAGACAGGGAGGACAGTCCTGGTATCTGGATACAACTTTCCCCACAGATGGCAGTTCAGGTTGTAAGCAAAGATCAGACCTGGCTAAGGGCATGATTTGTGTCCACAGAACAGGAAAAGCTTTTGACCTCCTCAGCAGGACAGGCTGTCCCAGGATTGGAGCATTACACTGAAAGGTAGCTAGGGCCTTTGGAGGCCATGTTGGTCAGCCCTCTTTTCTCTCCACACACCCCAATGTCCTGCTCGCTCCTCATGATTCTGTGTCCACATTTCCTGAGCCAGGCAGGACAAGGAAGTTGCCTGGGTTTCTTTCAGAGCACTTGACTATGCACAGGGCACAGCCAATGTGTGTAGCACATCCACATCTCCTGGACATGCCAACAATCCAGCAACCTGCCAGCAAAAGGAAGACATTTTGGAACTGCAGTTATTTAATGCTACAGCCACAAAGAAGCAAAGCCATCCCTTGATGGGGATGTGAATATTCTGTTACAGTGTTTAAACAACAAATGGAGTCTACTGTTCATGCAGAAAAAAGTGATCTGAACCAGAGAGAGGAATTACTGGCTAGACAGATACGTTACACTGTCCACCCAATGCTGGTAACCAAACAAACCATAAAGGTAAAAAAGCACCACCCACATAGGGGCCCCATACCTGGGGAAGAGCCGCGACTCTGGGACTTTTATCTTTGCTGTGGCTGAACGGTGCAAACAAGTGTAGTGGCTCTTGTCTGCTGGTGTATCTCTGCTGTATTCAAGTCTGAAAATCCCACAGGATGACCTGTCAGGTTGCCTTTTTATCCTTTTAACAGAGGGTAATCACACATGCTGTATATAACAAAGAAAAAGAATAAAGCATGCAAAGTCAAAAACATACATAATGGAAAATGCCAAGATGAAAGTTTCAAATGCAAGCTGATTTGGTCCATCATGCCTAACTTGTTGTGATAAGTACTTTTATTTTACAGCCACTGATCCATTTGCTCATGGGGCCTCAGCCTCACTTGGTGTACTGAGCAGGCTGTGCCCAGATAGCTCAGTTTTTGCTTTCCTCCCACTCAGACAGGGAGCCCAGAGCTCCTCAGCTCATCGCTGGTAAAACTGACTTGTTTTCTTTTGAGTATTTTTCACTGCTGTAGGGAAGTGCATCACTGCCATGTGAGCGAGCAGCTGCTGCAGTCTGCTGCAGGGGTAGAAGACTGACATGTAGACAGATTTTGTACAGATGTGTTCTGGCCATACACTTTTCAAGGGACCATTTGAAATGCTTAAGGCCCGATTTCACAGATAATGCAATTTTATTTTGCACTCGGTTCTGAAAACCAATTCTGAGGTTGCCAGCTCACGTGTAAGAAGATGAGCTAAAAACAATGACTGATGGTAAGCAACTGGTTTAAGTAACTTGCCTATATTACATTGTATGAAGAGAAAGCAGTGTCATCACTTTTAAGCTCCTTGTGTATGTGTGCATCTATGTGCACAATGACTCTATATATAGACAGAAACATAGTGGTAATGAACAAAAACATTTGAAAACTTTGTGTCAGGTGATCCAAAAGAAAACCCGAGATCTCCTTTTGTGATTTTATGGATTTTGTACTTGAACTGACTACTGTTGGGTTGCCCCTGGCATGGAAACATTTAAAAATCATGCTTTTCAGGTGCAATCAAAGGAATTAATTTTTTTTTTCAGAAGTACTCATTAGACAGAGATAAACTTCTCTAAGTTTACTTAGAGAACTAAAACTTGGAGTTATTTGGAGTCTGATGCCTTAAGAAACAATAAATACCCCAGTATTTGTGATCCTTTTGGAAGTGCTGGCAACAATGCAAGGCTTGGTGATTCTGCCATGTAAGGCAATGTAAGTCCTTACTGGTCAGTGGATCTGACCTCTACCACAGCTGTTTATCGACCCAAGCATACACCAATTTAGGTATTCAAGCCAGTGTCAAATATGTTGAGCAGTCACGGTTTCTCTTGACAACAACTAGTGTATCACATGCTTAGTACTACCAAGCTTTGGTTTCAGAAGTCTTACAATGAGTACCCAGACATAGGGGTCTCTAGGCTGATGGTGGATTGAAAAGAGTAGCAAGTAGCAAGGAGAAGCAAGCACTGTCCAGCCCAGAGGAGAGCATGGACAAATCAGAAAGAAAATAATAAAATAATTAAAACTGAGAAGCAATTCCCAGTTTGGTTTGCCCAGGTATATTGGTGTTTTCACCATCCCTCTGCAACTGAGGCAGAGGCAACTTCCAGCAGGAGGGTGGTCAGAGCACTCATTTCTTAAACTGCTGAGACTAAACTCCCAAGAAGGAACAAAAACCCTGAAAGTGTAATGCTTTAGCATTGTAAGACACATTCCTCCTACAGTGAGCTAATAGCTTAATGTAATGTAAATTACAGTAAAGGATGTAAGAAAGGCAGGGCACAAAAGGAAGAGGAGAGAAAATTGTACTGGTAACAACATGTAATTCCAAACTATGAGTGTAATTATGCGATTTAAATTTCTGCAGGGTTTGGGGATTTTTCTTCATATCATTGTTCTGCTCTTTCTGTAATTATGTGGTTATACTCGACTGTACAGTGGCAAGAAATAAAACTAATTGCTGTTCTTATTGGAGGGTAGCGGACTGAAACCATGACTTCTGTTTATCACCTCCAGGTAACAAAAATTGTATGAAAAGAACTCTTTCAGGCAGCATTAGCATCTTTCTTCTCTCTCTCTCTCTCTTTTATACAAAAGCAGCAGGTCTGACGAGCAACATAACAGTGAAATCTGTCTGCTGAGTCAGATGCTCAGTTACAAACTTACATAATTGGAGTGTATTTCCATATTCCCTCCCTCCTTTCCTACCCACGAGGCACAGGCAGAAAAAAGGACTGCTCCAAGGATGCTCACAGTAGTGAGCAAGGAAGCCTCAATGTCACAAGTTAAAAAAGTAAAACATCTTAACATCTCCACATATAATTAAATACTGTACTAAGTCAGCAAAGCAGGGTCTGCTACGCAGGGGCACTAGAACCCATATACTGCACAGAGGCATCCTGAAACTCTGCTGTTTCTGGGAACACTCAGTAAATAAGAATTTGGTTAAACAGTATGTCACAGGAACACACAGGATGGTTTTGGGTTGGAAGGGACCTTAAAGATCATCTCGTTCCAAACCTTTATGGAGACCATGGAAAGGCCTGGTGTCATTTCTCCATTTTCAGAAAAGTACTTCTAAGTACATGGAGGATATTATTAAAGAAAATCTAATTATTGCAGCATTTCAATGCCATTTTCTGACTCTGGTACATTCTGTGATTTCTCAGGCTGTTACTTTTTGCAATGTTATGGTGTAAATGTCTGCTAAAATCCCACAGCTCTACCACATAAAACTAATTTACTAGAAACTTCATCTGATGAGTAAGCAGAAATATCAGTAGTGTATTTGGAAAGAAGTGCTTTATGTTCATAGATGGCATGTTCCTCATTGACTGTTTCAACCTACAACAGATGTGTGCACAGCTTCAGCCCTGTGGACTGTACGCTCTCAAAGTTGCAATGCTCTTTGTTAAAAAATAGGTACAAGTATAAGAAATACTGAAAGAAAAACATAAACTAAGAAACAAAGACCAAAGAGAAAATGAGAAGGTGAGAAACACAGCAAATTCAGTTAAATCAAGTGTATGTGCTTGAAGATAAGGTGATTAGATGAGCTGAGAGATGCAGATTCAAATCATGCCAGGCAGAATGGGAAACTGAACCTCCTCCTACTTCTTGGAGGAGTGCCTTTACTACTGGGTTTCAGAATAACAGAAAATGTGTAAACAACACTATCTGCTTTGTTTTCTAGCTTTCAAAGCCTACAAGTACCATTTCAGATTGAACAACATGTTTTATTTGATAGGTATGGGGCTTTGGGTTTTTCCACACACACACACCAAAAGAAGAAGAAAATAATAGCATTTACTTTGGCTGTCTTCTGAATCATTTCCCTCCCTCCTATTTGGCTGCTCAAGTGAAAAAGCAATCATATATCCATTCTCCAGTGATCTACTTCAAGCAAGGTTCCACTCCACATCCATCTTGGTTTGGCAGCCACAGCTGCAGAAACTAATTCAGCTAGAAAGTCCTGTAAGCCATTTATAACATTGGGAGTCTTCTTGCCATGCCTCCATTCACAAAGAAGTCTTCTCCCAGACAAACTGGCAAGACACAGATTGGATAGGTGGTCTGCAAGATGGGTAGAAAATTGGCTAACAGGCTGCACTCAGAGGATGGTGATTAATGTTTTTAACTTGGGTTGGCAACCTCTCACAAGTGCCCTCCCCCGATTGACATTGGGCTCCATGCTGTCCATCTTCACAATGATTTGGATGATGGGGGTTGAAAGCAGCTTCATCAAGTTTACTGATGACACTAAACTGGGTGGTGAGGACAACCTGCCCTATGAGGAAAGACTGAAGGAGTTAGGTCTCATCTCTCTGAAGGAGAGAAAGCTTGGGGGCAGGGGGCTAATCTCAATATACCTCAATATATCTCAATCACTCTTCACAAAGAGCCACACGGAGAAGACAAGGAGCAACATGAATTTTTTTACAGTAAGAACAACCAGTGACTGGAACCCAGGAATGTGACGGTAGAGTCCCCGTCATGGGAGGTTTCCATGCTGCTACTGGACAGTGTGTTAGATAACCTCATCTAGGCTCCCTCCCATAAAAGTTGGACCAATGATTTTTCCAGCTCCCTTCCAGCCTGGGCTGTTGGATGGTTGTACGATTCTCTGCACACACGCAGAGAATGGGCTCCCAGAGCCACCTTCGGTAACATCGCCCTGAAAAGGAACCTGAGCAGACCTACCATTTGCCAGCACACAGACCTGCGTGCAGCACAATGTGAGGTGTGCAAGCAAGTCTAATGCTCACCGGGCTCGCAGGGATCGCACAAAGTGCGCTGCTGTTTCTCACCGGTGGACACCGGACCCCATCGGCCCACTTGAACTTCTTGCAAGGGGCCGAGGGCCAGGTATGGGTGCTCAGGAGCGGCCTCATAGCTCCCCGAAGCCTCCGTGACCTTGGCAACTCGCGGATGCCGTGGCCCTCGCAGCCGGGACACGCCGGCCGCGCCGGGGCCCGCGTCCTCCGCCGCCCAATCAGCTCAGTGGCTCCGGGAAGCAGACAAAGGCGGCGGGGCCTGCAAGAGGCGGCGGTGGGCAAGGAAAAGGCCGCCGATCCGGAGGCGCTGTGCGGGCGCCCGGAGCCCCTCAGGCCGTCCCCGCTGCCACCGCCTTCCCCCGCCCGACCCTGAGGCACGGCGGGGGGCGGGGCCGGGTCCGCCTCACCGCGCGCTGATGGGCTCGCTCCCCGCCCAATCGCCGCCGCTCTGGCTCATGATGGACATCCCCGCTGACCTATCGCCGCGACGCGCTCGCTCCCTCCCCGGTTGGGAGCCAATCGCGACACCGGTGGCGGGCGGGGGGCGGGGCCCGGCGCGGGGCGGGCCGTGTGTGGGGCCGGGGCGCAGAGCATCGCTCGGGGTCGGCGGTGCCGCCGGCTCTGTCCCTGCTCCCGCGTCTCTCTCATCGCCCGCCGCCCCTTCCCGCCCCTTCCCTTCCCTCCCCTCCTCTCCCGCGGCCATGTCGTCGCCGTCGTCCGGGGAGCGGTACGAGGAGGAAGAGGAGGAGGAGGAGGACGGCGCCTACGAGAGCCAGGCCAAGCGGCTGAAGCCCAGCGCCGCCGCCGAGGAGGGCGAGATCGAGTACAGCGGCGCGGAGGAGAGCGAGGGCCGGCGGGATAAGCCCCCCGCGCCGCGCGGCGGCGGCGGCTTCTCGGGCGGGGTGAGGAGGGACGCGGGGCCGGCGGGCGGGGGGCGTCTCCCCTCAAGATGCGGGCGGGGGGAGGGGGCCCGTCCGGCCCGTCCCGCCCCTCCCGCGAGCGAGGCCGCGCCCGCCCCCGGCGCTGCTGCCCCGGCGGGGGGGCCCTGCCCGCGAGGGGGGGCCGGGGGGCTTCGCGAGGCCTTCCCGGGGTCGGGGCCACCCAGGATATGGAGGCGCTCCGGGCCGGGAATGGCGGGGGGCGCCCGGATGGGTCCTCTGCTCCGCAGACGTGCTCTTGTTCCTCGCCGGAGCTGCCCGCGTGAAGGGGCTGAGCCTGCGGATGGATGGATGGATGGATGGATGGATGGATGAATGGATGGATGGATGTGAGGGATTTGGGGTCTGAGACTCAGGGATTGCCGGTGTTCCCGTGGGCAGCTGGGTTGCCTTTAGGGGAGTATCGCCATTGCAAATTTTGTGCCTGCCCTGTTGCTGATCGTAACTATAGAAACATGGGGGGATGTGTTGAAACCAAGGCAGAGGGTACCTTTCATCCTTCCGCTTTACCTTTGTGTCTGGCAGCGTACAGTGATAAGGCTGCTCATAAACGATTGCCTCCTTTTTAAATTCATTTGTATTTCTACTTTCTTCCTCCCCCACGAGCGCTGCTATAAGCACGCTGGTTCACTATATTTTGTTTTTTGCGACTTACCTTTTCTTCATGAATATGCATTTAAGTATCAAGATATCCTCGAGCCATGAATTTGGGCTAACAACACTTTTGTGTCTGCTGTTTGATTCCTTAACTAACTGTCCGTCTGATTGTGACCATTTTTCTTCTTGACGACTCTTTCTGTTTCTTACTTGAACAAACCAGATCAAGAAAACATCAGTTTAAAGGCAGACCTCGACATTTAGAATACCTGTTTTATGGTTTGTTAAAATGAACTTGCTTAGCACTGGGATAAGTTAGTGAGAGAGCATTTGCTGTTGCCATTTCTCCATCAGTTAAATCTTTTGATGGAGAGGGTACCTGCTCAATTTGTTGTTGTGGTTTAACCCTTGCCTACAACTAAGCACCACACAGCCTCTCACACCTTCTCCCCCCCGCCCCGGTCTGATGGGGGAGAGAATCAGAAGGGTACAAGTGAGAAAACTCAGAATGTCCCCTCTTCCTTCTTCTTCCCTCACTTTATATGCTGAGCATGATGTCATACAGTTTGGGATATCCCTTAGGTCAGCTGAGGTCACCTCTCTTGGCTGTGGTCACTGATGGAGCTGGTAGAAGAAGCAGAGAAAACCTTGGTTCTGTGCAGTAAGCACTGCTCAGCAGTAAGGAAGACGTGTCTGTATTTAATCAACACTGTTTCCAGCACAAATACAAATTATATCTCATACTACAATGCAGAAAATTAACTTCGCCCCAGCCAAATGTAGCACATTATTACAAAAGTTCCCTGATAAACTGCAACAAAATACATCTCTGGAGAGAACTATTTTAGTTCTCCAGTTTCTTGTGATGCAGCATCGTCTCTGTTGCAGTCAAGACTTAGCAATGGCTACTGTCTTAAAGGCCAGTTCTGAATGGAATCCATATACTTGCTTAAGCTATCTTGAAATTTTGTTGTGTAGGAGAGCTGGACATCCTGCAGTGAGTGTTTCAAGTTGCAACAAGATTCTGCTCTGGCCTTTCCTCTTTTCTGCATTACTTTATGAAATCAACTAGTTCTTACCTTTGTCTTTTTCCTTCTTTCTGGGTTCTGGCTCAGAGTGTCTTCATGATGTATCAGTATCTCATTTTATCTGAGTTACTGTGCAGTAATGCTGCCCTGCCCCTTTAGATAATGAGAGTATGGAGTATGAAACTTTACATTTAGGCTCTCAAGAATGGCATGTGCTGAGTCTTGTGAGTAAAGAAACTGAAGCAAATGTGTAGCAGGTCAAGAACATGAGGGTTTTTAGGCAGCTTGTTGTGTCAGTTGTAGTGTACCTCAAGGAGGTACGTGGTCTGTGGGGATTTATTGGCAAAGCTATGTTCCCAGATTCACTACTGGAGAGGCAGAAGTTGTCTTGATAGTAGAAATCAAACTAGTTTTTTAAAAATAAGCTATAACATCAAGTGGATATATGAAAAATGAATGACTGAGTGCTTTTGTTAGTAATTTTTGTGAAGCATTTAATAGCAAAATGCCAGCATCTATTAAATAGAGTTGGTACGAATTTTCATTATTTTTTTTTCTCTAGTAGGTACAAAACTGTACAGGAAACTTACTTATTCTGTGACATATCTTATTAATTTTTCTACAGGGAAATGTTCTCAGCTTATAAAAGTTGTATGGGGTTCAGACATACAAGATGAAGGTAGGCTGAGAGGAAGGAATAAGTGGAAGTATCCTGGATTGCTCAGAAGAGAGCAGAAAAAGAATAAGTAGGAGGAACTATAGAGAATGAGGAACTAGGAGGAGAAATGGGAAAATGGATGACCAGGGTAAAAAGAGTGGTAGGAGTCTGGTAGCCTCACTGTTTGATTTTTTTTTTTTATTTTCCCCTGACATATGCCCTGGAATATCAGTGAACTGTACACTCATGGATTAAATGCACCTGTTGTATAAAAGCTCTTTTGTGGTAGGACCCTGCTGAGCAGGTTGGTGGGGTCTCCTTCCTGGGCTATATTTATTGTTGTGGCAGTTTCCTGTTCTGGGATTGTTTCGTTTGGCTGAATAAGACTTTCACGTGGACACTTCTCATAACCCAGATGTGTACCCTCTTCTTCATGGCTCATCTCCAGGCTGAGGAGCATGGAGAGCCAGGAACAGACCAGAATGTTGACCAGAGAAAGAGCAGGATGTGTTCTTGCAGAAATATTCAGTGAGGGAGAGTATGATTTGGAAGAAGGACCCTTATAGAGGCAGTGTTGAATGGTAGTGAGGCTTTGGCAGAGGAATCAGAATTGCAGTGTAGCAGAGTGTCAGGACAGTGGGAAAATGTGGGCTAAGAGCTGTGTTTAAGGGAGTTGAGGGGGCCTTTCAGCTCCATCCCCTCTCCTTCCCTTAAATTTCAGTTTTATTGATTAATGTTTTATTTATACAACCTGTAACATCCACTTCATCGCTGTCTCTAACATACCTATTCTTAAATGTTTCTGTGAGGTAGGGAAGATCTATTATACCTGTTTTTACAGTTGGGGAAGTGAGATGTGGTGTTTGAATACACAAACATAACTACGAGCTACCGCAAGGTAAGATAGGGACGTAAATGTGCAGCTTCTCATCCGCTCTGTTGAAACTTCCTGGGCAGTGTTCTTGCCTGGTGGTAAGTGGAAGGCAGCTCTCTTTGCAACTCAGTTGCTTGGTGATTGTCACAGACAGTGTGGTAACAGCAGCTGGATGCAATGAATTCAGATCTTGACCTATTTTCCAGTGACTTGTTCAAGTATCTGTTTCTTAAATGAAGTACATCCTAGAAATTGGTTTTGGAGTAAGTGTAAGTCATCTTCCCTCCGTTGTCCTCTCTCTCAAAAAAAGTAACCATTACCTTCAGGCTAGTTCTTCTTCCAGTATCTCGGGTTGAATCTCCTGATCACACTGTGTTGTGAGGGGTTTTGTTTTAGGGTGGTGTTTGCTTGGCTTTTGTTTTTGGTTAGTTTTTTTTTTTTTTTTGAAGGATGTTCAGATTGTGCTGAGCAGAGAGGAAAATATAATAGACTATTTCATTTGGAAGGGACTTGCATCAATCATCTAGTCCAACTCCCTGACCACTTCAGGGCAAATTCAGAATTGGCAGAGAGCTGATATTCTGTTCTGTAGCAGTTGAAATCATTAAAAGGGTAGAATGCTAGGAAGAAGTATGCATTAAACAAGAGAAATGATACCCAAACTCGTCATCCAAAATGAAACTAAACTGTCAGGTAGACTTCCAGAGTATGGGGTCATCAGACCACTCCCCGTGGGCAGTGCTGAGATTATCAGGAAATGTGTTGTGTACCTTCTCTTTGCCTTTTTAGTGCAATAATTTTAGCTACCTGTGTTATTCTGCAAGGTAGTTGGATGCAGATCAGTCCATAATTAGGCATTCATGAAGTTTTGGGCACTTATATACTTACTAAGCAACCTTTTAGGGCTTCCCCCCTCGGCCTCCAGTTCTGTCATATTTATAAAAGAAATTTCAAAGCAATTAAGAGGCATGCAGAGAGAGGAAAAAAGTTGAGAGTGAATAGGATAATCTGAATGGTGAGAAATTAAATAACAATATATTTAGGTACCTGGGGGAGAGAATATGAGAGAGGAGTGCCATCCTTGTGCAGTAAGGAAAAAAAAGAGAGATGGAGGAGGTAAGCAGTGAAAAGATAAAGAAGCAGATGCTCAAAAAAGGTATTACAAATTAGTAGGACTAATGTGAGTATACTGACTGGAAAGCATCTGGAGAAAGGGCAAAGGACGCATTTTTATGCAAACAGTTGGTGAAAAAGTTCCAGTGTAGAATTGATGAGCAAGAAAGACATCCTCCTAGAGCCCATGATTACTTTCTTCTTTTTTGGAATGGCAGATAATAATTAGTTGTCAAGAAACCATTGATATATTTCAAATGTTGTCTGGAGCTATGTAGGTCACATAAAAAATGGATATTAAAATGCTACAGCCATTCTTTGAAGCTGCTTCTGTTACAGTCTTACCTATATGAAGTCATTTGTTTGTACTTCATCTGCTTGGTTATGTCAGTGCTTCCCTTTGTGCCTCAGCTCTGTTTCAAGATTAAGCATTTTTATGTTCTTAGCTTCCTTCTTGAGGGAGACCTTTTCTGTTCTTGTTACTGGTCCTGAGCACACAGAAAGGAAGTCTGTTTCTGTTATCTATTTAAATAGTTGCATTTTCTGTCCAGCTGATGATCTTCAAGAAATTGTTATTGAGCTTTCAAAACCCCCTAAGCTGTATATATATGTATTAATGGTACAGCAGTAGCATCAGCTACTCTGTTCTCCTGGATTTGAGGGAGTGCAAGGGTCATGGTGGAGTTTTGCTTGGGGCTTTTGTGCCATCATGGGAGTTGAGTGACTGAAAGACTCCTTTGTAGGCGGAGAAATACTGGTGGTGGTTTAGTCTGTACAGGAGCAGATGCTTTGATGTGACCTTTGCCTATGTGCCAGCTCGTGTAGTTTTCAAGGTACAGTGACTGTGAGATCTTGGTCAAAATCCTGTATTTTCCATCTCTGGAAAGAAATTACAGCAGCAGTTGGATGAGTTGTGTACATTCTGACCTCAGCTGTAGATGCACTTTACACTATGCAGACACATTTGATTTTTTCATGTGGTCTAGTGGTTTTATTTCTCCTTCTAGAGGAAATCAAGGATCATTTTAGATTTGCTTGATACTGCAGCTTTGTAGCTGCAAAACCTGTTTAACAATAACAGCCAGTATGCTCTGTGAATGTTAGTTTGAGGCTTCCTGGCTCAGGACTGACTTATGCTCAGTTCCTGTGCTGCTGGCTAGAAACTATTTTAAGTAAAGCAGAGCCCCTCTGATTTAGTCACCTCAGTGGTTTTATCTGTGTAAATGAGGTTCTGAAATGCTATGTAGGTAAGTCCTTAAGTTCATGGCAAGATTTCCCTGTTTTGTGTTCTTTTTTTTTGGGGGGGGACATTGTTGTTTGGGGGGGTTTTTATTTGTTTGTTTGTTTTTTATTCCATGCTGCTTGAGCTTCTGAACAGGTTACTTTAGTAGCAGCAGCTTCTGATTCCTGCTAAATCTCTTACTAAACCTTGCTAAAAGAATGCTTTTCTGTATGATGTTATGGGAGAAAGAAATTCGGCTTGGAAAGCCAAATGTTGCTTTAACCACAAAAGGTAGCAAAATTTGAATTTGTTGGTGGTTCTGAGAATAATTCAAGTTGCAGAAGTGAGAACACCTGTATATGCGGATATAACTCTGTATATGCGGATATAACTCCTGTATAACAGATTTGAAGATGCAAGTATGAAAGTCTTCATTTTTGAGAGAGTTAGAAAGATTTGTATCTACTAATACAAAGGGTTATGCATGACAGATGTGAACTGAAACTGTAACAGAAGTTTGAATTGGGAAGGGGAGGAAGAGCAAAATACTGTTCCTTTATGATCCATTTTCTGAAAAGCTTGACTTGATTTCTGGAGGTACTAGTTCAGTAAGGTAGCGAGTAGCAAGTACTAAGCTGCTAGTACCTGCTAGTAACTCTTTCTAGTGAATCTTTGCTTCAGTGAGCAAATCATTGCTTATATTTACCGTCTGATTAGACAGAAATATTATTGGGTGAGATTTCTTGAATGTATTAAAAAAAAACCCTAACAGAAAATGCATAGCCCTAGCACTGACTGGGATCTTAATATAGTAGCAGTTATGCAGGGCAATGAATAATCAGTTTAATAACTTTTGATTTTTCTGTAGACCGTAAATAAAGTAAAAGTGCCTACTATCTTAACACCTTAGAGCAATAGGCTTTGCAGGAAAAAGTGGTAATTGTTGTTTGTTTTCTTTTGAAGGTTTCCTTAGGTGCTTCTTTCAGCTTTGAAAAATATGAATGTAATTTAAGAATATATAAGCTGAAAATAAAACCTCTCTGTAGTTTTGTTCCTTCTGCAGTTCCCTAAGTATTTGGAGTTCAAAGTATTAACCTTTCATGACTGCTTTGATCACTGCTGCTGCTGTAGACCTGAGCTGATTGATTCAGGATATAAATATCTTATGCCAATATCACTGGTGCTGTTTTACCAGCATTGTCAGAGTTCTTATTCAAAGAAATGTGTTGCCACTTAAAATGCTTTCATACTGCAAACAAATAAAATGTAAGCTAAGCTTAAAAAGTTACACAGCAGATTGTTCTGACATCTGAGGAAGTCCGAAGTGCTGGCTTTTGGCTCAAACAGAATGGTCAAATCCTTGACTTAAAGAAAAAAATGTGTAATTTTTTAGTGAGAACTGCATATGGAACACAGGAGTTAAACACACGATTCAATTTGTAATTTTCTGGAATGTGTTTCTTTCCTTGAATCTGTTGTTCAAGTGGACAGGGAAGAGAGGAATGTCTAGCAGTAGTAGCAATCGTTGTGGTTACTTAATTACTGGAGCTTAATGCTCCTTTGTGTTACAGATGAGAATCTCTCTGCTATACTACTGTTTAAGAGAAAGTGAAAAATCAACAAGACTCGATCTGCTAGATCGAACATTTTGATGTAGTTGCTAAATTTGAATACATCAACTTTACACTGCTGTTACACATACGAAATTTGAGTGCTGGATATTTGCAGTATATTTTAACGTGCCCTTTATTATCTCTAATCTTTTTTTATTCTCTCTCATTATTAGCGTACATAATTTCTTTTTTTTTTTTACCCTCAGTGTCTTAAAATATATAAGGTAAATTTCAGCCTTACTTCAGGCTTTGCATGAAAAGATTAGCTGATTCCAGCCCAAATTCTCCAGTCACACTGAACACTAAGACTGTCTGAAGTCATGGCAGTAGCTCTGAAGAATGTTCATGGTGGGAATTCTGTATGCTAATGTACAATGTCTGGATCTGTTAACGGTATTCAACCTTGAGGTGAAAGGAGAGAGCATTGTGAGTCTTTAAAAACATGTATGAACAGTGTTCAGAATTAGAAGAATATTCAGAATTATTTCAAGTATAGTCCAAAAACGGCATTTTCTTGCATTGTGGAGCACAGCTCTACATACATTAGAAAAATACACAATTTTCATTCAGTTTACTGATGGCCCTTGTTTGTTCTTGCTTTTTTTGTTCCCCCAACCTGTCTCAAACAAATACTGGCAGCAACAAACAGGAAGAGTGTTAGAAATATTTTAGCTATTGGGCATGTCCTAATTTTTTTTTATGCTCTTAATGAATAGGGCGTAAGACCTCCTGCAATTCAACCAGTGTTAAATAGGCCACTTTTTTTTATATTAGAAAAATCTTGTTTGTGCAAACAGATTAATTAAATCTGAAAAGCTTTTTATTTTAAGTAGACTTCAGCAACGGAACTTGGCAATCTGTTTGGAAAGAAAAGTTAAATGATTTAACATGTGCTTAGGCTGTGCGTTTAGATGGCTGCTTCTGGACCTAGTGTGGTGTCTACCAAATTTAATTTTAGTTAACGATAACAGTATTTCTTGTTCTGTGCTGAATTTTAAAATGTCATTTTGTTGCTAGGATGCCGGGGGAAGTCATCACAAAGTCTCTGTTTCTCCTGTCGTCCATGTCCGAGGGCTGTGTGAATCAGTTGTGGAAGCGGATCTCGTGGAAGCTCTTGAAAAGTTTGGAACCATATGGTATGTCTTTGTGATGATTTGTTTAGAAAAAAACATTTCTAAACAATGAAAGTGTGACCGTTGTGGGGCTTGGGAGTTGTTTTGAGTAGGCATGTAGGGAAACTTACTGTGATGTTTCTCTCACCAGCTATGTCATGATGATGCCATTTAAACGCCAGGCTCTGGTGGAGTTTGAAAACGTAGAAAGTGCAAAGAAATGTGTAACATTTGCAGCAGATGAACCTGTGTATATTGCTGGGCAGCAGGCCTTCTTCAACTACTCCACAAGTAAGAGGATTACTCGTCCAGGGAACACTGATGACCCATCTGGTGGAAATAAAGTTCTCCTGTTGTCAATTCAGAATCCTCTCTACCCAATTACAGTGGTATGCTTCTTCTTTTATTTGATGTTTTTTAATAAAATAATACAAAGCAGAGAGCAGCAATCTCTGTTATATTATTTTCATTGTGTATTATCTGTTAATTTGAGTCAGAAATTAACTTCACCTACCAAAGCTTTATACCATCTTCACATAGGTAATGTGAATGTTTTAAAAGGAAGGTTTTTTGAGATGATTCAGTCTTGTATGGATATTTCACAATACATTTGAAGACTTCTGAGGTCAGGATTTTGAAATGTTTTAAGTTGCTGCATGCTTCTGAAATACTTCCAAATGTGTTGCCACAACATCAAGATTGTTCTTTAGCCTTTAGGCTCTGAGTAGTGTATGTTTAAAGAGCAAGTAATTTTTCCAGCAAGAAGGGTTATTTTATTGCAGTCCTTCTTGAGTATTTCCTTTGTGGAAACTTGAAACCTTCATCTATTGATGATCAACTCCAGTTTGATGGAAGCTTCCTATTTTTATTTGGACCAATACATTTTCCTTTTCAGTATTTCAAGTCATACCATATATACAGTTGCATCCAGTTTATTGCCATTTATTTATGGCACACGTACATGGATTTTTTTAAGATACAGATTTTTTTTTTGCTAGTATTTAAGAGTGTATGTTGTATCATGCATTGAATGCTTATATTTTTCATAGAGATTTTATAGTACATGTTGAATTGCACAGAAATGTCTCAGGAAGAAATTAGAAATTGTGTTCTATGATACAAGCATGAATTACTTAGGGAAGTATGTAGGACAGTATGGATCAAAGTGTTTGGGTTGTGTGGAACCATGTAACTTAATGCAAGTATTAAGTTTTGTTTAATGTGCTGTATATTATGCCAGCAAATTGATTGCAACTTAGTATTCCTGAAATTACCTCAAGTAGTCAGTTACATGTCGTGCTTTGTGCTTCAGTGTTTCGTGAATATTGATAGGTTTTTGCCTGTTGATTCATTAGTGGATGATGAATTTTCTTCTGCCAGTTTTCTTTGTAGAAAAGCATGTCAAGGTATGAGTTGCTTTTTAGTGTTTAAAAACGAACCTGCTGGGAGCTGTGTCAACAAATCCACTAAGTTAAAATGTTCTTTGCACGTGACTGTGATCAAATTTTGGAAACTCTGTTTCACTCATGCATTTTAAATTTGCCTTGCATAAGCGACTGAGTTGAACGTAGATGCTTGAAGGCACTGGTGGCAGCAGCGTGGTTCTGGGCTAGGAGACTTCATGGAAATTCTGAGGATGAAGCCTCGAGCAGAGTAGCTCCTTTTTAAAAACAAACACTGCCTCCCAACCTCTTCCTTCCCACTGCACCCAGCTGTTTGCTTATCATATACCAATGAGTGCTAGAAGCAGGCAAATTTCCAGAATTACTGGCAAGCATCAGAGCTCATTGAAGACAGTGTAGTCTAGCAGGGTCACAGGAGCTGGGAAAGAGCAGCTGTACCTGTAACAGCTTAAGAATGTGACGAGAAAAACACAAATTTTGGACTTGGCCAATGGGCCAAAATTATGAAAGAAAGTCGTCTGCCTGAAAATTAATGTCACTTGGGGCTGGAAAGTTTCTGGGAATCTTTTCTCCCAAACAAGAGGAGATGGAGGGCAGCCGTTTGTGCTGTGGAGCGTGCATAGAAAATATACCTATAAATGATCTCACAGATCCTACTGTTTATGGGTTCAGGATGCTTGAATTCTTTCCAAAAATGTCCGTCCATTTTCTAAAAATCTTAAGGTTGACAATCTCCTCTGTTTGCTTCATTTAGCTATGCAAAACACTCCACCAGAGTGTCTGGAGCAAGGCCCCTGAGTATGGCCAATGTTTTTGGTTTGTTGTGTGTGTTGGGGTTGGTTTGTTTTTATTTAGAGATAATATATTAAAGCTTATGGTACTTTATAAGAGCCAGAAGTTACACCACTGCAGCTCTAGCCAGCAATAATACGTATTCTTTTTCTAGTTTCTCCTTGTGTGCGTGGGGGGGTACGTGGGCTGTGTTTGTTTTAGTTTTAAGAAATCCAGCATGTCCCCTGCCCCTGTGCCTCCCAGTTGCTCCTCTATTCTGCAAAACATAATAATAAGTACTATACCTACTTGCTTCCCCCTTCTCCCTCATGTCAGCCAAATAAACCTGAGGATATACCCCAAGATCCTGGAATGAGCATTTCGGAGGTATTTGGTTTAGATATAAAGAAAAGAAAGAAAAAATGGATTGCAGTAGAGTGTTTCACCAAGGTATTAGTGCCTTTGCCTGCTAGGTGTAGTTATGAAACTGGCTGTCCAGTAAAGCTTATGTGCTTTCAGCTGTTTGAATATGGTCTAATGGGTGAATTGTTTTCAGAAATCACAGTTCCTGTTTGTTTGGGTTCTCAAGCCTGAATCCTGGGAATTCTGAGTTTGGGTGTATAATCACTCTAAAATAAACTTATTTTTCTTGGCGAGATGAATGCTGGAGACTGGTTTCTGTTACGTGTAATCGACTGTAGTTTGAGTTACTCCCAGCACCACATCCTGGGCTGGCCTGATGTGCAGTAAGGCGAGCTTTACCCCTTACTGTTTGGTTCCCCTGCAGCACTGAGGATGGTCTTGAATTTTATTGGTTCCTTGTAATACAGACAAATGCTGCTGAAAGCAGAGCGTTAACAATGGGTTTGCATGAATCCAGTCATGAATTCGCTTTCCTGTCAGAAGTTTTTCTGCCTTAAGTGAAGAAACATAGCACCTGGACACTTGGACTGTCTTTGATTCAGGTGAAAACGATTGAAATTCTCTTTTTGATAAGCTACCCAAGTTTACATCTTGGACTATCCCCAGTTACTCTCTGAAAATGAACATGAACTCAGCTGCTAGAGTCTCATGAAATGAAATGTGCTGTAACTACAGTGCCACTTTGTTTCTCTTTGCTTTGGTAGACCAGCTGCAGTGCAGGCTTCAAAGGTAGCAGAGCTTGAGACATGGATGCAATTACTGGGTCTTAACGCAGTTGAAGATACTTGTTAAACTAATGTTTGCATGAGTACTTCATATAGGAGTTTTTTTCTTGGTTTTCAGATTTGATTGCCTGTATTACATTAATCCATAAAAAATGCTAATCATGAATGTAAAAATTGTATAGAGGAAAATAAGAAATGAAAAGTTAACAAGCCTTTTCTTTGCTCTTTGGCATTTAAATGCCAATGTTCTGTGGACCAAAAGTATTTGGAATTTCACATCTGACTAAAATATTTTTTTCTATTTCCTTAGGATGTTTTGTATACAGTGTGCAACCCTGTTGGAAAGGTTCAGCGCATTGTTATATTCAAGAGAAATGGAATACAAGCCATGGTTGAATATCCTTTTTGAGTGCAATTTTTTTTTCTATAGGTTCTTGGTTCCAGATGGGTTTAACGTGAGAATGTCAGAAAAATACCATGTAATTTTGAGACCAAATTATTTTTTAATTTCTGTCTAAGATGTGGTAATTTCTAATTTCTGTATGTCTGTAAAACAAGGTAGCACTTACACATGTCATCTTTGTGGGAAAATGGCATTGTCAATCGTGGTCTTGATAGCCGTGTTTATAGCCCCTAAGGCTAATAATTGCAGACATAAAATATGTCATAGATTTGACAACCCCTTGTACATAAAAGTTTCATGGCTTCTACCTGTGTTGATACTCAAGAAGTGGGTAAGGGATTGCAGGGATGCAATTTGACTTCAGACTCTTCTAAATTAGTTCCAGCATGTACTGCTTGTCTTACTATTCTGACTTCAGTAAAGCACAAGACCAATTTAGGCCTCCTTTACCCCGTTCATCAGGTATTGAAGAAGTTCCCTGCTCTGTTATCCTGCTCTTTACTCTGTGGCATTAAGTTGTACGTGGGTTGAGTTGAATGTTCAGGGTTGTGTGTTACTGGCGTTCGCAAAGTCTAAAGTCTGATATGATTATATGCCTTCACTTATAAAACTCTGATAGCCATCTTTTTAAAGGCTGATTACTCTCCATTTTTGAGCTGTTATCTGGAGAAAATTTACCAAAATCTCAGGCATTCCTTTGTGATTTCAGATGCTACTAATTGGGCAAGCTTTATTAGTGAGTCCCTTTTGTAAAACAGGACTTAACCAGTGGCTGCATTGGTGATTTCCCAGGCAAAGACAGCTACCCAACTTCCATAAAAGCAAACTAATTGCTATTTATGTAGAAGACTTAAACAAACTATGTGTCCTAACAGATAGTAGTTTGACTTACTGTATTTGTTAAGTTTGTGGTAAGTGGTGTTGTCTGGATCAGATGACTTGTACAGTCAGGGGTTATTCTGTGTCTTGTGAAAGATTAGGGAAGTTGTGTGCAGGATCCTCCCCACACTTGGAAACTGTCATACTTATGTCCTTTGAATTAAATTCTGTAACGTGCCTTTTATTAAAAACAAAAACAGCCAGCAGTTGAAAGAAAACTCACAAATACAAGTGAGTAATACAGCAGCATTACAAAAGTAAACAGTTGGGGGGAGGAGGAAAGTGAGCTGCAAGACAAACCTTATCTGAAAAGTTAAAAAATTTACTAAAAATTAAATGCTAATTGCAGTACCCATTACTTTTGCAAATGTGCTCCCACAGTTCTAGCCAGTGTCACTTCCTTATAGGTCTGGGAAGCTTCGCTTTTCTCACTTTTAAATTTCACAGTGAACCTGCATCACCTTGGAAGAAGTTGGGCCGCAGGAATGTGGTAAAACTCAAGGCATATGCTACTGTTACAGACTACTTCCAAAACTTCACTAAATGATATCAAAGCATAGTGCAAAAGGTCTGTTCTGCTGCAAATTTCAGGCTTTCTGACACCATATGTTATTGAGTGTGTATGAGATCATGGGTTGTGATGTGCCAAGGCTCAGGTACATTTTTCTGCTAATCATAGAACTAATCTTGGAGTACATAGAGCATATGAAATAACTTACGGGTTGGAGCCTGGTACATGCATCTACCTGATGTATTTCTTTTGGTGCAAAATGATGATTTCTTCATTCAAAGTTCTCTTAGTTACGTGGTTTTATTTGGCTAACAAGCTAAAAGGATGTACACTTTCTTAGTTCGTTTTGCTGTAAAGTAACTACTCTGAGTTCATGTTCTCCCTACCCACAAGTCTCTAGCCAATGCTGTGAGAAGGGAAGCGTCTTAAATCACACCTTCTCACACCAGAACTCTGACTCCTTCCCGAATGATGCAGCTTGAACTTTCCCATCAAATATTCTCTAGACTTGCTGGTAACTCTCCGTGTCTTCTGATGAAAATTACTAACTGCACCAGAATCCCCTTCTAAATGGGATAAGATCAGAGCATAAACAAAGCTTTCATCCATATAATCCACTGAGGAATTTACTAATTTATGAATGGTGTCATCGTGTGCTGAGCACATCTTTTCACATAAGTTGAACCCAAATGTACTTTTTGGTCATTTTTTATAAGTCTGTATGGAGTTCCTGTAGTGTATACGAAAGTGAAATATCTGCAGGCTACAAAAATAAAGCCGTATCGGATAAAAGGGACATGATTGAGACACCTGAGGGAAAAAAATCCTTAACATGATGTGTATGTTTGAATCAGTGTTTTGTGCCCAGAAGGCGAAGGCTGCACTCAATGGAGCAGATATCTATGCAGGATGCTGCACACTAAAAATTGAATATGCAAGGGTAATGCTTGGACCTTTTCTTTTAATTTTACTAGAAAAATATATATAGTCAAGACTTAACCTTTTTCACTCTTACTTTATTTGAACAGCCAACTCGACTTAATGTCATTAGAAACGACAACGATAGTTGGGACTACACTAAGCCATATCTGGGCCGACGAGGTAGGTTTTCATACGTTATCCCTGTAGATGTTTGACTGTACTAATGACAATCCTTCACACGTGGTCAGGCTGTATGGCAATAGTCATTCCAAAGCAGGCCAGTGCTGCTGAAGGCTGTGTCACCAGCCAGGGAATTAACCCTGAGCCCTAGTGCCCCCTACTGCCGTGTGCTTGAGCCACTTAGTTCAACAAGGAGCCCACACCTGCAAGCACCTTCGCAGTTCTCAAGGACTTGCATTTCTCCAAGCAGCTCTCTCTCTTTGGAGGAGAGGAAACCTGGCACAGACTATTCCTTATAAACTACAAACTTGCACACTGCTTCTCCTTCGAAAGGACTCTTTTCCCCTATGTTGGACAAGGCATTAAGAAGGATAGAGGACTTCAGCAGGCTGACTCTACACTTCATCATGCACCACATCGGCATCAGCAAAAAAAACCCCAAACAAACAAACCCTCTGAAAAAAACTCAAACTTGCAGTTCACCTTGTCTGCATACTGCATGCACCACCACCACAAGTTTTTAAAGGAGGACATTTTCAGTACTTCAGATTTGTATGGGATGAATAACATGATAGACTGTACCCATTCTGTTAAAGCTTGTATGTATGCTGGTCTTATTTCCCTTAAAATTACCACTGAAAAATTGAGAACATCCAAAATTAAGAAACTCTTGTTGATATCATTGACATTGTAATCTTTTTATTACTTGCTGTATGTGAGAGTTGCATTCAGACCTAACAGTGTAAATATTGTCTAGTAGTAGGGAAATTTAATTCTTATATGTAGATAGTTGGAACTGAGCAGTGCAATATCATTAGCCCCCCCTCAGCTATACAAAAGTAATAAAGCAGGGAGATTCATAATTGGTACTGTCTCTTAAGTACTCAGCTGTAAAAGTTACCAGAGCTTAATTCATGTCAGTGGAATCTATGATTATATATGTACAGTCAAACTGCTGTGTAGCCTGACTCCTGTAAAGTGTTTATTTTAAAAAAGAAAACAAAAATCTGTAACTATTGAGTGCAGTGTTCAGTTATCTATGTACAATAATGTGTTCAATGTAAAGTTAGAAAAGTGAAGATAATGTGACCAAGATAGAGTATCTACTTACCAAAGGCTATATGAGAACCAGGGCTTCGCTGTCTCAAGAGATATGCACTTTCAAAGTAACTCTGCAGAGACGCTGGGCTTGTAAAACTGTTGTACAACTAAAAACTTAGGGCTCGGATTTTCAAAATGAAGTTCTTGTAAAAAGTTAACAAGGGAGCTACAGTATTGGCTGCAGCTTGTAGATTATGACTATTTGTATTGGGATTCAATTTTTTTTCTCAAATTCTTGAGTTAAAAATAAAGGGATTCTGAAGAAACTCAAAACTCAAGGGCAAGAAAAAAAATCTGAAAAATTTGAAGGATTAATTTGACCCTCATATCTTTTGCTTATTGCAGTGTTTGGAGACTGACTTGTAAGATTGTCCATCTAATTACATTATGTAATTGGTCTGCAGATAAGTATGGCTGTATGAACTTAAGGTTCCCCCAAATAGAGCAAACAGTGGAAAATGAAAAACTTAGTATAGGAATGGCTTGCTCTTTCTCAAGAACTCTCATTCTACTCTTTTCCTTTTGTTACTGTCTTTATTCTCTATACATCACCCTGCTACACATAAGAGGAAAAAAATTAGCCTTATATATATCTCATTATATATTGTATATAGCATGATTTTTCATTTACTGTGGTTCACATCCACTTATCTAGAAAATGGGAATATAAATTGTTGAATGAACACTGAAATGTACTTGAGAAAGCAGACATCTAGAGCAATTTTAGTAATTCAGGAGTTGGGGTTTTCATTGAGAGAGAGATAGAGAGTGTTTTTGTATCTGTGCTTCAAATTACTCTTGCAACATCATTGTTTGGGTTTTGAACTTCACCTGTCCCAAACTGTAGGGCTCTCACTGCAGGAAGATCTTAGCCCAAAGGAATTTCATTCCAGGGACAGACATGCTGATAAATCCTTTCAGATTTTCACATCTCCCTTTCAAATGTTAGGAAGGAAATGCATTTTGCTAATGACTTCCTTTTTTTTTTTTTTATAAGAACTGGTTTTAGTGCTTTATGGTAACAAATTACAGACTTGCACATAATATTTCTCCACTGAAGTAAAATTCCTTACAAGTGCCTGCTGCTATGAACCCATGTTGCATTAGATTTAACCAAAACCACACCTGACTTAGTATTCTACTTGCCTTTAGTCAGAATGTTCAAACTATAATTTGGAGCATTTCTTTTGGTGGTAATACCAGCACAGTCAGTGACTCAAGGACCTGATTTAAAAACAAACCCAAAAATCAACAAAACCAAACTTAAACAAGATTATAAAGAACCTTTCCTTTCAGAATTATTTTTAACACAGAATCAGTTCTTATGTATGTTTCTGTGTTTGTTTACACAAGTATTTGTACTGGCAAAATCAAGGGACTTTGTTCAAGGAAGGGAGGAACAAGTGTAGGGCAAGGAGAGAGCAGTGGAGTACACTACTACAAGGAGGAAATATTTGTCAGACTGTTCTCCCAGAATTCTTTATTTGAAAAATGTGATCCTTTACTGGATTTTACTGGGGGCAGTTTCAAAGGATTTAGCTCCACAGACTGGAATTACAGAACTGATTTTTCTGAAAGATGATTACTGCATACAGTTTAAATGCTCAAAATATGACACCCCTTTGCTTTCTAGAGCCACGAACCAGAGCTGTTACCCTGAAAAGGGAATGGAAAAGCAAAACTTGACAACAGTAGTCTCTCTTCTATATAGTTGAAAGTGTTCAGGACTGTTCTCTCTTCAGTCTTTTTTATCAAAGTAAATATCTGACTTGGAACCTGTCCTCAAAATCCTGAGCAGAAAGGGCACATGTGTTTTCATCTCCCACTGTTGTATAATGCGGATAGTTCCTGTTTTTCAGGGGAAATACCTCCAACTGCATTGGACTGGATTTACTATTTTCAGCAGTCATACTTAAATTTCCTGGTAACTGTTGTAGACTGATAAATGTCTTGCCCCATCTTTTCAATGTGGCTTTTTTAATTGTACGAAAACAATCGTTGCTTACCACAAAGAAGTCTGGAAGTTTAGATTTTCTTTGTTGTGCAGCATGGATCTTATTAGAAAATACAGCTTTGGCTGTGATGCATTGGTTTCCTCCATAAATGTAGATCCCTTGCTTAACTTTATGTCCTAGAGAACTGGGTTTTCTTAAAGGATTGACTGTTTAAGTGCATTATTCAGTGATATTTTTCTTCAATTAAACTGTTACGTGCTGCTGATAATGCCATAATGTACAATCCTTTCAGCACGCCCATAAATCAGTAGGTGTTCTGTAAATATATATGTACACATATGTAATGCTCTCTGTTTACTGATTATGAAACCATGTAATACAGGTTGTTGTTGGCTTATGCTGAAACTTCTTGAAAGAAGCCCACTTTGAAAATGTGTTGCTGTTGAAGCTAATATTATGATTCAGGTACTGTCTTTCAAAAGTACTGCATTTCAAATTTGTTTTAAGAGACACATAGGTAAATTCTGCTGTATGGTGTTTTCTATACTAATGTGTGGTGTCTGTTTAGGAAAACTATTGGGTATTTCCATAAACTTTAAATGTCTGCATCTCCTCATTGGCCACTGCCCCCAGTCAACTTAAGTGCAATTTTGTTATACAAATGGCAGTCTTTTAATTTTGGTGTCCCAGGGCTACAGCTTGTGGTTTTAGACATACAGTGAATGAGAAATCATTTATAAAATTAACAAGGACTCAAATTACTGTTTTGCTTCTTAACTAGAAGCTTTGTGTCTTAACTGGAGAAGTCAAGTGCGTAGTTGTGATTACTAAACTGTTTTCTTTCCCTTCCCACATGTTAGACAGAGGGAAGGGCCGGCAGAGGCAAGCTATTTTGGGAGAGCACCCATCATCCTTTAGACATGATGGTTATGGTAAGTGACATAAGATGAAAGGTGGTTATGATTTCTTTACATGTTGTGTGGAATTCTAAATATTCAATCAATGCTTGAAGGTGGATCCCCTCAGCATGAGCAGTTCACCTGCGGTGCTGTCAGTCCTACGTCCTGAAAACACTGTTGGTTCACTGAAACCCATGTACATTCATTGCCTTTCCTCTTCCTTTCGTAGATAGCATCCAGCTCTACGTATTTATTGCTTGGAAGAATGTTTCCTTTCAGTTGCCATCAGCCTAGCAATGGATAGAAAATGACAAATGTATTGGGAGAGCAGTTTCCTTGTAGAAAACAGCAACATAGCTTGATCGATGGTTTGATGCAACACAGAGCTCTGATGCTCTTGCATGCAAAGCTATGAATTGCAGGTGCTGTGTTTCTTCTAATTCAGCTAATTCTGAAAAGGTATAGCTGTGTGACTGTATAGGAATGATGGTCTGGAATTACTGCTGCAGTTGTTACCAGTGCTTTCTGTAGATGAAGGTCTGTCTGGACCAAGACCTCAGGATTGAGAAACAAATGTCCCCACCTAGACATAACTTTTCTAGTTATTTTCTCTCAGCTGTCAGATGCAATGTGATGTGTCTTACCTCTTTCTTTGCAAAGGTGTTTATGATATTTTACAATGTAGGTTGACATCCTATCTACTCTTTCTAAAAGGTTCTTCAAATCTCCAGATTTTCCAAGTTCCACCTTGATTCAGTGATGTTCTTTTTTCATTCTTCTGATATATCCTTTTGCCTTAAGTAATGTGTCTGTCTCCTCCTATATCACTGTCTCCTTGT
The DNA here is from genome assembly GCF_001604755.1 of Lepidothrix coronata. Classification (NCBI taxonomy): domain Eukaryota; kingdom Metazoa; phylum Chordata; class Aves; order Passeriformes; family Pipridae; genus Lepidothrix; species Lepidothrix coronata. The sequence goes on from NW_016690251.1 coordinate 801,026, forward strand.
CAGTACTGCTTTTTGCTGGGCAAAAAAGGACAAAAGGTTCCTTTTATACTTAGCTTATGTGAATTTCACATTATTTTTGTCTCAGAAAAGCAGGGATCCTCCTCTTGGTCTGTAATTCCAATGTTTTCTGTAAATAGAGGTATTGCTTACTAGTAGTGTCTCATCATTTAAACAAAAAAAAGAAATTGTCTCTTTCAGTGAAACTTGTCACTTTACCTGTAGTGGAAAACTGGACTGCTTCATTTTGCATTAATGTAGGGGTTTAAGTATTCCTGTTTCTTCCGAATGAGCATTTTGTAGGAAGGCAGTCTTCTGACTTAATCTCATGTCTCTGGAAAAAAGAGCTGTGTCATCTCTCCTGATCTCTGGCTAAAAGTTCACTCCTTTTCGTTCGTTTTCCCTGCTCTGTAATATTCTTTCTTGGTGCCATGTAGCTCTATAAGTAGACATGGGAATATTTCTGAAGATTGATTTTAAATATTTCTTCCAATATGTTTATGTTCAAATATTTTGTATGGTGCAGGGAAGATACTATTTTTGTAATTACTGAAATACCTGTTTTTGCTTGCATATATCTTACCTGGTAGTGTAAGAAGAGACTTGGAACATTAAATTGAATAGAAGAGGGTTTCTTTGTTTGGTGGTTTGGGTTTTTTTTGTTGTTGTTATTGTTTTTGCTTTGTTTTGTTGTCTTTAAAAGGGAAAAAGCATTAATGGCAACTACTGTAACCTTCGACATCTCCTTTAAATATGGATTATGTATGTGGGCTTAAATGCCTGATTAAGTAGCGAAACTTATTTCAAACAATATGAAAACATGGTCTTTCATCTCCTTAGGATCACATGGTCCTTTGTTGCCCTTGCCAAGCCGGTACCGAATGGGATCTCGGGACACTCCAGAACTTGTTGCTTATCCATTGCCCCAGGCATCCTCTTCTTACATGCATGGTGGAAATCCTTCTGGGTCGGTTGTCATGGTCAGTGGGTTGCATCAGCTCAAGATGAACTGTTCAAGGGTATTCAACCTGTTCTGCTTGTATGGAAACATTGAGAAGGTAAGGCATCATTTATTAGAAACTTGGAAACTACTACTTTTAAATGCTTTGGAAAAACCTGTCTGAGATGGTCTAAAAATATTACCTACTAATTTATAAAACTATTGGTTGGGCTGTTTGTTGCAATGTTATTTTTTTTACCTTATCTATCTCAGGTGAAATTTATGAAGACTATTCCAGGCACAGCACTGGTGGAAATGGGTGATGAGTATGCTGTAGAAAGAGCAGTCACACATCTCAATAACGTCAAGTTGTTTGGAAAGAGACTTAATGTCTGGTAAATATGTTTTATCAGATTAATAGTCTACTAGTGAGCAGATGGAATGAGATTTCAGACAGTATCTCATTATTCTGTTGTCATTGTTGGAGTTATGATTTCCAATTTTCAGCTGTTTGTTTTGGCTTTCAGCTGAAGGAAGGTGAATTTAGATTCGATGTTAGGAAGAAATTCTTTACTGAGGGGGTAGTGAGGCCCTGGCACAGGTTGCCTGGAGCAGCTGTGGATGCCCCATCCCTAGAAGTGTTCGAGGCCAGGTGGGATGGGGCTTTGAGCTTGTGGGCTCTGGTCTTGTGGGCTCTGGTCTTGTGGAAGGTGTCCCTGCCTATGGCATGGGGGTTGGAACTAGATTGTCTTTAAGGTCCCTTCCAACCTCAACCATTCTGAGATTGATTTATCACAATTTATAATTTTATTTATTTACATTAATAATGCATATTGGCATTACATGGATTGGCCTTTAGTAAACTGTATTCCCTAATGTGTCTTATCCATCTTTTCTGCATTTTTTAAGCAAGGTGTCAAATCCAACACATCTTGTTCTTACTGTATTTCAAATTGTTACAAAGAAATGTCAACTCTGTTCCAGTTAGATCAATAATCTGCAATTATTTAAGAATCTTAATTATTTAAGAAACTTTATCTATTTCTATCTATCCCTAAATTCCAGTGTTTCCAAGCAGCATTCAGTAGTTCCAAGCCAGATATTTGAACTAGAGGATGGCACGAGTAGTTACAAGGATTTTGCAATGAGTAAGAACAATCGCTTCACCAGTGCTGGCCAGGCATCTAAGAACATCATCCAACCACCCTCCTGTGTGCTGCATTATTATAATGTTCCCCTGTGTGTAACTGAAGAAACATTTGTAAAGGTAGGCAACTGGAATGATTGGCATACAGTGCTTTTGGGCTCTATCCCAGCTTTACATGGTGCTACTTTTAAAAAGAAATAACTGGGGTGGTTATAGCATAGCCACTGGAGGAGAATCTGTTCTTTAAAATACATTTGTAGCCCCTCTCTATAGAAGATGTGGGGTCCCCTGGTGGTCTAGTGGTTAGGGTGCAGGACTCTCACCGCTGCGACCCGGGTTCGATTCCCGGCCCCCCGGGCAGATGGAGCTCGTTAGCCCTGTGAGGCAATCCATCTAAGAGAAGGTCACTCTAAACAAACCTACGTTCTGAGACCCTCACTGCCACTGTCCGAGTTTCACTCGGCCCCGGCAGATGAACCTCAGGATTAAAGGGTGGGCTCAGTTCAGCACACGCTGTGTCTCACCTAAAAAATCCACTGCGCAGGCTCGAAGGGTTAATGACCTTTCCCAAATCTTCGCTCGCGAAGTCTGGCCATACATACAAAACTATAGAAGATGCGATATTTTCACAATGCTGGAGTTACTCTTTCAATTTTATTTATTTTTTAATTTATTTTTTTTAATGTGAGAAACAAAATCCTGGAAATAAAGTTGAAGAGCTTAATGTGGGGGGTTTTTTTGTGGAGGAAAGGGAAGAGACACACAAAACCAAATACATGAAAGTTAGGACTACAATTCACAAAAGATTTACTGATTCCCTGAGATGGTTACTGTAACGACTGCTAGGATGTTTTGGAATGGAGAGAAGAATGCACCTGGAACACTTTGCACAGTTGAGTCCTAAATGAATTCTGGATGCTTATAACATGCAATACTGGGCCTCTTAGCTGGAGGCAGTGGTAAAATTGCTGACAGTTCAGTGAGTTCTTTTTCAGTTCAATAAAAATATTTTTTTTCCTGACTCTGTCTGAAAGTTAACTCTGGGTCACAAGTGGTGTCCTTGTGTGTACAACGTCTGAGCTACTGTATTGAAGTAGGAATGTCAAAAATTAGAACTTACTATTTAAATATGTTCTTTGAGATAGTAGTGATATCACAGATATAGGAGCCTTGTTTTGTGTACTAAAGAATGGTATTCTAAAGAATAATTTAAATAAGAATAATCTAAACATTTTTAAAATAATAATTTGCCGTAAATTCTAAACTCTTTGAAAGAGTCAGTATTTTTGGTTTGTGTGTCTCTTCTAGGAACTTGAAATTTTTGCTAATGTATTTATATGCATTTTTAATGGAGTTTTATGTCTTATTTTATTTTTGTGACAGTTATGTGAGGATCATGAAGTTCTCAGCTTTATTAAATACAAAGTGTTTGATCCAAAACGTAAGTAAAATTTGACCTGTTTGGGGAATTATTTGAATTCCAATTTTGATCTGAACATATGCTACCAGGAGATGTTACTGATCCCGTATTTCCCTTTTTTATTTTTCATTTGGACAGCTTCTGCCAAAACATTGTCTGGTCTGTTGGAATGGGAATGTAAGACAGATGCAGTGGAAGCTCTCACTGTGCTTAATCACTACCAGATAAGAGTCCCAAGTAAGTAAATTTTCCTATTCTTACTGCTAGAAATTTTTTTCTGTGGAGAAGGACTTGGTGGATGAAAAGCTGGACATGACCCAGCAATGTGCACTCACAGTCCAGAAAGCCAACGACACCCTGGGCTTCATCAAAAGCAATGTGTCCAGCAGGTCGAGGGGAGGTCATTCTGCCCCTCTGCTCTGCTCTGGTGAGACCCCACCTGGAGTGCTGCACCCAGCTGTGGAGTCCTTGCACAGGAAGGATTTGTTGGAGCAAAACCAGAGGAGGGACACAAAGATGATTAGATGGCTGGATCACCTCTCCTCTGAGGAAAGACTGAGACAATAAGGATTGTTCAGCCTGGGGAAGAGGAGGCTCTGAGGTGCCCCTATTGCAGCCTTTCAGTACCTTGAAGGGGACCTATAAAAAAAGAGAGAGCAAGCGACTTTTGACATGGGCAAATAGTGATAGGACAAGGGGTAATGGTTTTAAACTAAAAGAGGAGAGATTTAAAGTTTAGATGTTAAGAAGATACTCTTGACTGTGAGGATGGTGAAGCACTGAACATGTTGCTCAGAGAAGTTGTGGATGCTCTGTCCCTGGCAGTGTTCAAGGCCAACATAATCTAGTGTGTGACATCCCTGCCCATGGCAAGGGGTGAACTAGATGATCTTTAAGGACCCTTCCAACTCAAATCATTATATGATTCTATGATTCTTTCACAGTAAATACAGAAAAATCTTGAATGTCTTGGGTAGAAGATTCTTTAAGTTACTCAGTTTATTACTCTGAATTTACTGCTTCTGTACTGGGTTCTCTTTGAAACTAGAAACTGTGAGGCCCAGCTGAATTTAGCTCCAAACTAGGAAGAATAGAGCAGGGGGAGTTCACCTGCTGAACAAATACACAGTAGGCCAGGTCTGCACTGGACAATTAAGATAGTTTACTGGATTAAATGGAATTTTTCCAGGTGTTCACAGACAAAACATTGAATCCAGCCAGTGTCTAATACTATTCTAAACTACCTTCTCCAAAGTACTATGAGTTTTTCTCCCTGTGAAGTATTAACAGTTTAATCTTTCCTATTCTCCCACATTTTTGGTCCACCATCTTAATAATAGACTGAGATTACTTTGGGGCAGAATATTTTCGAAGATATTATTGATAACATACTGTTCACAATTTCAGTTTTATCTCAGTTTGAAGAGGTGGTAACAGCAAAAGATCTTTCTCTTTCAACAAGAAAAAGGGAAACCTTAATGCATAATCCAAGATACAGCTATCACAAGGAAAAGCAGTTTTAAACCAAGAACTGCTGGTCCAGACTTGCTGTAATAAGATGGCTGAACCAGGAGGGCTTAGCTTCCACTATCCGAGAGGCAGATGTGTGCTGCCATCTGTGGATCTTGACACCTTTTTCAAATGAGAGGAGTTGTTTTATGCTTTGCTTTCTGGAGAGGCCTGAAGGGTGTGCTGGACATCCTGCTGTTCTTTTCTCAGTCAAACACATGTAAACACTGTCCAGTGCCACTCTGGTAGAGCTCTGCCTCATTTTAAGTCTTGACTTCCTTAAATATCTGTGCCTTTTGTCTTAGAACTCTTTTGCCTATTGAATACTACTTTTATAAATAGTTCAGCCAGGAGGAGGGGCAGGGATAATGGTAAATTCTTTCTTGTATATTGATATGTACAGCATTTGGAGTTTGATGTATATTACCTTGCAGCCAGACCCATCACTTCGTTTTTATGTCTAAAAATGCTGGTAGAGTATCAGTAACACCTACTAACAGGTCACCTGGTGTCTGTGGGACACTGGTGGGGGTAGGCAGGGAGGTGTGAGTCTTAAATATACAGAGTTGGTGAACTCGTCAGGTTATGGCAGGTGATGTTGATCAGCAGGAGAGCTGGGCTCCGCAAGATGCCCACAGTCTGTTCTGTGTTGTCTCCTCACAGATGGCTCCAACCCGTATACCTTGAAGCTTTGCTTCTCTACTTCATCCCATTTATAGAGAAGAGGACAGCATGTTAAGAGCTACGTTCACCTCGATTTGCAAGTTTAAAACTACACTTCGTTCACAAAGCTCTAAAGTGGTTGTTCTAATGTTGCCTTGTTTCAACTTAATTCTAATATCTTTTATCTTGTTTTATAATAAATGGATGTTCCTTCATAAATACAAACCAGATTTTTTTCTTTTTGCCTCTGAGAAGTACATGTTGTAAGCTTACTACAAAGTTTGTATTTTGTTAGTGTAGTATTTTCAAATGTCTAAAGAAGCACCAGTAGTATAACCAAGATTGTTTCTTTTCAAAATCGAAATATATTTGCATTTTCAAAATGTTAAAGATTAGCAAGTATTTTTCCATTTTTAATCTTAATTGGCAGATAGAACTATTACATCAGAATTTTAAATGTAGGACTTGTTTTTCAGTATGTTAAGTAGTGAAGTATGTTGCAATACTAAAAAGCTTGTATTTATAAAATGCTTTGATCGGGTTAATGTTGCACATACTGAACTTTTAGTAGTATAGACTTGATTTATATTTCAAACAAAGCTGACATAGAAAATTTTAAAGTATGTACACATGTATGGTATGATTCATACTTATTTAAAGTGGTTTTGTTTGGGGTTTTTTTAAACTATTTTCCATTTGCATTAGCATGATGCCATCTATAGCTAGTTCCACCGTAGGGGCCTTTTAAAAATTAAAGTTACAAGCCTGTATCAATGTGTTCATCCTCATTTTCCATAATTTAAACTTGAATCTTTGGTGTTTAACATATCCTTTTGACTCTTTTTTTAAAGCAGTGTTTATGACATACTGAATGGTAAAAGTTGGGTACATGACAAGAAACCAAGGTGGTAGAAATAGTTAAAACAAAAAGCAAGCCCCACCATACTCTCTCATACCTGGACAGTTAATTCAAGGTTTTCTTTTGTCTGATTTATATTAAACATCTGTTATGACCATGAAAGAATTCGTAGGGTGGATAGACTTGGCTAGGCTGTATCTTAAACTGAGGTAGTCTCAGTGGGATTCAGACAATGATAACATGATGTAAAATTAACGAGCCGAGAAATCTTTCACTTTGGGGAAGATTATTTGTTTTGTCCCAGTACTTTGAAAGATCTCTTCTGGAACTGGAGTTGTATCTCATTTGGGTTAAACCCCCAGAAATGGGAATCCAAGCAGGGAAGCCTGGAAGCTGTTGTCCTAGGCTCTGTGTTTGTTCCCCTTTCTGAATTTGTAGCAAAGTGTTTAGGGCTATTTCAGTTCTGCTCTTAGTTGTCAGAGGGAAGTTACTTTATCAGCTATTTTATACTTTATCATACAAGTTCTTTACACATTTTATCTATATCCATCTTTTAGGCAAGATGGTTTGTGCAGTGTGCTTGTCCTTGACAGGTTATGTTGCAGCATGTTTATAGGCTGTGGCCACTGCACGTCTTTCAATACAGACTGCATTTTCCCCATTCTTAATTTCAAGGCAAATACTCCTTATCACACAAGGGAAAATGTGTCAGATGTCCTTCAGGTTTTCTCATCAACAGTGATTCATTTTTGTCCTGTCTACCTCCATTTTGTTCATGCTTTAGGTAATGAGTATTTCAGGTATTCACATCAGGCTTCTAATAGGTCCAACCTGGGAACTGAAGCACAGCTGCTCTTTGGCAGCTCTTTCAGCACAGAGTTTGGAGTAATATTAGCCTCCTGTCTGGGAGGTGGTAAACTGAGTTGCATTTTAGGGGCACTGCTAATACTCTTTCAGCTGCAGTGCTCTTCCCCCAGAAATTGCTTCCAGACGCTTCCACTTGTGTGCCATATGTTGCTACTTGCCCCAGAAATGCTGGGTACTATTGAAATGCTCTGTGCTGCTTAGTGTTTTAACTGTAAAAGGTCTCTCCCAGTCTTTCATTGCTCTTCCATAACTTGAATGTTCTGTGGAAACCTGTTTCTTCTGTCCTAACTTGCATTGCTATTTGTATTAATGTAGTTTCAGAAGTCAAGTTGTTTGTAGTTGAGCATTAAAAATAGCATGTTTTCTGTTGGTCCAGTTTGCAATGTGGGATGAGTGACCCTTAAAGTATTCAGGTTTTACAAAAAAAAAAAAGAAAAAAGAAAAGAAAAAAGAAAAAAAAAAAGAAATGCACTTTAATGTTTTGGTGTCCTCAGTGGATCACAGCATTCAGTGCCTAAGATGTTCAGGTGAAAGGCATCTTTCCTGTGGCTTCCCAGATGAATGAAGCATAGTTCTGGGTATGTCTTAGAGGACTTGATAACAACTGCAAGTCCCATATGCAAAATGAGTAGCCTGTGCCGTGTGGGGCAGAAAAGAGAGGAGACTGAAAAGTTGTGCAAGCTACTTTCTCCATAAAAGAATCATCTTACTCATGTATTCATGAGAACAGGAAAGATTCCTTGTTGGTGTTTTGCTGTTAAAGGAAATAATGTCTTCTCCTGGGCCTGCAAGGATGGATGCTTGTCCTCAGGGGGGAATGAGATTGGTCTCCTTCCACACACGACATCTGTGTTCACTTTTAATCTTGCTCTTTGGAGTAAAGACAAAACAGTGGGGCAGGTGGAGAGTTAGTTGCTCCAGGGGAAGTGAAGTTTGTCTCATTTGGCAGCAGCATTACTGTAATTGTTAGATTAAAATTAAACTTTTAAGGTCTCTTAATGCAGTTTTTTCCTGTCTCTTTTGCATAAGCCATACAAGCAAAACAGTGAACATTGCTATGCACATTCCCTGCTTGTAAGCAGCTGGCATTCACTCTGTAATATCTTCGTGTCTGTCCCACTGTTTGTTTCTTGGGTTTCCTTTGTTTGTGAAGTTTTGTTTGTTTTTCTAATGAGTCACCTTTCATTGGAGGTTTATGATATATTGAGGTGGAGATCTGTTCCTCTTCTCTCATGATACTCTAATCCTTGTTTCTATTTATTTTTCCGTATATGCAAGAAGTGGGAAGAGTTGTTTTTTGACTTTCTATACCACCACAGTAAGATAGAGTGTATTGCCAGGTGATATAAGAGAAGATTTAAAAGAAACAATGGAGAAGGTGTTTGGGTGTCCTGCTTTATGAAAGGAATGATACAACTTAATGTGGTGTCTGTCTTTTAGTAAGGGATAATCCTTGGGGTAAGCTGGCTTGTTACTGGCTGAGCCCCTTTTGTTGTAATTAAATGCAACTTGCTCCTTTTCCTGCTGTGTGTTTTCTTGTGAACAGTGCTTGAACTTGTTTGAATATGGTGGTGGCTCAGCAGGAGACATTCAGTATCTTCTGTTAAATAATACATGGAAGTCTGGGAACATGAACATGCTTGCTCAATAATTATTTTTTCACTTCAGGGATGTGTTTAAACATCTTTTTTTTGTGCCCTTCTTTAAAAATACCTTGCATTCTCACGTCTGTATCTACTAGTGGGTTTTTTAGCCATTCCTGGGTTTTCTGTGTATTTTATGTCTATTTTTATGTCTAACCAGTGCGCTGGTTAGGATGACAACAGAGAGAAGTATGCTGTGTGACTGATTTGTTGTGAAATTCAAGGGTGAGTGGAGAATCCTATCTAAGCAAGGGACAAGTGGTGCTGGGAGGAAGTCACTAAGGAACAAGGGGTGAGCACAGTTCACTAGACCTGTGTTTCTCTCTCCCAGACTGTGGGGCTGACAGGGGTGAGAGGTGCATATCAAACTGTAGCAACATGAAGTGATCTGATACACAGGATCTCACCTGAGGAGTCAGGTGTGTTTTATACTTCCTTCATTTCTACCTTGATGCCATTTTTGTTCCTAATTGTTAAGACCATGTGTTTTAAGTTAATCTCGGCTCTTCCCAGCCTACCTTTGCTTCTCTACAGAATGGTCTGGCAGTGGACTGAGATGTGAGAAATGTTAATAGTATTCACCAGGGAACTCTTGAGTTGAGAGATACTTGCTGTCATTCTTCACCTGTAAAACAAGAGTTTTCCATTTGTTTTCCTTGCCTGTTAAACTTTATGCATGCTGAGGGAGTAGCAAGGCAGTATCTTCTCTGTTGCACCATTAATACTGACACTTGTGGAGAGGAGTGATCAGATGGGCTCCCGTGATAATGTGATGTTTCTAGCATGCCAGTTGGGTTCCTTAAAACCATAGTCTGAGATAAAAATAGCCTGAAACAAGTAGCTGTTCAGGGTTTGGGATGATGAGGCCCCCAAGTTCTACTGCTAATGCAACTGATTTGATAAAGGGTGAAGGGCTTCCATTTCTAGACAGCTGCATTATCAAGTTAAAAGAGCAAAATATTTTTGTGCTGTTAAGTCTTCTAATGCATAATACTCTTTCCCTGTTAAAAATAGAAGATTTCTTTCTCCAGGAGTTGTAATTCCCACAGGATGTGGAGGAACTTAATGCAGCCAGATTACTTGTGCTGTGCTTTTGACCATGGCTCTCTAAAGGAAGTAACCTTAGTCCCTTTTCTTGTGTTGAGAAGGCTTTGTTATCTGTCCTACGCCAAGCCTTCCTGTCTTGACCTTTCCCAGCCAGCTCCCTGGGCTAAAGCCATGCATTAATTCCATGCTCTTGTGACTGTTGCAGCTGCCGATGCATGGTCTTAAGTTCTGGCATGATTTATTTAACTTTTCCTTCTCTGGTGTTCATGGAGCAGCTGCAGACTGAGTGGGTCTTCATGCAAGGGAATGAGTCCTGCAGGAATGTGCCAGGGAGCCAGCAGCTATGGCAAGATAATTAACACTCTTTTCCAAAGCATCTGGGATCCAGGAAAACAAATTAGTCCTGGCAGGGGCAGTATAGCAGTATTCAGAAGGAAACACTGAAATGGGCTTGTAGCATGGGGGGTGGCCGAGGTTGGCAGTTGCATCAGAATACAGGATGTAATTACTCAATTTCATATAGGGCATTATCTGTTTATTTTGTGGTCTCATCCTTCTTCAAACAACTAAGAAAATTAAATTGTTTATGCTCCACTCAAATTCAGCTGGGTAGTAGTTAAATAAGCCCCCAGAAGTTATTAGTTGGAGTGCTTCTCACTGAAACTCTTTCCTAATTTTTTTTGTCTTTTGGGCTGTTAACACAACAGACTTTGGATGTTTCAGGAAGCACAATTTGTATTAGTTGATGCTTTCTCTATCATCAAAGTGTAAACTTCTGGCCATTTTAAATTTAATGGCGTGGATGCAGGGATTTGCATGTTATATGGATTATGCTTCTGTTTTCTCTTCTGTTAACCACAGCACTGTAGCTGCTAAATCAGATTCAGTCAGTGGGCTTTAGATGAGCATCCTGTCAAAAGGCTTCAGAAGTGTCTAAGAAA
>NW_016690251.1:812103-878950 GCF_001604755.1 Lepidothrix coronata
TCTGGTCAGGAAGCGACCTGGGTAATCTTTTTTTGAAGTTACTGCATGGCTTCTGTCTGAACCATGGTAACATAAAACTTCAGTACTTAAAGGTGGGAATCCCACTTACTGACCTTTTTTCTTGAGGTGGCGCTTTAAATCCAAAACAAACTCCTGAATTCTGAGGACAGAGCTCAAACTGGAATATTTTAGTTACACTTAAATATGTTCCTCTTGCCCAAGACTTCTGTGGAGATTTTTCATCTTTTTGTTGCCCTATAGGCAAAGACTTGTATGTGCCTTTTAAGGATCCTTTATATGCCTCTAACTCTTCCTTTTTGTATCCTTTTAACGTGAAGCAATGAGAACTAACTACAGGATTTCAGACCAGGACTGAGCTATTGACTTATTTCAAAGCATTTCAGAGTAACATGCTCTCTAGTCTTGCTTTTTGCAGCTATACCTTTTATCTAATAATGATAAAAACAACCCTACCCTAAGTAGTCTAAAGGACACCTTTCTCTCCATGAAGAGAAATACTTCACTGTGTCTTTAAGGATATGGACCTCAAGTTCACAGCCAGGTACAACCCTGCACTTCTTGGTTTCTTCATCATAGGCAATAACACATCATTTATGTTTGAGTGCTGCTTCAATCTGCCCCTGCCATTACCTCCAGTGTCCACACCCTTGATGACCCTGGCATTGCAAAAAAAGAAAGGGAGCTTCTCTTTTTTTGTCTCCCAAAGCTTCCAAGCGAAGCTGGTTCATCTATCTGTCTTCTGTACATTTTGAAACTTCCTAAGAAATAGGGCAGGGATATTCAGGGATGCAGGGACAACAGAAGCTAATCTTCCTCTTTGAGACTGGCAGGAAGAAAAGAGCTGTAGCTCCTGCCCTGAGACTGCCAGCGCAGCCTCCATTTTCTCATTGCTGAAAGCAGACTCAGCTTTCCAGGAACTCTGCTTTGTAGACCCTTCCTGGGAACATCCGGCCAAGGATAAACCTCCTTTCATGGGGAGGACAGAGCAGTTCAGAGACCGTGATGGCACACGCTCATCTGCGCTATGTGTGTGGGGTGAGGCTTTCTGCTCCAAGGGGATACTTGTTTCTTTCTCATGGCGTGCTGCCATCCTGACAGCCTTGGCAGGAGACCTGCCTCCGCTAAGCTGCTCATAGCTGACCAATGTTTGAGAGGGGCTAGTCTTTAAATTGCTTAAGCAGCAGTCACTTTCCATGTGAACCTGCTCTTAAGCCATTTTGCAAGCACTTAAGCTGCTTCTATAATTTAGTCCTCTTGAAGTGCTGATATTCCCTATTTCCCCAGTCACCGTGTGACTGCCTGTACCTCGTATTGGCCTGGTTCCTATTAAAGACTACGAAGATCAGTGTTCCCAACAGCGTCATCCACTTAAGTGCCTGGTTTGAGTTGTGTAGGTGGTTTGAGCTTAGGCCTGCCAGCCATGAGGTTAACTCGTGTGCCAAGGAGAGTGGGAGTCAGCCCAGTGCTCCTAGTTTCAGTGGTAGCTCAGAAACTCGTCCACACTTGTCCTGCAGCTTGGCCAGGAGTCTGTTTACCTTTTGCAAAACACCCTGCCAGTAACCCTGAATCAGCTTTGTACCTAGGGCTGTGCAACACAGAAGCCAAGCTGATAACCACTGCCTTTTGCTTTGTGTCCTTTCCAAGTACAGACCAAGTTTCACTGATGAGATCTGAGGAAAGGTGGGGTGAGGAGGCTGACGCTGTGTTCACCTGGGAGATACTGTTCTTATCTGCTGTGCTAATGGGGAGCTGACCAAAGGAGCAAAGGAAACATGAGCACACCTTTGGCTCCTGATTGTGGGACCAGCACAGAACAGTCACAAATGTCTGTGCTGCTGGTCTGTAAAGTAGAGAAGCTTTCAGAGAAGCTTTCAGAGCCAGGCTTGTCAAGTTTTTACAGACAGGTGTCTGGTAGATTGATTGTTGTAAAATGGATTTTATTTAGATAGCTTTGGGCTTGGTACAAGGTAGCTCTGTGCACCTGGCTTGCACATGATGAATACATGAGACCCAAAATCTTTGACTTCCCTGTTTCCTTGGCAGTTCTTCCTGGTTTACTAGTGAAATGGAACAGTTTGCCCTTGCAGCATGCCCATGCGGTTTGCTTGACCTTAGGGATTGCATTTGTCCTCACAGGCACAGCCAACATGCCTCTCCTTGTCCTCCCACAAATCCACACTTTGCAGGGGAATGTTACTGGACTGGTTGTTGCATTGTGTGGAGCTCAGACTGTGAATAACCTGCTTGTGCATGGGTTTTGCCTGCTGGGCTTTGAGGGGCCAGGAGGTACTGGTTCCTGCCAGGAATCTGGGGAGAGTGAGGAGTTGGGTACAGTGAGCTATAAGGCAGCTATTGCCACAAAGGCATTTATCAACTACTTCTCTATGGACCTTTTCCAACAGACTTTGCCTCTCCTCTCTATCCTGGTTCCTTTCGGGGCCTGTGGTTCTGTCTATAGATAAATAATACAGTATTTAATAAAGAGGATGGAAAAATGGCTTTAGATGGTCTATAGTCCCAAATTCCCTTTGTGTGCCTGGCACAGCTCAGGTGATGCAATCCTGTTTATCTGAAATACAGAAGGCTGCCATGAAGGAATGGGCAGGGGCTTTGAGTGGGGTCCTCTTCAGGACCAAGCACCTGCAGCTCTGCTGTTGTCAGGCTTCTGCAGGATTTTACCTGATCTGCATCTCTGGACCAGACACCTGATTATCTGAAATGCTTCCTGGCATTCCCCACTCAACTTACTTTTCTGTCAGTTGAAGCAAGAAACTTACTGTCTCAAAGTAGCAGGCATAGATTTTATTTTTTTTTTTAATTATTATTTCTTCTGTGTCTGCAGCTCTCGCCTTCCCTCTCCCTGTGATGGGCTGAGTTAGCAGGGAGGAGGCTCCTCTGTGGGCCTGTCCTGGCCCAAAGGTGGGCCATTGTTCCCCAGGGCTGTCACTTGCTGCAAGGTGAGTGGCTGACACTGTTGTCTTGTTCATGTGGAGGGATATGCAAGGATACTGCTAGAGCAAGGAGAGCCCTGCATCCACAAGTGCTTGGCATGGGATTGAGCTTTGGCAACGACTGGATGGAATTCACTGAAGTGAAGACAGCTTGACCTGGAGATTGTCAGGCAAATCTTGAACAATGATGTCAGCCTGCAAGGATCAGTCCTTGGTAAGTGTCCACCTGCGTGTGTATCTGGATACTGCCTCTGAATTACTTCCCATCTCCAATGTCCTCTGAGGCCTGGCAAATGAATTGGAGGCCTCTGTCTGCCTGTAGCGAGATCCTCCAGTGCCCTGCACCTGGCCAAGGCTGGCTTAGCCACAACTTAGACTAGGATAAAATAAGGACCTCTTCTGCACAGGGGGTAGCATGGAGTTAATCTGAATTACATTAAAGCACTGCTTTAAAGTGGACTGGTGAAACTGCATTAAACCCCCTTGTGGGCACAATTCCAGACTGAAGCAAGTGAAGTCAAATATAGGCCACTTGAGCCCTGTGTGTGAGTGGGGTGCTGTGCTCTTTGGCAAATCCCCTTAAAACACCAAATTGAGTTTAACTTTCTTGAGTGTCACAGAATATCCTACTGCTGATGTAAAAGACTAAGTTTTCTCCTAGAAAAAGCTACAGAGCAAATATGAGCAAGTGCCATCTTAGTACCCGTGCAAATCAGAAGGGCAAGTTTAGCCTAGTAATAAACCTGCTGCCTGCATTGCTCAAACTGCTCTTGTGGCCACATGGATCCTTCTGTGTTATCTGCTCCTCATTTCTTCCCGACAGTGCACATGCTGCATCTCCTTGACCTCTGCTGCTCAGGGAGTTGCAAATAAAATGCCTCTTTTGGCTCCTTGCTACTTTTGTGCCAATCTCACCTTGGCTCGTGCTGCAGTGCACTGGGACTTACATGGCCTTTCCCACTTGTCCTTGGAGCTATTTACTGCACCAGTTGCACCCTAGCTTGTCCCCCCGGGATGTTTCTCGGCTTGTACTCGAGCCCCTCTTGGGCTGCAGGTGGAAGAACCACAAAACAACCTGTGGGTTTGCCAGTGGGAGCCAATGGCCCCGGGTTGCGGCAGCTGGGTATCAGTGGCTTCCTCCTTCCAGGTAGGAAATCAGGTGCAACTGTACTTTCAGAGCTTGTAACCAGGAGAAGTAGAACACAGAAGCCACTACTTTTGTTTCTCTGTTAGCATCCAGGCTTTGGGTCTGCCTGGTGCTTCACAGGGGGCAGGGGCTGGGTCCTGCTGTTTCCTCCCCTGGATCCAGTCTGGGAGCTTCAGGGCAGTGCTGGCAGGGAGCAGGGCAGGGAGCAGGGCTGCCCTGCTGGCAGGGGACAGCAGGTGGCAGCAAGAAATTGAGGCCCTTGAATCTGAGTTCAGCGCCAGTGACTGCGAGCGTTGACTTCTGTAGCTCAAGGCTGTGGAACTGGGGACAGTGAAATCTTACTCAAACTCTCTTAAGTAGATTTGACACTGCTTTTGGTTTGTGCTCGTGGGCTGTTTGAGGTCATGGGGTGCTGTCTTGCAGCATCTGCACTGTATCACCAGCAAGGACCTGCAAAGCCCGACATGCAGAAGGACTCTCAGGTGCTTGAGTTTGGACTCTTTTATTCACCAGAATGGCCACTCCAGCTCGTACAGGAGAATTTGCTGAGACATGTGAGTGAAGAGAGAGACTGTGTAGGGTGTGGCCAAGGGCAGTGAGCACATATGTTGCTGAACACAACTACATTTTGGAGAGGGCAGCATGTAAACTTGTTTCTGCAGAAACTCATCCTTGCCTTGGGAATCCTCTCTGGGTTAACCAGAAGCATCCAAGTTGGAAAACTTGATGTCTGAATCTCTCCTGCAGTCTTGCCAGCTCTGGGGTGTGACCTAAGACATCTCTGCAACCCTTTTCCTAAGAGCAGCATTGCAAAAGAGCCCCACTGGATAACTCAGGAACCAAGATTTAATTCCACTTGTGTAAGCAGTTTAATCTACCAGGCAAGAGGTGATATTTCATCCCTCTTCCTTGAGGGACCTGGTATGCTTCTAAACATGTGCAAATGCCTTGGATACTTCAATAATAATGGATAAATGGCAGCCTGGCTTAAAACAGATCTTGCAAGACAAGTGTAATTGCTTCCACTGGGGACAGATGAACGATGCCTAAAATGGCCCGGGAGCCCTGAGGAGTATTAGTTCAATAAATGCAGTGAGGCGGTGAGAGGCATGAGAAACTGACTGCCCCAGTGGCACAGGTGGAGCTCAGAAGAGATGAGGGTCCCCCGTGGGGCAAGACATCTACCTCAAAGGGCTCACAAAAGGGATACAGGAAGCCTGCATGTTTACCTGGAGGAGGTGGGACTGGGTCCCCTTCTCTTTCCTCCTGGTTTTCCTCCAGGCTCTGCTCGTCCCACTTCTCATGATGAGGGCACCGGAGAAATAATGGCAGAGGTGGAGCTGTGTCTGCCTCCCTGGCTCCTGCCTGGCTGTTGGATGGTGCCGCTCCTGAGCCGTGCCCTGTGGGCTCTGTCTGGAGCTCACCCCTGCGCAGGGAGCAGCGAGCCCTGCCTGCCTGATGAGGTCTGGTGGCTTTTTTTAAGGAGGAGCCTGTTTTCAGACAGTCAGGAGGGACAGACACCCCCTCGCACCACCCACAAAGCAGGAGATGAGAGCTTGGTTGGAAAGATACAGAGACTGGAGCGGGGGAAGGGGAATCTTCAGGGACTGCCACTGACACATTGGCAAAACAAGTGGGAGATTCAAAAGGGAGACTGGGATGGGATGGAGAGGCCATAGGCACATTTTCTCGTAATGATGGGCTGCAGAAGGAAGACAGGTGAAAGAGAAGCACTAACACTGGTGGAGACTCCTTGGGCCAAAGCAGGAGCCTGGCAAAGGCTTGATCCTGCCAGCCATGCGGTATCAAGCTCTGGCTGTTCTCTGGACTCCGTGGTGTTATCTTTACTCCTGGAAAGAATGAGGCTAGCTTCAAACTTGGAGACAGATCACTTACACCCAAAGCACAGGAGTTGTTTTAAAACCACATTAACCATGTTGGTAATTTGGGGAGTTTTCCACCTTCTTTTTGTTTCCCGTCCTCACTACATGTAACAAAATTGGCTTTAAACAAGGTTTCAGAACAGGAATGGCGCCACAGTTGTTCAGCAGCTGTGTAGTGCCTGTTGGAAAGCCGTTCTTTGCCCTCCCTTCTTGGCTTCAGCTGGGCTTGTTCCTGCTCTGCTTTCCTTCTGGATTTGTTCCTTTTGGGTTTTCCTTATGTTTGAGCTCCCTTCTTTCAGGCTAGGGCATGTGTTTTCCAAGGGTCAGCCTGGAGCCAGAGGTCACAGTCTCTTTGGTATTTAAACTTAGCCATCGATTTTGTAACTCTTGGGGGAAAAGAAGAACCAACCTCGGTTTGGCATTTCTTGCAGCCCTCTGTCTCTCAGCTGTGAGAGCCTCTCGCTCTGTGTTTTGCACAAGCTGCCTGAGTGCTCTGGGCCCCTTGCTAGGCTGTCCCTGCTGTCCTGCTGGGGACAGGAGTAAACTGAAAGTGTGGGGCAGCTTCTGGCATTCCCATTCCCACAGCTGTGTCAGCCAGTGAACACCATGTCCCGCTGGCCTGGGTGAGGCCACAGGACAGGTCTCAACCTGTTCCATGCCAGGACACCTGAAATACTTGTGACCTGGTGAACACCCCTCCCATGCAGGGTGACAAGTCGTCCTTTGGCGCTAAAGCGCTGCTGGATCAGTGTGATCAGATGGAAAAACGCAACCGTGAGCTCCTGCCCTCTGAGCAGGGTAGAAACTCCAGCTCACAGACAGCTGGAGGAGCAGCCTGGTAAACACAGCCACGTGAATGTGTGATAAGGGAGCACTTGCACCCGGACATGTTCCCCGGGCAGACCCTTTGCCCAGAGCTGTTAACCACCCTGCCATATGGCGAGCCCCTCTCCGCACACTCCTGTGTTGCAGCGTGACCCTGAGCTGCCAACCTGGCGTGTTTGCTGCCAACTCGGGTTTGCTACTGAGGCAAAGTGCAAAGGCACCTCTTGCATCACTGGGGAGGGGGGGGCAGGCTGGGCTGTCCCTGCCAGCAGCAGCACCGCAGGCCCCAGTGGCACGACTGGGTGCTGTGGCACTGGCAGGAGAACCCAGGCATAGCCATGGCAGCTTCAGCCACAGCAAGTGCATTCCTGCAGCGTTACTGTACTCAAACTGTGTCCTTGCTTAGCATGGCTCTTTCAGAAGCTGATCAAAGCCCAAGCTTGCACCCCAGCAAGGCTGAGCAGCCCCCAGCAGCACACCAGGGTACAGTCCAAGCCTCCTTTGTGCTGCAAAGCACCAGGCATGCACAGGAGGCTTTTAACGTCCAAGGACCAGCTGCAATCCAATTTCCCATTGCCTGTAAATGAAGTAGACTAGCTTTGCAAAATCAAAATACTCCTAGGAAGCAGAAGCTGGTACTTCCAGATGAGATTGGTCTCATCCAAGGGGAAGGCAGTTTGCCTTTGAAACAGCCAAAATCCTTCTGCATTAAAGGCCCAGCTCACCTCTCAGTGAAAGCACTGACATATCACCTGTTTATAAGGCAGCTTTGAAATTAACTGTTTATGTAACTTATTAAAAATACATTCGCACACCTTTTTATTATTTTCTTCCCTACCAAAGAAATTGGTAAGACAGGGTTTCAGGTGAGCTCTGATAGCTGGTTGCCGCTGCAGGGTGCAGAGGGGTCAGATGTGGTGGCAGCATATGGACTCAGCGCCCCTCTGCACTGCTTGCTGGGCACTGCAGGAGCATCCCTGTGCCTTGCTGCACACACAGACCTCAGGCTCAGTAATGCAGTGCCCTGTTCTTCAGACAGCATTACACCTCTTTAGCCCCCTGGTTAATGGTTAGACTTATATTGCAGCAGCTGGCTCCCCAGCCCAGCTGTGGAAAGAGTCACAGATTTTAAATATTGGATTTTCTAATCTTGCCCTTTGGACCTGTTTTTGCTGTGGCTGTTGGTAAACAGTGTGCTCCTAAGGCTGCTATGAAATCATGTGTGGGCTGCTGCATCCCTAAGCGGGTACATCTTTGTAAGTTTTACAAGAGCAGTGTTTGGTGTAAGTTGGCATGTATGGCTCAATGCAGGAGACTGACGTCAGCTCAGTTTGGTGTAGATTTGCCACCTGATAGAAGTCCTGGTGACAAGGGGCCTGGAGAGGTCTCAGATTCAGCCAATCTTCAAAGCAGGACTGTTGCTAAAGCTGGATCAGAGCACCTAAGTCTGAAAAACTTCAAAGGATGGAAACGCCTCCTCTCTGGGTACATGTCCCAGGGCTGCTCCACCTTTCCAGGGAAGGAGTTTTTCCCAACACCTCATCTGAGCTGACCAGGCTGTTAGATTGTCTTACCTACTGGAAAGACTCTGGCTCCACCCTCTCTGTAGCTGCCCTCCAAGTCACTGTAGACCCCTGCTAAATTGCCCCAGTCTCCTCTCCTTCACAACTAACCAAGCCAGCCGTCTCCACTTCTCCCTGTGGGCAATGTTCCCTCACTTCAACCAGCCTGGTGGCCCTGCTGGTCCTGTCCAGCTTCCAGCAGATCCAGGCTCATCCTGGAGGGGCTGTTCACACCCACCAGGTCCTGCTGAAAGGGAATGCTTGGAACCAGGACATGCTGAAATCAAACTCAGAAACAAGCTCCTGGTGTCTGCTCAAATGAGCCTTCAGAAGAACCTGGTTTTGGTGGATTTCTGAATGAGATGGGTCTGAGCCAGCTGGCAAGTGCCCAGCAGTGACAAGCAAGGCCTGCCCATGCCTATCTCCTTGCAACACTGACCTTCTGACCACTGAGGGCTGCAGGCCACTGCCCTGAACCATTTCCTCAGCCACATGAAGGAGCATCTTCCTGGGAGCAACAGTTTAGGGACATCACCAGCATGAGGCTGCTGTGTCCTGAGTCCTGGACCGTGTGGGGCTCTCCAGAGCAGCAGGCACCTCTCCACTGCCTCCTGGGCACTGCCCACCCCTTCTGGGGTAGGTCAGAGGGCTCAGCTGCTCCCAGATTCCAGAGGCAGTGTGGCTGGAACCCAGGGGAGCTGTTGGAGCTGGCTTGCTCTACCCAAGGCCAGCTCATCCGTCTTCACCTTGCTGGCACAGCTCACTGGCATGGAGAGGCGAGTGATGTGCTTCATTTAGATGGATACCAGGGAGCAGAGGGACTTTGCAGTGTTGTCCTGGGCATTTCAGCAGGGTCTGGGCTCCAGACCTGAGCCCTTGTGGGGCATTAGGCTCCCTCCTCTTCTCCCTTTTGTGGGACTGAGATGTGCTGAGCAGCCCATTCCTGCTCAGAGCTACTTGGTCCCCACTGGTTACTCCTCTCTGAAGGATCGTGTCAGATGCCCAAGGCTGTTCCTCTGAGGTCTGAAAGATTAGACTGGAAGTTTTATGGGTGGGAGATTTCCCAGGGCTGAGGTCAGAGACAGAAATGTAATGTCTGCCCAGCTCTGTTATACAATCTGCCGTTAAATAATCACTCAGGGTCACTGCGCCTGCCAGGCCACTGCAGCTGGTGGTGGGGCTGCATGGAAAACAGGCTGTGCTTTGTGGGATCACTGCCCACCAGACAAGAAGAAGAAGGAAAAGCAGCAATACACTTTTGGGCAGTCCCACGCTCAAGACCCTTCCCAGCCTTGGAGTTCCTCATTGCAAGGTACCTTTCAGTGACTGAGGCATTAATTTTGCAAGGGCATAAAAAAAAGCCCGATGTAAAGCCTGATGGTCGCAGCGTGGAGGTGGTTTTGGCCACTGTGAGGAAAGGCTGGTGTTTATCTGTGGGATGCTGTGACTAGAAGTGCGTGGGCAGGGTACTGTGTCTGTCACAGGGTTGCTGGTTCTCCACCAGGTCTGAGCAAGGTGGAGACCCAGCATCCATCCAACACAGCCCTGTGTCCCCCAGCCTTTGACTGCTCTCTGCATTTCATAAAGCTGCAGTGGAGCAAATGCTGGGGAGAACTGTGGACCCCCATGCAGTGCCTACCAGCATGTAGGGGTGGGCCAGTCCCACAGTTCCTGGGCACTGATTTCAGGTTGTGCTGCCCATCTGGGACTGACACCCATATAACAGCACTGTATTAATGATTTCAAAGGTGTGGCAAAACAATGTAGCCAAAATGGGAATGGATAGTGATGATGTGTGTTGGCTACAAGTAAGCAGTCACTCGGGAGCTGGATGATTTGTCCTAGGAAATACAGGCCAAATCCAGGAAAAGAAGCCATGCTGGCAGGGAGAGCTCATAAAGCAAAGCTGGGAAGCAGCCACACTGCACTCTGAGCCTGAGCCTCGCTGCCCTGGGGTTCCTGTCCTTGAGCATGCTTTCACAGCTAGCTAGCCTACTTCTGCTGGATAATTTCTTCCTAATAAGGGGTGTTGGCAGGCAGCTGTGCTCTCCTGAGGGTGAGGGAGAGCAGCTCAATAACAGCAACAAACTAGTGTGAGGCAGGGAGAGTTCCTTTTGTTTTCAGCTCCAAGGGTGAGTGTGAAATAGAAATGCTGGAGGATGACTGGATGGCACTAAGGAAGCTTGAGTTACCCCTCACTCATGTTTTGCCCCCCTGAATGCTGTGCTGGCAGAGCAGGGCATCAGCACGGTGGTGATGGAGAAAAGATGCTTTAGGCTTCTCAGTTTTGCTCTACATCTCCCTGCACAGAGGTCAGAGTACCACAAGCAGCAGGGCTGTGCCAATAATTGCCCAACAGCCAGAGGCCAGCACCGGTGGGGGATTACTGGGGAGCTGGGATGATGTGAGGTGTCTTGTGCACCAGCCAAATATTTCTCATCTGGCATGACAGCCCATGGCAGTCCTGGTGCTCCTCTCCTTCCCAAATGCTGCTCGAAAAGTGCCTTCTGCTCCATCTATGACATCCCTGCTCTGGGACAACCGGGACCCCAGAGAGCTCTGAATGGGACTGGTGGGCCTGTGGTAGGAGAGTGCCTCTGCCAAATCACTTGCACACACGCACATCTCAACTGCCCCAGATAACAAGCTGCCCTCCTGTACTACCCATAGAGTCTGTCACTCAACCCCCAAACACTGCAGAGCCATGGAACAGAGCATGCTTGCCTGTCCCTGCTAGCAAGCTCTTCAGTGCCCCTTCGGTGCTCCCTGTGATCTGGGGAGGCATTCTAGCTTATTGCAGCTATTTTGTTATTTAATCCCTCTTGATTTTCCTTAACACCTTTCCAAATGTTTTAAGCTAGCCTTGTTGTGCTCATCCACTGTTTAATCTGAGGTCAAATGATTGTATCTTAATCCCTGGATCTCAAATGAATTTGCCTCTGGTTTGGGCAGCTAACCCTCCAGCCCTCTGCTACAGCCAGGCCTGCTGTCTCCCTCTCCTTCTCTCATTATTTCTCTCTTTCTTGTAAGTTAACATTACTTGAGATGAACAAAACAAGTCATATCCCCCTGATTAATATTTCCAAACAATTTCATGTTTTTCCTTGTGATGAGCCCCTGGAGCCTTCTCTTGTCAAACGAGCTACATGTGATCACAGCAAGGGCAATACTGTGCTTTTTGTGGCTGACTGGGTGCACAGAGCAAGCTGACATGGAGCGAATGTACAGGACAGCACCTGAATCCTTTGTACAGTCTTCCTGGAGGACCCAGACATGTTCTCCATTAGCAGTCCCCAGCAACCTGGCACTGTGCTTTTTCCAAAGGACATGTCCACCTCGGTGACACTGGAGTGGCAGGTACCAGTCCCCATGACCATGCCTTCCCCACATTCCTCTGCCTTTCCCAAACTCTCTCCCCTGTCACGCAGAGAGGTTTTGGGGCAAAACAGCCTCCGAATCAGACTGACGCAAATGCAAAGATGACAGGATGCTGATCTCAGCCCCATCCTTTGGGTGCTGCTAAAACTTGGCTTCTCATTGTACTGCACTTGCCCACAGCTGTGCTGCAAGTTCCCTGCTCAGACACAAACAAAAAGGCTTGGAGAATGTATTAGATTAAATACAAGTTTTTGACAACATGTTCTAAATTTTACTGAGAGTAGATTAAATCTAATTAAATTCACACATTATTCCAGACAGGTAAAATGGCACATTCTACTTTGTGTCCTTAGCTTGGCCCAGAGGCCAGACTAAGAACCTCAGAGACTGCAGAACTGGTCTGGCCCTTCATGTCTAGACTCAGACCCAGACTTCGCTTCAATATTCAGGACTGGATCCAGACAGTTTCATTGGTGTGTTAAGGATCATAACCCAGATCCAGGTCTGGTTTGGAGCACAGTAGTAATCCCAGCCCTGAAGGGTGTGCTGACCCAGGCACCCTCTCATAAGGCCACAGTGCTGGTGGGAGAAGCTCACTTGGGTTTCCTGTTTCTTGGATGCTGCTGTCACTGGAGCTCACACCCGCACCTGTTGGCAGCTCCCATGTCTTTGAGGTGCCCAAGTGGTTGGTGAGGGAGCCTGTGCTAGTCCAAAACCTCTCCTGAACTAGGCACAGAGAGTTGCGGCTAAATTCCCTCTAAATCCATCCTGTCCTGATAGAGTGATGGGCTAATGCAACCCCATCCAAGGGTGTGTATGGGACCCTGAGGTGGAGGGATTTGTCTTCCAGAAAAGGACAATGAGAGTTGCAAGTCAGATTCTGCTGTGGGAATCCACAGCAGAATCCCTCTTTTAAGCACAACTCATCTCTATGCAGCTAGTCTGGACTTGCACAGGAAGAAAGCATGTGAAACTCTGGGAATAAACCACCTACTTCCTTGTGAGGACCTGTAAATCTCACCCAGCAAGCCTGTCATGTAGCTGCAAAGGACACAAATAAACTCTGCTGTGTAATTAGCACCCTTTGTATGCCAGGGCAATCATACTTAACCCCACATGCAACCAGGAATCAGGTCTGCCTGCACAGGGCTCAATGCCAAATACCCTCCCTGGGTGTTAAAGCTGCACTACTTCCCTCAAATCAGTATCACATGGTGAGGCTTTGCCCCATGTGGGAGGACGTGGCCTGTGATATGAAAGATCAGTTATGCTGCAAAGACAGATATCCTCTTCTAAAACCTACAGCCAGTGCTGATAGGAGTGTTTCCTAGTAAATACCTGCAGCACACTAAGCTAAATCAGTCTTATTTTATTACAATAAAGAATGAAATCTCTACACAGCATTTTTCCTAGTGAGACTCTGAGCTGTCACTGAGGTCTCTCTGATGGTGGAGTACTTTTCATCCCAAATTGTCTCTGGTAACCTGATTTCTGCAGGATGCACCATGCAGAAAAAGCATACTGGTATGGGCTGAAGCTCTGTCACCAGTCGATCGCATGGGCACCACTGGAGACTCCTCCTTCCTTGAGCCTTGCTGTTTGTAACAGAGAAACACACACAGCTCTGTGCCTTGGAGGGAGGCTGCACGACTTTGGGGGCTGGTGTGATTATCTCTGCAAGACATCTGATGGGGCGGCACATTGACAGCTGAAGCAATTCCTCTTTTTTTAGGACAAAGAAGCTTGAAGCCTGGGGGTGTGGGAAAGCACTTTCTCTCTGGTGGCCTTGGTGGCCTAAGGGGTCATTGGGAAATGCCTTCCAGGGGACCCAAAACCAAGAGGTGCTTCTCATTTTTAGAGAGGCAGAGGAGGCAGGACGTAGCTAAGCAGACCTGTCCTCCAGGTGAGGCTGGAAGAATGTGCTGGCTGTAGGCAGAACCACCTCTGCAGTGGGGCAGCCCCAGGGTTTGCAGGTGTACTGGCACTCTAAGCAGCACTGCAGATTTCACAGGAGTCAGTATCAAGCCCAGTCTTTAAAGGCAGCCTCATTTTGTGCTCTTGCATAACAGGGAGATGGAAATCACACTGTGTTTATACAGACTGAAATGATAGGAGTCTGCTTGAGCAAACGCTTGTACATGAAAGCCTCAGCTGGCTACAGAACTCCATTTCCAGGAGCTGAAGAAAACCACTTAGCCATTTAAACCTCTGAAGACTTCAATCACCCTTTAAGATGAAGACAGAGTAGGGTGGGGGAGACAGCTCCCATTTGCACCTGCAAGAGTGCCGCCTCCAGGGGCAGGCTGCGTACCACCAGCCCAAAGAGCCCCCCTAACAGGTACCACGCAGGCAAGCTTGGCTCCTGAGCCTGCCCGCTGTGTCACAGTCCCTCAATTTAAACCCTTAATCCTGCAAAGATTGTGCAATAGCTCCTTCAGGCTGAGAACGGATTATGCCCATTTCAAAGGTATTTGGCACTCTGGCTTCGCTGGGAGAAACCAATGAACTGGCTCAACCCCTCCTGCAATAGCACCTGTGGGCAATTCTTGCAGCTGGTGCCTAGCAACTTGCTCTGAGCTGCTCTCACAGCTAAAATTCAATGTCATTTCAGCCTTCCTTCCCAGAGGAGCAGCTCCTGACTCATCATCAGGGAAGAATGAGAAGTGTTTCCCACTCGGCTTGCTATAAATTAGTGATATAGTAAGGGCTGCTCTCCCTCTTGAGCAGGTGTCCTGCAGCCAGCTAAAAAGGCATCTCCTCTCAGCATGTGGGACAGCTTCACGTTCAGAAGATTTAGTAAATTGCATTTTTCCCCTCCTCCTTCCCAACTTGTTTTCTGCTCCCAAATGCCTCTCTGCTTTCTTGGAGCTCTCTGCAGAAGAACCAGGCTTGGATCCATGCCGTGTCTCACCTTGGCTTTCCTTGGGTGAGCCCCAGGTTGTGCAAACACACGCAGGTAGATACAAGCTTTGGGCCGTGCTGAGCACTCTCTAGTGACACACAGCAACTTTTAGATCACCTGTGTGACAAATGAAGGTGCCTCTGAATCTGAGAGAGATGCCCTTGAGAAATGGCAAACATCATAAAAAAACGCAGAGGCAACCAAGATTGCCTGTTTACGGGGCTGAGATCTTTGCAGATGCGGTGAGACAAACACCAACCTGCCCGGGCAGGACCAAGCAGTACATTTCTGCATGTGGGCAGGGCACAGGGATGGGTGATGGGAAGAGGGAGCCAACCGGAGGATCCAGCTGCAGAGTGGGCAGGGGCTCGGAGAGCAGCACGTTCTCTGGCACCATGCACAGGGGAGGAGCGCTCCAGCTGGGAGAGGTGGGAAGCTCTGAGGAGACGAAGTCCATGAGTAGTAGGGCTGTGGTGTCACAGCCTGAGTGTTTTTCAGAGAAAAGCAAGACAAGGTGCCTTACAGGGCTTTTCAGAACTCTGGGGGGGGGGCATATGTTTGCCTCTGGAAGCAAGTCTGAGATCCAGATGCATTTCCAAGTGGGAGACTATTAGGACATCTCAGACTTGTCTGAGTGGCACAGTTCCTGTGGTGGTGTCTGCTGGGCAAGTCCATCACTGCAGAGCTGACTTCTCATTGCCTTCCCAGTCTTATTCCTTGGGAAGCCCTGGGTGGTCCTAGTGACTGCAGCCAAAGGGTTGGAGGTGCCTTATTGCTGTGAATAGTGGGGGCTGGCAGAAGAACCACCTTTATCTTACAGCTGTCTGTCCTCAGCTCCTGACTGCTTGCAGCCCTGTGTAGTCTAGAAGGAAGACTGAGAATCACCTTGTTTGGACTCCACAGCCTGAAGCAGATGAGGAAAGAGGCTGGTAAGTGCAGAACCACCAATGGAGATGTATCCAGCTCATCCCAGGACCCTCAGCCCTTTAAGATGGGACATGGCTCTGTTCCCAAGCCCAGGAGTGGTGCTCAGCATGCTTCAGGTGGGTGTTTGGCTGAAGGATTTGTCATTATACAGGTTACCTTAAACAAATCCAATTGCATTGCACAGGTTAGCTGATAGGGATAGAGAAGCATTTTATATGGAAAGGCATAAAAACCTCGAGTCTGATCTGACCTTGTCTAGTGTCCAGTGGGTGCCTCTGCCTGCATGGGTCAGGAACTGGCCAGTCCCCTGCCATGCTGTGATGTCTGAAGGCCAGGAAACATTGTGGTGGCTCTGTTTCCCCTTCAGCCACAGGAGGGGACAGTTCTCCAAGCAGAGTGGCTGAGTAGCCTCTGCCTTGGGTGTAAATGGCACTGGTTGTGTTGACTGGCCCAAAGTGGGTTTGGGACAAGCTTGGGACAGCAGAGCTTTTTAAAACAGTATGGCCAAATCCAGGAGAAGATGCTGTCTGTAGAACAAAACTGTGCCTTTGCTGGCAGAGGGGACTACTGACCCAACCCGCACTTGTGAGTTAGACATGTCCTTCTGCTCTGGCAGTCCCTTCCCACCACAGCCTGCCTGCAGTTTGCACAGTTGTTCCACAAGCTCCTTTCAGGCCAAATCCACAGCTAGCTGAAGCAGCTTCAGTCCTAACTCTTGCATAGCCTGGCTCAGAGGAAAGTGTCGTGTAGCCGGGAGTGTGGTGGTGATTTGCAACCGGGAGATGACATGTTAATAGCAAAATCCTCAGCTCAGAAAATGTCTCCTTCCTTCCTGCAAACCTAAGAGGACTGAATTAAAGCTGAGCTTTCTGACCTCCAAGTTCTTGACTTCTGCTCTCACATTACAGGAGCAGCAAATCCTGTTGCATGAAGCAGAAATCTATCTGTCTGAACATGCACTATTTCAAACTCTTCCCTGGCAAACTGTTCCAGACTTGATCAGAAACAAGTCTGTTTACTAACAACAGAACTAGGAAACTTCTTTAGTATTGTGGGTCTTTTTCCCCCACAGTTTTTTTAATTTTCATATTGAGCCGCTGAAGCTTAAATCTGTCAGCTAACAGTGTTTCTAGCTTTCAGTGTGTTTTACTTCAATGTGTTTTACTTTGCCTGTTTGCCTGTATATCTCTACATGCAGAGTGTGCTCTGCCTTCTTTCTGATGGAAAGAAAGGTTTTCCTTGACTTGGGATGAGGTTAGAAGGACAGGCAATAGCACACCAATTTTCACCAAATAAGTAGAGGGTATCAAACTGCAAAAGAACAATGGCAATTTTTTTTCAGTAGTATTCATACTAACACTTTTGTACAAAGGGGCTGAATCCTGCTTCCATTTATGCTGATGTAAATCTAGAATAATAAAATTCTTTTACAGAATTTCATATTTTATTAATCCAAGTGTCAGAACTAGAATTGAATATATAATAATAGTTTGATCATTGTATCCTTGTGCAGTTCTCAGTGTGATTATAGCATCTTCTAGACATATTAATGTCTTTCCAGTGTGTTTAGGTGTTAACTTTCTGACACAAGAACTGCCCAGTGTAAGCACAGCAGCAAGTGTGATGGATCCCAGTAGTAGGAAAACCCTTATATGCTACTTCAGTAGTAAAGGGTGGAAAGCAAGGTTTGGAACACACTTCCAGGTGCCATGATAGTTGGGTTTTACTTTGAAGATCTCTTTTGAGCTTTCTCTCCACCTGTTTAGGCAGAACCAAACTCTGTTTGCTTTTTTAAGTTGCAGTCACTCAAAAGCTGCATCTCCAGGATGAAGTAAGTTAGCATAGTTCAAGACTTTGAGAAAAATCATTTCTACAGACAACATTAGTATGGTGAGGTGGGTTTTTGCAAAGCTGTTGTCCATTTCACACGATGACTTATTGGACAGTCTGTTGTTGTAACAAGTGCCAAGATCAAACTGACCAGTTTGGTTGTGAAGGTTTACGAGACCTTTAGCAATAGGAAACTTCACAGACTTGGAAAACCTTGGTGCAGTGAAGGCAGCAAGCTTTAACAGTTGGCCTCTTAAAAGGCCGCAGCAAGGTCAGCTTGGGTTTAGAGGAACAACGCTCTTGCAAAACCCAGGAATGTTTGGTCCCTTGGGAACTTGTGTGGCTTGTTCTGATGCAGAGCCGTCCTCCCTCCCGCGTGTCCCCAGCCCCAGGGCAGCAGCAATGCCACAGGGAGTCAGAACTCAGGAGCGAGCGAGAACTCCGGAGGAGTGAAGGCCGCCTTCCTGGCTGCCCCCATGGCCCAACAGAGGTGGAGGAGGGAAGTGAGGGCCCCGCAGGGTGAGGGTGCAGCGCAGGTGGACAGAGCGGTGACTGTCTGGCTGCGCGGAGCGAGCCGTGCTGGGCCAGCGGCCGATGGAGCGCGGGATCCCCGAGGGACGCGCACCCTGAGGAGACATTTCGTGTGGGCTCCTCGCCCTGTGCCCCACGCGCTCCGCGCGCCGCAGCCCCGCTGCTCCCAGTCATCGCGGCGCGGGGCCGTGAAGGAGGCACCCACCCGAGGTCCGGGCCGGGCTCAAGCTCTACGTCTGTGTGTCTGTGTTTGTCTGTGTGCGCGTCTCCCTCTCCCTCAGCATTTTCCCCTCAGCTCTCGGGGGGCTCCGGCCCCGCCCCACCCCCGGGCTGAGGGCGCGAGGCCCCGCCCCCCGCGCGCCGCCGGCGGGGCGATAAAGGTCTCGCGGCGGAGCTCTGACGTCACGGGGAGTTAATTTTAAACCCGGACAAGATGGCGGCGAGGGACGCGGCGCGGCGCGCGGGCCTGGCCCGCCACCGGCCCGACCCGGCAGGTAACGCGGCCCCGGGGCCGTGGCGGCGGCGGCGGCTGCAGGGCCGTGGCGGCGGCTGCGGTGGCGGGGCTGTGCCGGTGGGGGCCCGGCTCGGCCGGGGCGCGGCGCTGGACTGGGCGGGCGCGGCGGCGGCGGCACCGCGCGGCGCCGGGGGAGGCCCCCCGTGCCTCCCCCCTCCTCAAAATGGCGGGGGCGGCTGCCTGCCCCCGAGGGTGGGAGGCGGGGAAGCCGCGGCGGTTGCCCCTCGGACCGGCGCGCGGCCGCTCCTCGGCGGGGTCACCCCGCTGTCCCCGCGCTGCGGCCGGGGCCTCCCGCGCTGCGGAGGGTAGCCGGAGCCGGGGGGAGCGGGGGCGGCCCGGGGGCCGTTGTGGGTGACCTTATTCCCTGCTGTGGTGTGGCCGGGCCGTCCGCCCGGGTGCGCCTCGGCCCCGTGAGGCGCCGGGGTTGGGGGGAGGCCCGGAGGGGCCCCCGGGCCGTGGGGCGTTCGCCTGGCACAGTGTCGGGAGCGGAGCCAGGCAGCCCGGCTTTCCCGGAGCCGCGTCCGCTGAAGGAGGGAGCAGCTCCGGGAAGGAGGGGACTGACCCGCGCCGGTCCGGCCCCCGCATGGACCCGGTGCACTCCGCTGTCAGCGCTGCTCTCGCTGGTAATCTATCCTCTGGTGGCGATGGGACCTGGCTTCGGCGCGGTGTTTTAGCCCCGGGCGTGCTGGAGCCTGCGCAGTGTGGTTTTTTTTAAGTATGGTTATTCCTCAAGAACAGTTTAAAAGCTGAGAGCTCGTAGCAGTGTCTCTGCCGTACGCTGTGTGAGAGGGGGCACCTGGGACTTGTGAGGGTTGTACACATGAGTTGGATCATGTGAGGTTTTTAGCGCTGCGCTGGAACGCCGAACTATATTAACATATTTGTTGTGTAACTCTCACTTAATTTGGAAGCAGCACGATTGGACTGGGCACAGTTTAAACAAAACCCAGCAGATGCCATATGCCACTATTGGTTTCAATTGCTTGATTTGCAAGCCAGCTAGAGACTGGGAAATCTAACCACACTATAAACTAGGAGATGCAGAGTGACAGCTCACCTGGCTTGATTTACCGGGAGGAAAAAGCAGTCTTTCAAAGCACGTGGAAAAGTTTGATTGTGTTTGGCAGCATTGCAATTTTAATAATTTAAGAGTCCAGAGATCGAAATTGAGGATATGATACTGCTTTACTGCTCAAGTGCTGATTTCTCTCCCTCCCAGCACTGCTTGGTTTCCTTTGGTGGTTCTCTTGTGTTTTTGCCACTATGTTGTTTAATAATCTCAAAGCATTAGATTATTGCATAACTTTCTCAGGGTCATAAAAGCACCAGCACACTTGTAATAAATGACCTTTAATTAGCTATGTCATCATTAGTGGTGGAAACATGCACATTTTGCTTGTGTACTTTAGTCATGGAATTACTTTGGTGATAGGGTGTGCATGTACAGCTGTGGATGATCTGTGCTTGCCTGCAGAACGGCCTTCTGTACAGTGAAATAAAGCAGAGTGGTAGGTTGGAATAGTTACAAGAAGAGAAATGTAACAGGAGAGTCCTGTAACTCCTCTTGTACCATTACTAAGTGTTGCTTAACAGCTGTTATGTTCTAACTTACCCTAAAGTCACTAATGGTGTCACAGCACCTCCTCAAATAATAGCAATAGCTCTTTGTTTTTTCAACTGAAATGATTTTGAAAGCAGTGAGTGGGGTTGAGGAAGGCTGTGTTCTTTCCTTTTCATGTTCACTTGCTTGCAACTTAAAAATGTTTCTGAAATAGTTTGGGCACAGAACTGTTTTACTTGAACTATTGTAAAAGGGTTCCTTTAAATGTGACGGTCTCTCCTGGTTTAGGAGGCCAGGCAGCTCTTGTTAATGTTGGATGGACAGGAGTGCTTGAGCCAGGTCTTGAAGGAGCCCTGACACTTCTTAGGTACCTTGTGCCGACTCCAGTCCCTGTGGTTTGGTTAAATATCAGTGATCAATGTTTGCTTACTGATTGTACTTATAAAGTACCACTGGCTGGAGAAAGTTACTGTGATAGATGAGGCATTATTTTCTCTTCTTGTCCTAATAATAATAGGGACACTACCTCATGCTGGTAGCCTGAATAAAGCGGGGAAGAAGGGCTGGGGATTTTCCTCCAATGTAATGGAAGAGCACTTATCTCCTGATGGCAGTGTCACATCCTGTCCAACTGTTGAGTTTTGCCTAAACTTCAAAACCAGGTGTAATCAGCAGATGGAAGTGCAGGTAAATTAAGTTCTGTGTCCTTGTTTTGGTACTGAACTGCAGTGGCATTAGTCTCCACCCTAGTTTTAACTTTGTGCCTGTTGTACATTTTATCGCAGTCCGTGGAAGTTTCTGTTGCAAGGACATTCATAAGGAAAACTGCCAAATTTCACTTACACGTCACCTTGTGTAAGTTAGGTTTGAAGTTGCTTTTGTTCTTGCAGTGCTCTTATGAACCGGCCCCAGCCCTGCGATGATTTTTGATATTCATGGCAGTCCTTGAATGGGAAGTTTTAAACTTTAAAATCAGGCTGAATCATTGCCTTGTTTTTCGGGTTTTTTTAAACTGTTGCTGCATGCTGTGCCTACAGTGTGATCTGTGAGCTGCCAGCTTGGAGTGCATTTTTCCAACTTTTTGCTAAATGCTGTATTAACTTCTTAATTAGTATTTTAGGTTTTGTCTTTAACCTCAACTACGTAAGGTGAGCAAGGCACAAAAAATATTTTCTAAGTTTCTGCATAGGCAAGATGTATTTGTTGTTTTCAAACAACTGAAAATTTTCAGAAATACTTATATATGGTATAACCATTATATGGTGGTTCTTAAGACTTTGCTCTTGCTGGAGAATGACTGCATTCCTTTTTTAAAGCATTTTCAGCAATGTGAACTTTTTAAGATGTCCTAGAGGAAAGATAGAAGTAGCTTTGCTTGTTCTTGGAAGCTTGTTGTTGATAACGAAGAATATTATCTCATCCTGTAGCTGATTTTGAGGTCATAGTGCTGTGGAGGGAGTTGATTTACATGAATACATTTGTGAGCTTGGGATTTGTGTCTGAAAGACTAGAACAAGCAAATGAGCAAGTTTGAATATGTGAAATCATCGCTCAGATTGATGTCTGCTATTTCAGTTAGGTGCAAAGAAATGACTGATAAGAAATAAATGATGTCTGCTAGGACAAGGATTATAATCAAGACATTTCCAGCAGCAAATGAATACCCAATAGAAACCGATGTTCTGAGAGCATTGGTCACTAACTTGCCTGACCTTTAACTTCTGTTTATTTCTGAATATATATTTTATGTAGTGTTCATTTCCAAGAAACTGAGATTTTATGTGCTTGCCAAGCTTTTTGAAACACTTTGAATATAAAAGTTGGAGGAATTTTTGAAGTTCCTTCCTCCAACTCCAAAGATTGGAGGAAGGTATTTAAACTTGGAATTTGAACCACTGCCCTCTTAAGAAACACAGAATGAAATCTGAGGAGTTCAAATATCTGTCTTTCCTCTTCCACTGCTAATTCTAATTTGACTAAATGTATTTTGTAAGACTTGAAACCTGTTGGTTTTTGTAGGTGTACAAATGAGTTACTGGGAGATGTTCTGAGGCACAAGGTAGCGCTTGGCAAGCTGGTGTTTAACTGGAGTTCTCGCTCTGCAGCAAAGCAAGGACCTTGCTGTCCCCCTTTGTTTTTGGAACGGAACGTACATACCCATTGTAGTGCCATAGCTGGTAAAAGTCACTTAGTGAATTGTCTCCATAGCATGTGTAAGCATGTGAATAACCTCCCAAAAGTTATCTACTTAGTTTGTCTGGAACCTGTTGCGGCTGCTCCGTGGGGATGTTACTCCTTGAAGTAACAATACTAGTTGAGATCTCATTCTAGTGTGAGAATAGTAGGTCTTTGTGCTGAGTGTGATCCGTGAAGCTAAATCAATATCTTCTTCCAGTAATTAAAAACGGGGGGGGGGGAAAGCTATGTTTATTTTATAATGGTTAGTGGCTGGCTTATCTTTAAGATTGGAAAAACTTAGAATATTTGCCACCAAAGATGGCATTACTGAGCCATGTAGCATCCAAAGCAGTCCAGCAAAAGTTACCTGAGTGAATGCAGGTAAGCTGGATATTGGGCGTCCTGTTTGATGCTCACTTGATGAACTCACGAGCAGGACTAATGGGAAATCAAATTTAAAGTGAAAGAGTCCATTTGGGCCTCTCCAGAAATGATTAATGAAAGACCAGCTTCCTTTAAAACAATGCCCTGCTCTTCTCTATCATGGAGGAATAGGTAGGAGAGCTGTCAAAACTGTAAGACTGCACAAAAAAATGCCTTTTGGAAAAGGAATTTGTTTACAGTTTCGTTACTGGGCCTGTATTTACACCCTGTGTACAGTATGAGGGTTATTCTTATATGTTTTACTAGGAGGGGAGGTGTCTCATGTAGTTTTTTTCTTTCTTGTGCTAAATGTATTTCCAGATCTATTTTCAGTGCAGATGATGAGCAAATGATGGTTGCAATTTCAGCCCTATATATGGGTAATTTTTGCATGGCAGGGTGGAGTTTGTGCACTACTGCAAGTCATGGTAGGTTTCTCTTAAAAGTTTGGAGTAGAAGCCAAAATGTTCAAGACGTGAATTAATAAGATGCTGTACACATTATAGACATGGAGTGTGGAATGTAATTTCTAGTGAATTGATGTTTGAGAGTAGAACTTAATTTGGTTTTATGCAGTTGTTGTTCCAGTTAGATCAGAATCATGTTTCAGTTAGTGTCAAATTATAATATGTTTATTTTCCCACTATCACCGTAGAGATAAACATGATGAATTTACAAGTTCTTATTGGTTTCAGTAAAATATATGGAGTGTCTTTTGAGCAATGTGTTTTATAATGGTTTCAGGTTATCAAGGTGGCTTTTTTTTACTTGGATTGAAAATTACAGAAACTTGTTGGAGAACATCTGTCAACTGCTTGTACTGACATATTAGTTAGGACTGCTTTCTGTGTGTTGGGCATACTTGGAAAAGTTGTTCTCACCTCTTATCTTCTCAAACGGGGTGGTACTGCTGAGTGGAAGAATAAGTGCAGTTATTTTAACTGTCTCTTTAAGCCTTATCCTGTGATAGTACTGCCTGCAAACTTGCAGTGCTGTCTTAGTCCCCTGCTTCACCTCTTCTGCATGAAAGAAAGGGTCTTCTGGCTTTTACTTGTGCCTGTTTATATACCTTGGTCTGTGTGGTGTGATCTACTTGGGGAACTGTGAACAGCTGGGAAATAAAAGGTACAATCTGTCAATCCTTTGCCTAATGTGGAAATCATAACAGTACTGATTTCAGGGCAGGAACAGTCAGTCCAAGTATGTGAAGTGCTGGGCATGGAGACAGAAGCTTTGCCCCCTTTAATGTATTGCTTAAACACAGAATAGTAGTCAAAATGACTGCTGTAGAAAATTAAGGTTCTTGATACAATCAAATCACTTTCTTAAAACAAGAAGTCATCTTGCTTTTGAGAGAATTAAATCGCTTAAATACTTTGTAATCCTGAACTAATACTGAAGAACTCTTTCTGATCACGACAGCAGTGTAATTCCAAACATGGCCTTAAAACTGCCCTCAAGGCAGTTATCACTTATCTTTCAAACAACAAAGTCTTAAGCTTGTCATGAGGATAGGGAGGGAATGCAGTGCAAAATTCTTAAAAGAAATCTTTCTACGTGCTAGTATGTCAGATTTGTTAGTACAGAAATTGTTTCGAAAAGTACAGTAAGTAATGTGGTAAGTAATGCTTTTGAGGATTGGGACACAAAACCGGAGTATTTTCCAGAGCTAATAGTACTGTAGAAATAAATAGCTACTGAAAACTTTTCATGTCTTAGATTCTGAGATTTAAAAGGAAAAAAAACCTTTCAAAATAAAATATGGTAGGATCATTAAGAAATGCAAGTTCTGCTTTCAAGCTTATTTCTTTCAATAGAAAAAATGTACTTGCAACATTTAGATAGCCAGTGTGATTAAATACTTGTGGGACCTTCAGGTGCTATGAGGAATCCTGCTTGTTTGAGAAGACTATTTTGGAATGCAATTTGGTGCTTTTGAAGAGGTTGGAAGTTGGCTTGTGAAAGACAGAATATTATTCTTAGAGTCTTGGTCTAAGTACTTTGAGTTGCAGACATATCACTGTTTCATTAATCAAATATCAAACTAAGCTGTTCTTTAGTGTAATCTGTTGTTGACTTATTTCTGTAGTGCATTAGGACTAGATTAAGCTTTTGTGAGCTTTGAAGAGGAGCACACTGCTGTCTATCTCTGTTTCAGTTCATCTTCTAATCCTGGACTTTTCTCCCCAGTGTTTACTCTACATGTTATAAGGGAAGATTTCATGGATCCACAGAATGAGGACACTAAATATGATCTACAGAGACTAAACTGTTGGTTGGGGGGGAGTGTGAAAACATACAGTCTTTGTAGGGTTGTGTTTCTCTCTCCTTTCTCCACCCAAGTGAAAGATGTATATTAAACCTTTTGTGGTTTCAACATATGGTGTGGTGTGCTGGCTTGTAGAAAAGTGGTTAGATTGGCTAGATGTATTTAGACAAGTTTGAGAACTTGATGTAAAGAGAAGTAGTAACCAGCTCCCTTCTGTGTTTGTTCTTTTTAAGTGTGGCTTGTCTTACCTCTGAGATTGCGTAAAAGAGGTAATTCCTCTCACTTCTATACCACTAGGCTTGACTGGTCGGTGCATACATGACAGTGGCATTTCCTGTCCTGGGAAAATGCAGTTTGAAATAGAAAAATGCTTGTTTTGCTAGCAGTGGCTGATGGTGTCAAGTGTTGTGAATGATGTTAAAGATGCTTAGGTAAGTGGGTAAGTCTTGAGCCCTTTGAACATCCAAAGGTGCTTATTGCGTGGAACTGAGCTACTGAAGTGTAGGTGTTTTATAGTGTCCCTGTGAGAAATTAACTAGTGATTTTGAAATCAAAATTAATCTATTCTTTAGTAGAGATAGCTCACAGCAGCTACAGCATATTCAGTAGAAATGATCCAGGGAATGTTCTTCTGTTGCCAGAAGGACTATGCCAAGCACAAGGTCTTCCCACCAGTTACACATCCTAGCCTGGGATACTGACAAAACTGAAACTAGTGCTAACCTCAATTTGTAAAGGAAGGAAACTGTGTTCTTAAGTGAAGGGTAACAAATGTATTGGCTAGCCCAGCCTAAATCTGAACTTTCAGATCGAGACAAATCTTTGGCAACACACGGTCAGATCCAGTTACAGCCCAGTTGTCTACCCGTGTTTGCAGTGTTCTCACATATCACTAAGTCAGTTTCCACGTGAACACACTTCTTAACTGTGCTTGTGAGCTTTGAGAATCTGGAGAAATTTTCCAACTGAATTAGGTTGTAGTCACAGAGCTGAACTTTTCTTTTGGCACCAGTGCCCAGTCAAGCAGTTTGTGTCTCCCCCTCAGCTGTGCTGGCGCAGCTGTTTCAGAGGCTGTAGAGTGCACAGCACATCGGTTTGTGTTCAAGATAAGTTGGTGCCTGGACCTGGGACAGTGGTGCCAACAGAGAGGGAAGCAGCCCTGTACTGTTCAACAGTCCAGCTGAACCGACCCTGTGCCCTGCAGAGGAAGCTGCATTTTGTTTGTCTTCAGTTCCAGTGCTCATTGGATTCTTATCTAAGAGGTGATAAAGTTTGTAGGAAGCTGTTCGTATTGGATTGCCTTTTCTGCTGGTTTGGTTTGTTTAGCTGACTTGATTCTAAGCAGCATTAGATATGTGGCAAAATTAGCAGGAAAGGCAGCATGGTGCTGGAAATGGGAAAGAGTGGGTGAGTCCTTTGAGTGAGTGATTAAGACTCAGCTGTGCTGTTGAAACAGGCTTGAAGAGGCAACGGGGAGAGGAGGCAGTTACTGGCACTGTCCTGTTGGCAGAATTAATGTTCTTTGAGCTGTTGCCTTAGCAAGGGGTTTACGTGTAGCAGTAGCAGTGATGCCTGGCAGAGGCTCAGGAGTTGTGGTAGTGGGTGCAGGGCACTGAAGGATAGGTATTTAGTTAGGTACTGTATCAATTATTATGGGTTAATTGCAGGAGAGTGACACGGAAATCCAGCCCTCCTCCTCTGTGTGCTCAGCATCAGGAACTCTGATAAAAACTATTTTTGCTGTAGTTGTGTGAGAGAAATCTCTTCCTCCAGTAGAGATAAAATGAACGCATGCAAAATGTGATTTTTCTCTTGAATTGTGCCTTGTGTGGAACCTTTTTCCTGTTTTGATTCACATTGTTGGTCTGGGTGTTAGTTGTGTTGACACATGTTGTGTTTCCTCCGTCACACTTTCCCTTCATTTGGTGGGTGTTAGTGACGCTGCCAGGTTAAGAACAGTTAAGAAGGGAGAAGGAGAAGAAATTGAAGTTCTTCATGAAGGTGTCTGAAGGTAGTTACTATATCAGTTGTGTAAACTGTGTGATCTAGATAAGGCAGTTTTATAAGGTAAACCTATACTCTCCTTGTACTGCTCTTTATTCTTTGAAATGAAATGTAGAACTTTCTAATGAAACAGAATCCTGGAGTTCAGTGCTGGAAAAACTGGCTGGAAGGCTCTTAGCTGCAGAAACTTAAAGGGAGGTGGGAAGCTGAGTGTAAACTGGAGGCTGGGCTAAAAGGTCATTTTTGCTTAGAAACATCATAGAATCGTTAAGGTTGGAAAATACCTCTAAGATCATGGAGTCCAATCGTTAGCACAACACTGCCATGTTCACTACAACCATGTCCCCAAGTGCCACATCCACTTGTTTTGTGAACACCACTTTCTGAGCCAGCCTGTTCCAATGCCTGACCACCCTTTCCATGAAGAAATGTTTCCTAATATCCAATCTAGACCTTCCCTGGCACAATTTGAGGCCCTTTCTTCTCATCCTGTCACGTTTTACCTGGGAGAAGAGGCTGACCCCTGCCTGACTACAGTATCCTTTCAGGTAGTTGTAGAGAGAGATAAGGTCTCCTCTGAGCCTCCCTTTCCCCAGGCTAAACTCCCCCAGCTGCCTCAGCTGCTTCTCCTCGGAGTTGTGCTCCAGATCCTTCACCAGCTTCTTTGCCCTTCTCTGGACACGCTCCAGCACCTCAGTGTCTTTCTTGTAGAGAGTGGCTCAAAACTGAACCCAGTATTTGAGGCGTGGCCTCACCAGTGCTAAGTTCAGGTGGACGATCACTGCCCTGGTCCTGCTGGCCACGGTAATTGCTGATAAAAGCCAGGATGCCATTCAGCTTGTTAAAAGCATGGTTTGATCAAAAAAGAAAAGTTGAAGTTTCTTTGGCTTACTATGTTTCCTTAAATGTATTGGTGTTCCTGACTGACAGCTTGTTTATCCTGGAAATAAGTCTGAAACCTGGCCCTTTGGCATACCTTGCTGTATAGCCAAAGGGAGAACCTGCCTTGCTTTGTGCTGAGCTCCTCTCTGGCCACGGTACATCTGGGTGACTAAACCTGTTCTGACTGCCAATCTAAAGATCAAACATGGGGTAACTGCAGTTGGCATCTCTCACCTTATTCTTTTCTCCCTATCGTTCTTGCTCAAAATGTTGGTTTAGGTTAGAGGATCATTGTTCATGTTATTGGCTGCTGACATGAGGAATGTATACAAGGTACATAAAATGTAGTTATGGCCTAAACCAATTAGAAAATACTGGCTTCTTGGGTGAGCAACAACCTTAAGCAAAATCACTCTGGAATACAAGTGGAAGTTTTCCTGGTTTAAATGTGTATGGCCTGCAAGGATCCAGTTCGCTTGCAGTGTTCACAAGGGGCTTTCCCTTGCAATTTCCAGAGTTAGAGGTGAACTAGGACACTATCGGATCCTGTATATTTTCATTCCCATCCTCAAGAACCTATGTAATGGATAAGAAGGGAGAAAAGGTGAGAGTAAAAGGGAGAAAGCCTTTTAGTGCTTTCATCTGCCCTTAGTATTCTAATACAGCATTCTCTGAGGGGGCTGGAAAAGTACTGGTAAACCTTACTGTGGACAGAGATTCTGTTAGGTCCTTCAGTGAGTGTGCTATTAATAGCTCTGGATTTTGGGCAGAGGGGAAGAAGGATGGATGAGAAGCATGCTTTGCCACTATCCCTGCCTTTCACGTTTTTCCTTGTAGGTATGAAGAAGTATCTTTCTTACCAAGTTCATGATATGCTTTCTGAAAAGCAGTCCTTTTATATTTTTATATATATATTTATATATATTTATATATATTTACATATATATTTATATATATTTACATTTATATTTATATATATTTACATATATATTTATATATATTTGCATATATATATTTATATATTTTTTTAATATATATTTTTATATATATATTACTTACTGGGTTGTGTTAGGGATTGTGCTGCTTCTGTCTTATTCTCTGCTTATTGGCATTCTTGTACTTGTAGTTATTTGCTGAGAATAGCTGAATTTGAGGGTTGACTTTTTAGGTACACCTCTTCATTATAAGAAGTCTCTCTCTGATGTTTTTGTCCCCATAAATGGAAAATGCAAAATGCCATCTTATCAGTATTTTGTATAGGGGAGAGCTCCTGCATGCATGCAGACCATTCAACAGAGAATCAGTTTAAGGCACTTAGGAGTAGACAGGCCTATTGTTTGATTAGTTATGGTGCTTCATAGGTATCTAGGTCATCAGAGTATCTTCTTTTTCCCCTTGCCTGGCAGAATTGTAGCTCCAGGTACTTCTCGCTTCAGCTCACTGTTTATGTAACAGTTCTAGATCTGTCCCTTTAACATACCTTTGCCCTGAAGGAACAGAGAGAGTTAAATGTGTCTTCCCCCCTTCACCCCTACTCCTCTGTCAGTCTTATTGGATGTCCAAACAAATCTTCAGAACTTAGCTCATCAGAGCTATTTATAGCTGAAATATTCAAAACATTTAATTATTTCTGGCCTTAAAATGAGCTACTTGGCAGTATTTGCTAGTCAGAAATAGGAAAGCAGTGATGCATTAAGGTCTGTGGCAGCCCTATAGCTTTCAAGTGTTTATTGCATGGAGTGGGACTGCTGGAGAAAGGCAAGCACAATTTTGTGGCTTAAATCTAGTGTTGATTTTTTTTTTTTTCCCCCAGAAGATGTGTCCAAATAAGGTTTGAAGGTTAGCCTGTTTTTCTGTCCTCTGGAACTCAGTTCACACATGCCTACACTTTACTTCTTTCACTACACCAAAACAAGAAACATTTAAGCACTTCCTCTCCTTTCTCTCTAAGGAAAACTTCCTGGGTGAAGCTCTGAGAGAATGCATTACATTTAAATGCAGTGCAGCAGTTCCCTCATGATAACTTATTTTAAGATTTTGAATCAAGCCATGAACTCCCTCAGGAAGTTGAACAAGATTTCAGGCCAGATGGTTTGAGGTTAGTGTAGCCCACTTCTGGTTGCTCTTTACCACTGAGGTGATGGTGGGGAAACCCATCGTGCGTCTGTGTTGAAATATGAGCAGGAGACTTGGATCGCTGTTGTGTGGAGGCAAACGTGTGGTGTGTGTAGAGCACTAGGAAAAAGAGTTCTGAAGATGCTGAAAGCTGAAGTATTCAGGGGTACTGGAAATCTTGATTTAAAATTGGACCTGTAGCAAAGTGCAGATTTATGTACAAACAAGATATTAAGGCTACCAGCCAGAAGATGTACAGCTTGAAGTGTCGAAACTCCTTGTAGTAGAGCAAAGGAAGTACTGATGAGAGACAACTACACTAATGAAAGTGCCTTATTTAGGCTTTGTTCATCGTCCAAGTCTTATGCCACTAAAAAGCAAATGGGATTTAAATTTATTTTAATGTTGTTTTGCATCTGTGTACAGTTGTTTGTGTTCAACCTACTTCCCAGAGAAGCAGTTACTAGTTGTCATTCAGTGCTTATTGATCAAAAACCTTTATTGTATGTAAAACCGAGTTTAGCAATTAGTGTGTGCTTTTTTTTTTTTCCTTTATGAAAGAATATGAATGATGTGTTTAAAGAGCTCAAGCTGTATTTGTGTTGAAACTTAAAGGTAACTATGTTAGTACTTTATTTCAATTAATGTGCTTAAAGGGAGAAATTTGCATTTAGAGCAGACTGTCTCTTATTTTCATAGCACTCAGGTGTAGCCGAGTGCTTTCACTCTTGTGTTCTTACACTGCAGGACAAGTAGGTCATCAGCTGCTGGCTGTGTACTTAGAGGAAGCAGGAATTAGCTTTTCATTTTACCTCATACTTTAAGAAATGGGTTATTTAGTCGAGTTTGTTCAGTTGAAATACTGTCTGCTTACACAAGAGGCTACTGTTCTCAAAATCTGGCTTAGTATTTCAACAAATGGTGCTTGTTCTGGATACTTAGCTGGTATCTCTGTAAACAGTAGTCCTGCTGTAGTTGTTGCTGAGTGGAGTGAGAAGTTTATAGGGAAACTGAGTGGTAGTATCTTGGCTATATTTGCTTCCATTCAAATCTGTCTGCTTCTGTGTCTTGCTGTACAGTGTTGCTTCTCTTGAGTCTCCTACCCTGTTTGACCCAGGTTAGGAAGTGATTATGCCAGTCAGAACTGTGCATTAGCCCACAGGTTCCATTTGAATAATTCAGGTTGGAAGAAGCCAAAATGAAGTAGGGAGTGATTAGTGAACAGCCACAGTAATAGGCCTCAAAGGATGGCAGACTTCAGGGGCAGGTCCAGTTGATGATGTTTGTGCATCATCTCCAGACAGAGCAATAGACAGGACCATAGTCTGGAGTCTGTCAGTTCAGTAGTACAGAAGGTCAGATGAACATCTTGAAAAAAGAAAAATGCCTGCAACACTGCTACAAGTTCTAGTGCCATACGCTTTAACAGATGAGAGCGTTTCTGTATGTATTAAAAGCTTGAGGTCCAGGTCTTCTGTGCGCATTTCCAATAGCATAGAGACCAACCCTGTGACTGAGCTGGGTGAATCTTCCAGCCTGTCTTTAGTACTGTGGCAGGAGGCAGCGTTGCCTGGCTGTTGTGAACATGAAACATGCCTCTGAAAAAACCATTCTCAATGTGAATGTATTGGGGTTGGATGTGCTGGGTTGGTAACTCCATTACTGGGGTGGAACTGGACTTATTGAAGTGTTAAGACGTCCTATAAAAACCAAACAAACCCCGCAACCGAACACAGGTCTGTTTTGGTTGCCTCTGTAGCAGTACTGAAATGTATTGTCATGGAGGCCTATAATAGGGAGGCTGCCATCGACTTTGCAAGTCCAAATTACTGTCCAGTTGGCTAGGAACACTTCACTGTAGAAGTGGTCATTCTGTGAATGGCACCTCTTCTGCAGTTAGTCCTCATCTGTTTTATACTGGATTTGCTGGGATTTGACTGTTGCAAGAACCTAGGGTAGTCTCTGATTCTTAGACTGGGCTTTAGGACAAATCAACTTAAATTCTGAGTAGTGAGGTCTGACTGTGCTGGGGCAGGCGAGGAGGGGGGCAGAACTGAGGAACAGGGCTTCGTGTTCTGAATTTCATTATCTCCTGGCCTGGCTCGACAGTGCTATCAGCATGTTTATTTTATGAACTGCTTTGACAACTTACTACAATGCTTTTGCAGAAAACTGGACAGTGAAGTGGGGCTTCTTGTCCTGACCGTTGTTTCCAGAGACTGCACTGAAAGTAATTCTTGGAAGTGGAAGATGATCTCTCTGCTCAGGATGCTGAAGCGTTCTAGAAAGGCTTCCTAAGTACTCCAGTGCTGCCTGAGACAGTGACTAGCCAGAATAAGAGGGTGAGCAGCCAGAAGGCAGCATAAAGGACCACAAAAGGCTGTGAGGTCTGCCAGGAACACCTGACAGGTTAGCATATGCTGATTATGCTGCTGGGACGGGCAGTAGCACTTGTTCTATAGTTCACATGCTTAACTTGTGCAGTGTCTGTCCTGGTAATTGCTAACTAGTTCAAAATTTTGAAAGGAGGGGTGTTCTCTGCCACTCAAGAATGAAGTTATCAAACCAGCTCTTCTGGATGGATCAAGTTTCCTTCACAGCTGTCAGCACTGTAGTTCTCCACCCTCTGAAGTGCTTGATTGATGACAATGATGGTCTTTTTTCTAGGTAGGTTGGGAACTTTCAAATATATTAGGCTGGCTATTAAAAAAAAAAAAAAAAGGCCAGCAAACCAACCTGACCCCAAACAAACAAACTTGATGGTCTGGACTTGACTTTCCAATTTCTGCTGGTAAGTGAAATCTAATAGGAGTTGAATAGGGTCTAAGATGAATCCTGTCTCATGTCCCCTCTGAGCTAATGAGCTTCAGTGGTGCAGAATGCTGTTAACAAGATGTTGTGAGCTTTTAATGGGCATATTGTGTGTAAGCTCTTGATAGTGCTGTCTACTTGTGATAGGGAGGATCTGCTTGTTTATAAATAACTAATGATAAAGGGCCATTCTAGTTGATGTTCAGAAAGCTGCTTGGCCTGAAGGGGCATTGGGTGGCTGTGCTCTGCAGTGGCAGAAGGATGCTGTTGCAGCTCTGAGGTTTTTGAGGTTTACCAGGGTTTTGATGACTTCCAGGTAGGACGAGATGGTTAATGTCA
The DNA here is from genome assembly GCF_001604755.1 of Lepidothrix coronata. NCBI lineage: Eukaryota > Metazoa > Chordata > Aves > Passeriformes > Pipridae > Lepidothrix > Lepidothrix coronata. The sequence goes on from NW_016690251.1 coordinate 845,157, forward strand.
GGCTCCAAGTGAATGAAGAAAAGCTACAGATGTAGCTTCAAACTATTTTGCAGTCTGCCATAGTTTACAAAACCAATACCTCACTGCATTTAAATAAAAGAATATAAGGCTGTTTTAAGTCAACAAGTTAAACTTGTTGCCAGGGACGTGTGTTAGAAGCAGAGTCTTCAAAACATTGTGTGAATATGTTTGCTAAAACACAGGCATCTCTTCTTGGAACTATCTAACTTTAATGCTTTTATCAATAGAATTATTCCCTTTATGTTTCTAGGCTGTGACACTGAAGGCATTCTTTCTGACTGTCAAAATCTTCATACCTTCGTACCTGGGCTATCCTCCCAAGTTTTCTGGCCTACAAAGGATCCTGCCTATATGGGCCAAAGCCTGTTTTCTAAACTCTTTCAAAAAAGAGTGCTTGTTTAATATCTGGGAATACAAAAGCTTTAGGCCAAAGGTGAGAGATTTTCCTCTGAAGTGGTGACCAATATTGTGTCAATGTAGTTTGTATAGTTTGATATCCTGCTGACAACTTCTCTTTTAAAAGTTACTTCTTCTAGTTGTCAGGCCTGCTAGTATAATCAATTTGTTCCCCTGCTTCATCAATCAGTTTGAGTTAGGATGATGCTGGGGGCTGCTCTGCACACCCACTTGGAAAATGTTGGAGTTTAGTTCTGAATGCTTAGGATTTAAGCATTCAAGTTTACTTCCTGTTCAAACCAAGTACCACACTAGCTTAATATATTCAAACCAAATTTTTTTAAGATTTAGTGCCATTGGCCTTTGAGGCAGCACAAGATTTGATGCTTGGAAACGGAAACATCTTCCGCCATTTGCAATTAAATGAAATGTTGTCAGAACTGGATAAAGAGGCGGTTGCTGGAAAAACTCCAGGGTCACCATGTTACCAGTTTTTCACGTTCATAGTCACAACTCAAATGTCTCATTACATCCACAAAACAGAGTGTGTTGGAGCACTGTTCATAAGTCTTGCTGAGGATGGTATCTGGATGCAAAGTCTGGCAAGAGTGACTTGGCAGATCCTCCAAGTACTGGCAGATTCTCTGCCATAAGTGAATGAAACTGGTGTGTTCCATGGTGCCTCATGGACACATCCTGCAAGAGAACACTTGTGGGCTGCTCTTCCTCAGGAAGCTTGGGGGCCATGTGCCATACCTGTGCTCAGTGCAGCAAGTAACTGGAGGTGGCAGCTGCTTTGTCTTTGTTAGAGCAGTGCTTGGAAATTGCAAGCGTGGCTGGGACAGGGTACTTAAATTCCCGTGTGATAACTCCAGATAAGTAACTGCCTTGATCAGGTTTGTGCACATGGGGTTCCAATAGAATGTGGCAAAATGTAAGTCTGGAGTGGGAGGCAGTTCTGTAAGCACAAAACCACTTTCAGATGTTTCCTAGGAAAAGTGGGATCAGGAATGATAGAGTTTGTTTCTGCTGTGGGGCAAACTTTGATGTTGTGGTGCTTGAACAAGAGAGGAGGTTTCATCTTGGATAGGTCAGTTTGGTTTTCTTTTAAGCCTCTAACCCAATAACTTCTGAATTGTAGAGGTCAGGAAAATAGGATATTGGTACTATTATAGTGTATCTCTGAAGGGCTGTGTTACCTTGGAATTCATTAGTAACTTAAATCTAATCTGAGTTACAGTTCTTTCAGCTATGGGTTGATCCTGAAAGGGTATTTATGATGAAATTGTGTATAAAATAGTCTCAACTATTTTTGAAAGAGTTGTTACTCAGTCTTGCTTAACAGTGCGTCACAGGAAGAGTATGAAGCCAGACGCTACTTCCAGTGGTTTTGGGTTTTCTTATCCCAGGAGTGTTAGGCCTTGAACATGCTCAAGAGTTTATCTTCTTCTTGCAAACAGTGAATAGGTGCTCTGAAGTCTGTCCTGTATTGAGACTTGAAACAGGTATCATGTGTTGGAATTAGAGAGGAGAGTAGGCATCTGGTGTGTGTTATCCTGGAGTTCCATACTAGATCAGTGGTCTTGCTTGTACATGTTGGCAAGCAAAACTGACAGAAAACATTCATTTCTCCCCACCCTCCACTCCCTTACAATAGTATAAGAAGGTGATGATAACAAAATGGCCTTTTTTGGTCCTCTTTGGAGCTTATTTTAAACTATTCCTTTTTTCCCACATAAGAAAACCATTGACTTTTAATAGACATTATACTTAAGAAGCTTTTAAAAGGGGTTTTGAAGCTGAAAATCAAGGTTTTTTTGTGATTTATTTTTTTTTTTTTAAACATAGAGAATGCTGAAGTCTGAAACGTAGACTATACACAAAGGTGATGTAAATGAACAGGGAACTACTGTGGATCTCTTTGCTGTGCACATGCATTCCCATGAACATCACTTCAACTGCTGGAAATGAAAGCCCAGCTCAAGGCTTCACTTAAAAAAACCCAAAAAAACAAACAAAAAAACCCCCACAAACCACAAAAATACCATGTTTAGTGCCCTAAGCTCTGACTTTCTAATGTGTTCTCACCTGTCAATTTGCAGGTAAGCATTATGAGGAAGAAGAGGAGGATGCTCTGCCTGACTCAGATGCCCTGCCAGACTCAGATGACGAGGTGGAATTGGATAAGCCGCGCCCCATACAGATTGTCCTTGCTCACGAAGATGACCATAACTTTGAATTAGATGAAGCAGCATTGGAAAAGATCTTGCTTCAGGAACACATTAAAGATCTTAACATAGTAGTTGTGTCTGTAGCAGGAGCTTTCCGCAAAGGAAAATCTTTTCTGCTGGACTTCATGCTTAGATACATGTATAACAGGGTGAGTAATTTGGAGTTTTCCTGCAGGAGAAAAGCAGTGTGGTATTTTAGTCATTCACCTTTGTATTTGTTAACTTGGGCACAAATATAGCAGGTCAAATTTTTCTTACTCATTTGGGTGGGTGGGGAAGCCAGTTACTCTTTCTGCACTGTCAAGTGGTTGTCAGGGGAACTTATGGGTGTCCTGGTTTAAGTGGACATGAGAAGAACTTGAATGAGGGAATGTGAGGCCTTCTAGCTGAGCTTTGGGGAAGGGCTCGTCCATGTGGTGGCTTGGAGAAGTCTTGCTTTGACTTGATCTCCTGAAATCATATTGTACCACTCACTTTACCCATTATTGCAAAAATAAAAGTCTTACCAGAGAGCTATTGGAGGACTAAATCTGCTTAATTCTGATGTATGGCAAAAAGGAGGAAGTTTCCTGTTTGCTACTTGGAATGTGTCTCTGAACACAATCCAGTAACCTTTAAAATCCTTTGAAGTTATTGATCAATGAATACCTGATGCAAAATTTAATTTCTTCTTTTAGTTTGTAGCTTTTGGGTGGTGTTTTGACTCCTATACTTTGAACCCCTGGCTTATATGGAGAAGGCGGGGTGGGGTCTTCTGTGAACATACACTTTTGCCTGTCACAGGTTGTGCTGTTCCTTTTAGTCTGCAGAGTGAATATTGACAAGTCAGTGTTTTGTTGCTCTTTGAACCTCTTAAAAAAACCCAGAACTGATTCCTTTTTTGGTCACTGTTCTTTGGAGTTTGTGCTAGCTGGCTTGAGTAAAAAACAAGATGAACTCTACAGTTACAGGAAACATGGGAGTACTGCAAAGAAACTGCTGATAGTTGGCAGATGAAGACTTCCTTCCCTCAATGCCAGTAGTGCCTGCTATTGAATTCCTCACTGATTTAGCAAGAGCTCTGTAAGAAAGACCCTGAGGATATGGTAGGAGGAATACAGAGTAGCAAGCTGGTGCTTCCAACTTCTTAGTACTCTTTTAACCTAGGGAGGAGAAATGTTTCATTTGATACAGCTGTTCAGTGGGTGGCCTTTTGTGTGTGTGTGTATAAGCCACCTTGTGTCCTGTCTGTGTTCCAAACAAAACCAACTGAACAAAAAAAAACCAACCAAAAAACCCAATAACCCCTGCAAAAAAAAAGAAAAATCCAAAATCCCAAGTACAGCAGTCTGAGCAAGGTGTTGGGCTGGGTAGAGGTAGTGCTAATTCCTTTCAAAAACAGGAGAGCTGGGCTTTAAGCAAATACTCTTAACTTTCAGATTGTGAAATAAAACAAAAGTTGATAAAGCAAAGCAGATTGAAATGCAGTTTCAGCCTTGTGTATTGTGCTTTGGTTTCCTTTATTGTGCAGTCACTTTTCTCAGTTTTCTGTAGATGTCCTTCAAAATACTACTTGTTTCTCTTAAACTGAAGGTAAAGGCAATCTTGGCCATCTACTGTAACAGCTATCTCTTACAAAAGCAGAGAGGTCTTGCTCTCCATGTGCTGCTTCTGGCCAGGCACTTAAATTCTGAAACTGTAATGCTTGCAGGCCCTTAGCAGAGCTGATCCAACTCAGTGATGCATTAGAAGACACTGCACTTTGACAAACTGTTTTCCTGCCAGCTCAGTGATGTAAACTGGGCTAGGGAAAGAGTTTGACAAGCATCAGAACTGCAAACTGATTGATGGAAGTTGGGGATGAGAGAGGATAAGTGCTCTTTTGAGCACTCTTGAGTTGTGTGAAGTCAAATGATATCCTCTGCTTATGCAAATTTAGCACAGGAGGAGAGGTGTATAGTTTTATATTACTTAGTCTGATCCCTCCATCTTCAGTTAGGCTCAATTACAAGTCTGTGTTTTCTGTGAGCTAAATATTGGATCCTGCTCAGAATACTAAAGCTACTCTGCATTCAGTTCATAGGCTAATCAATCAATTTTGGGGTGTTCTGCCCTGTGGATATTAACATGCATGATGAAAAACTTGCCAAGAAACTTCAGAATCTTGTTTTCTTATCTTAAACCAAGGGCAGGAGGTCATGTGAAAAGTTGCCATTCTGAAAATCTCACTAGTGCCAGCTGAAGTCACAGGTGGGATCTCGGCGTGGCTGAGGTTGCTCACTAACTTCAGGGAGGTGGACATCTCATTTCAAGCACTGATACTTATAGTGATTGCTCATTTGAAATGGAGCAGCAGCAGTTGTGTGCTCAGCAAGCTGCTGCAAGCATCCTGTGATCTTAAGCCTCATTAAGAGTTGGGTGCAGTAACACTTGTAAGGTTAGTTTTAAAAGTTTTTTTTGTTTTTTTTACGGGGGTGTCACCTTGTCTTGAATTAATCTTCAAGGCGCACTGTGTACTAATGCACTGTGCAAATAAAGCTGCATTGGGTCTTTCCTTAGTGTAGAATAAATTTAGAGAAATTATCTTTTAGGGGCCTTTTTTTCCTCTTCCCATCTCTTGATTATCTTTCAAGCCAACTTGATGGATGGAGACTTAAAATACTGAGTTTCTGCTAAGGAAAGATGGGGGTAACAAGCTAGGAGTGCTTCAAACTGATGCAGAGATCAGTTAGAGGCAGGCTTAAAAGCATTGTCCATAAGGTGAAGCAACTTCAGGTGAAGTTGTGCCAGTTAAAACACCAAAGTCTCCTTTGGTCCAGATCACATATGAAATCAAATGGGATCGTATTTAGTGCTCATTGAGGGACTTTTCAAACCATATGTATAGTTTTGGTCTGAATTGTCACAAACGGAGATAATGTCTGGACCAAAATGGGATGAAGTATTCTTGTATAAAAGAAAAATGGAACATATTGTTGAATAATGTAACAGATTCTTTTGAAAAAGTAAAAAGCCACAGTCTGTTGACATGTACACGTGAAATATGATTCAGCATCGCAGAACTGTACCCTGGAGTGTCCTGAAGCACAAACAGGCCTGGAGCTTTGATTTCTAGAATGGTCTATGGAAGCATAAGCATCATCTGGGATAAAAAGTCCAGGGGAAAGCTTTTCAGGTTTTGCTTAGTCTCTCTGGTAGAAGTAGAAGTATCCTGTCAAAATAAACAAAAGGAAAAAAATGCATAACCAACCAACCCTAAATCCAAACAACGTACCTGTAAAGACCTGTAGATCTCTTTACTTGGATATCTGTGTTCATTTTCTGAATTTTTATCTGCTTGTCTCACATTTGATCCAAATAGCAGAGTTGAGTGGGGCACTGTTAGCATTTGGGAGAGTGCTGCTGCAGAATTGTTTGATTGCTTGCGTGCTGTTAGACATAAGGAAAGTGTGCAGGTGTTTTTTCCATCCTCTTTTAGAAATAAGCACTTCCACTTGGATGTTTAAAGTATTTTTATTCCTTACACACCCTGGGTACTCACGCTGTTTTCTGAAATGTGAAGAAATATCTTGAACTGTTTTCTGAAAACTGCCAGTGCAGAGTCAGCTATGTAGAGCCCATAGCCTAGTGAATTGAGAAGTTTCCACCTTGACCTTCTCAGTGGACGCTTTCCTGGCTAGTAATCTACTCTGGACAGTTTGAGGCAAATTCATTAAATGTCTCTTTCTGTGCTGTGTTCCAGCCTGTGAAAGAAAGTTTTTTCTGTAACTTCCCTAATCAGTTAAACTGTTGTGTGCCTGCCACTTCTTTTGTGTAGGATTTCAGTGTATATAAACCTATCACAGTGAAACTTCCTCAGGGTGCTGCTCATGCTCCTTTCTTGCCCAGTACAGTAACTACATTTTTGAGTTAAACGCGCTCATATAATGGCTGGATTCTTCTGTGTGAGCCACTGCTCTGTGTTGCCTGTCCTTGAAGACCTCATTACAATTCCCTCAGCCAGGAATGTTAGCTGCCAACTGTACTCAACTATTTCACAAACTGGGCAACGTCCCAATAAAATTTTAATATGGATGGGTTGATTGACGTGTATCCAACTCTTAATCTGACCTTTTCTCTCGAATCCTAATCACTTAGGGGAAACTATTTTGTAACTGTGATAAGTCTAGATTGTAGATCTTCTGATCCTTGCCTGTTCTCTGTATCTTCTGTAGGATGGCATTGGGAGTCTTTTACTGGCTTTTGTTAGTTCAGGGACTCAAATGTTTAGCCAGCTGTTTGTGAGGGGGAAGGGAGAGGATTAAGTCAAGATCAGGGGTTCTGTCCCTTGTAGAGGTTTAGCTGTTCCTCTAGTTAAAATACATGCTACTGTGTTTGTCTTCTCAACTGTAAAAGAAGAGCATGAGTGGAATTGATGGACAAAACTGAGCTGTTCTTCATAGCTCTGAGTGCTGGAGACTCAAACTGTGCACATATGCTCTTCAGTGACTGAGAAGTTGTGCAGCCACTGAAATGCAGTAGTCTCGCTTTGTGGATGATCCTTGAAACACAGCAGAGTATCTTTGTGTTTTAATATTTGTGTAGTGTTGTCAACTGCAATGGCTCTGAGGAAAATATAAGAACAATGTGGAAGTCTGCTAAAACATAGCATGTTAAAAAAAAATAAAAATCTCCTCCTTGGTTTTACATAAGCTTTTCCTTTTGTTTTGTAGACTTCTCCTTGCTGGATAGGTGGAAACAATGAGCCATTGACTGGGTTTACATGGAGAGGTGGATGTGAACGGGAAACCACTGGCATTCAGATTTGGAGTGAAGTGTTTGTAATTGATAAACCTAATGGAACAAAGGTAGGTGCTTGACTTACCTTGATTTACTCATGGTCTTCTTTGGAGGTGGGGTGGGGTTTTTGCTTTCATTTAGTTGTGTTTTTGTTGTGGGATTTTTTTGTTGTTTTGGAGGTTTTTTTTAAAACAAAACAGAGGCTGTGGATGGCCAATCCCAGGAAATGTCTCTGGCCAAGTTCAGCAGGGCTCTGAGCAACCTGGTCTAGTAGAAGGTGTCCCTGACCATGGCAGGGGGGTTGGAACTAGATGATCTTTGAGGTCCCTTCCAACCTAAACCATTTTTATGATTCTGTGACTTAAGTAGGTGTATATAATAGGTTTCATGGTGGCAGTGCAAAGATGGTTGCTTTCCTTTGCATTGAGAAGCTGCATAACATATTTGGAATCAATGTAAGGATTAGTGAAAGGATGGAGACTGATTATTACAACCCAGCAGAAAAATTCAACAATAGTCTCATTCTGAGTGTACTTTGTTCTGGCAAAGTCTACTCCATCCAGGCTGATGGGTGGGTTATCCCGTGAATGTTGTAAAACTTTAATGGTTATAAATATCATATACAGACAAATGCTGTGGTGAAAACAGGTCTGTAACAAACACTGGTTTTTGAGGGGTGAAAATATGTTCTATCTTGTAGTTGTGTTCTAGTGAAATGTAATGCATGGCTGTAAGCACTGGAAACAGCCTCAGTGTCTGGGGGCTGGTCCTTCTGTATAGTTTTGACAAGCAGTCTGTAAAAAAGGACTAAGTCTAACAGTGGGGAAAAAAGGCACTAACCCCATTTTAGTCAAAGCTGGTGTGTCTTTTTTAACTCTTAAGTCAGTTTAACTACAAAATTTGATCGGAGGTGTTAATGCAGAAACAAAGTGTAAATGTTAATATATACTTCATAGTACTGGTGGTGATTTGGAGCTGTTCATGTTCTCAGCTGTCAGTTCTAGGTTATTTAAATTTCATACCCTTCACATTTGCAAAGGAAACATCTGATGCCCAATTAATATGGGACATGGATCTTAAAAATAGTGGCTTAGTGGTGTGCAGGAAGTTTTAACAAATTTCACAGCTAACCAAACATTTCTCTGGTTAAAAACCAGTTGTGTTGTGAGGATCTCCTTGTGCTCCAGGAACAAATCACTCGCTTGTTCTTGCTTATCAGTCATCTCTAACTGAAAGAAGGGAATTGTAATAGATCCCAAAGATGGGAGTTGGACTGATTACTTTTTTTTTCACTCACTTCATTCCTTGTCATTCCAGCAGACAGTCAACATCGTCTTATTTTCTTCTGAAAATAATTATTTTAAGAATGTATTTTTTTTTAAAGTAAACGTCTCACTCTTAGCTCTGATGAACTATGATAGATTTGCAGCTGAGACTGAAGTTCTTCCAGTGAATAAGAGCTGTCAGTTCCACTGCACTGTGCCCCACTGGGCCAAGGGAGGCTATTTCTGTAGGAGAAGGTAACTAGGCAAGGCCAGGGACTTAAGGCTGAGGACACGGCCCTCTGGCTGCTGCTTACTCAGCTGTAGGCATGTGTGTCATGTGTGCAGGAAGCTGACTGAGGTTTAGTAAGTAGGTGCAGGGGCAGAGACTTGCTCTACTTGAAACATAATTTATCACAGTGGCCTGGAGTATGAAAATGTTAATGGTTTGGTTAACTATTGCTGTTCTTTAAAACTCTCTAGGTTGCTGTACTACTCATGGATACCCAAGGTGCCTTTGATAGCCAATCCACTATCAAAGACTGTGCAACGGTTTTTGCTCTGAGCACCATGACAAGTTCTGTCCAGGTGAGAATATCTGTGCTGGAAAATAATGGCAGTGACAGGAATCCTCTGTCCTGAACAGGCAATGAATATCTCTCAAGCCACACCTAGAAAGTTCACCTTCCTCCAACTGTGATTTAAAATTTCATTCTTTGTCTTATTTTCAGTGTAGTACATAAACTACATAAGTTTCTCAGTGGAATCAAGGTTATCCAAGGCCAAGCTGAGTTAGATTGCTGACAGAACTGGGAAATCCCTTCCCCCTCAAAAGATGTCAAAGTAGCAACTGCTTGTGTACAGATGTGTTACAGAATCTTTTTTAAGACTTTAGATACAGTTTGGGGTGACGTTATACTGTGATCAGCTAAACTTACAATTGCTTCTACTGTTAAAGCATCAGTTAAAAATCTGACAATTCTCTTGCGTTATGCTCAAAGCTACTTTTAAGCTTGTGCCTTAAATGTGCCAAAAGCGAACAGGTTTTTGAGGGGTGACCTTCTTCAGACATGCTACAACATAAAACGAACAGGAATATGTAGAACACTACTTCTGTCCTGTGGATTGTTTGTTTGGTTGGTTTGTTCCTGTGGTTAGGATAAGTTTTGGGTTGTTGATGCATCTTTTTGTTTATTGCTGTTCGTTATTTGTGCTGTTGAAACAGTTATGAATCTCCCTGGATGAAACCAGATTTCTCTGGGAAGATTTGAAAGCAAAAAAGCCTGGTGAATTGACTACCTGGTTATTTCTGTGTCAGAGATACAGCTGCTGGATCACTGAATCCTAGAGCACTTAGACTCAAGGATGGCTAACAGGCCTTCTTAATTCTCGTCTCACCTGTGTGGTGATTGAAGCATTCTTCCTTGATTCCTTTATGGTTTGCTTCCTTGGAAAGAAATGGTTCTAGAAGGATTAGGGTGGTCATCAGTGATTTTGTTGCTAGTACTTTGAATAAGGAGGTGACTTTTGTTTGAGATGTGTTCTATGACACCTTTCTAGTTGCTGACCTTTGGGTAGTTAGACTTTTCTGTGTACCTGGGGGGCAAAAATACTCAAGACACGCAAAAGAAACTATATGAATGTAAAATAATGGTTTCATGTTACACTGTAATTCTCTGACTGTCTCTTTCAGGTATATAACTTGTCTCAGAATATTCAGGAAGATGACCTTCAACATTTGCAGGTAAGAATATGCTGAACTTACATTAAGCTGCTCCTGAACTGAGAGTCTTGGCATTGTTCTAGGAGTTACTTCTCATGTAACTGACTTGGGAGCTCTTGCTGCTTCATATAAAACACTGAAGCCAAAAGTAGTACTGTCTGTAAAAACAGTGTTTGCATCAACTTTGTGAAGCTTTGATGCTTCTGTGGGGCCAACACAGAGGTAAAATAGTACAGGCTTCTAATCTGGCTAATTCTTTTAAAGTTTGTTCCCTGTATTGCAAGTTCTGAAATTCCTGAAGGAATGAGAAAGGAAAATGATTTATGGAAGTGCTTAATGACAAAATTCCAGTGTTTCCCCCTTTTCCCTATAATAGGAAAACTGATGGTATTTTGTAACCAGTTTCTAAAGAAACGTGGAAACTTGGGTCAGGGCAGAAAGAGTGTCTTCTACCCAGAAGCCATCTCTAGTTTTTCAGCTGAGAAATTTCTGCAGAGTTTTATTTCCGCTAAGAAATAAAAGCAGGAAAGAGCTGTTCGCTTTACATGTGCTTTTTATCCTCTAGTGGGACATTGTGGTCAAAGGTCTGGCTTCATGTGAGTGGTGCAAGAATCTTATCTTCTTAACTTAAAACCTGTAGCTTTAAAGACTAGCTTGTGTATTAACAAATGCCAAGACCATGACCTTGTCACAGCTTAAAACTCTTCTATGTGTCTTCAGTGCTACAAAAGACTGGCTGCCAATGCTGGAAGTAGAAGAGCACTAACTAAACATAATCTTGTGGTGCTGTTCTCAGTTAACACGGTTGTATCACTGGGCCAACACCCCTCACAGCCCTGAAAAACCCAACCAAGCACTGCAAACAAAAAAATCCATAGATAATTATTTGAAAGCCAGGCTTTCCTTATGACTTTGGTCCTTTAACAGCCTCAGTGGAATCTGAATAGAGCAATCCCTTTACTGGAGGGTGAGATGTGAGGGAAGGAAGAGAAAAAAAGGATGATAAATATAAGCAGTGGGTAGGGGACACCCATGCATTTAAAGTTGTGCTAGGAATCATGGTCTGAGGGAAGGAAATTCTGAGTTTCTGTTGTAACAGCAATTTATATAATTCTGAATTACTGTTAGTCTCCGACTGCCTTTTTCATGTAGCAGGGAAGTGAACAAGGTAAGGAGTTGGGGTCAAAGAAGCCAGTCTCATATGGGCACTTGACCACTTTACAGCTGCTTTTGCTCAGGGTGGACAAGGGCTTGGAAGTTGATTTGTGTTAAACCAGTCTTTTAAATTCTCAGATGCTTTTATGATCAACACAGAGGGAACCATCCCTTCAGCTGTGAAACTTATCTGAGATGTTCCAGGAGTTAGTTTTAAAGCAGAACAACAGCTGCCAGGTACTAGAGAATTCTGGTATGCTTCCTTCATCTTGACCTCCAAGGAGGCTGGCATGGATCAACTCTGCTGAAACAGCCAGCACAGTCCATAATTCATGTTCTTGTGGGTTGTTTGGCCTGCTCAGTCCAGTGAAGAATGCTGCTGCTGCTGGTATTAAAGATGGTGAAAGCAATGAGAGGAAGACAGCTGACACTTGCTTTTATACTGGAGGGAAGGAACAATTATCAGTTAAGGTCATGGGCTCAAGCAGAGATCTGAGAAGCTGCTGAACTTGGCTTGTATTTAAATGTCTGATACATTGGCTCTAGCCAAGTTCCTTGGGATTTCCAGGAATAAATGTTTTGTGGGAAGTAAGGGGCAAATGTTAGACAGGCTTACGTCCTTGGCCTAGGAAAGAAGTGTTGGAAGCTGGCTTGCTGAAAGATGCAACCAGCTTTCCTCTGAAAATAGCCCACAAGCCACCCACTTAGAGCTGCGGTGTGTTGACAGTTATGGAATGGCACTGCGAATCCAATGGAAATGATGTGTCCTACCTGAATTTTACTGAGGATTGGTATACTCATTATTGAGGTTTATTAGCCATTATCAGTCCATAATAGGATTTAAGACTGAATGCTTTATTTTCTAGTGACATAATATTTTACGATAGGAAAATGTGTTTTATATGTGACACCCTTACCCTCTTCTTTCTTTCAGTTGTTTACAGAATATGGAAGACTAGCTATGGAAGAAATTTACCAAAAGCCGTTTCAGGTAACTCTATGTTAAATGGATCTTAAGCAGTTGGATGTGTGGAAAATGAGCTCAGGATAATTTATGGAGATAAATTAGTTGGGCTGAAGCTAGCCTGTTCTCTGCAAGACTGATTTTCCTTCACTATTGCCACATTGTTTGGCAAAAACACAATGGAAAAAATGCTGAAGAGGATCAGATTTTGCGTGAACATAGCTTTGTGCTTGAGTTATAAGGTGTAAAAGGAATCAAAGTGTCAAGTGCAGGTGTTAAGGAGAAAAATTTTGTGCTGCTTTCTTACTGATTACTCTGAGGTGTGGTTGGTCATTGCTGGTGCCACGTGGCTCTGAAAAAAAGGTCTCGTGGCCTCTAGGAAATGGCATTGAGGAAAGCCATGTTGCATGTCATTTGCTTGAAGCATTATTGGCTTCAGTGTTAAAAGTCTCAAAAATGATTGTTTGCAAGGCCAGAGACGGGTTTGAGGTTGCTTCGTGAAGCCAGTGACTGAGATCTCTTCCATCCTGAAGTGTCCTCCTTGACCTATAAGGGTACAAGTTAAATACTGTTAGTGGTGAATTTTAGGACTCTTGTGTCTGCCAAGTGTGATTGTCCCAGACAAGATGCGTTCTTTGTAAAGCCTCTTGTGGGATACAAGAGTGATGTGAAGGTTTGTTTTCTGTCTTCAGCTGCTGGGAGAGAGTACAGTGCAATCCTTGTGGAATAGCAAAAGGCAAACCTGTGAAACAGGGAAGCTATCTTTTTGAGACAATTGGGACTGAATTCGTGGGTTTCTTGTTTGGTTGGTGTTTTTTTTTAACAAGCAAAAGCTGGCACCACAGAACTACAAGGCTACTTCATTTAGAGCAGTCAAATACACAAAATCCCTTATTTATATAATATACTTACATGTAATGTACAATATGTTTAGAGCAGCCAAGTACACAAAATAATTACCTGTGTGATAGAGTTTTTGACCTTAGAAACGATGCAAGCCATTCACTGCTGTTGTTCTTCCTGTTACAGACATTAATGTTCTTAATTAGAGATTGGAGTTATCCTTATGAACATGCATATGGCTTGGAAGGAGGAAAAAAATTCCTAGAGAAAAGATTGCAGGTGAGCTGTCTCCAGTAGTCCTAGTCTGAACTTGCTGTCAAGGTAATGATGCACGATGAGCTGGCTCATTGTGCTCATAAAATGCACTTGTGATGTTTCCATTTGTGTGCAAAGTTGACGTTATTAGATTCAGGAATTAAAACTTACACTTTTGTGCTCTTAACTGCTTTTAAGATGATATTGAGTCTTAATTGCAGTACTGTAAAACTGCTAGCAGTTCTTACTGCCTTTTTGTTTCCCTTCAGGTAAAGCAAAACCAACACGAAGAGCTACAGAATGTAAGGAAGCATATTCACTCCTGTTTCAGTAATCTTGGGTGTTTCCTGTTGCCCCACCCTGGTCTTAAAGTTGCAACAAATCCAAATTTTGATGGGAGATTGAATGGTAGGAAGCTTTTCATTTTGTGTTTCTTGATTCAGATCACTGAGTTTGTTTTCTTTTCTGATGGAAGTTAAACACTGCAATGGTTGGCTATTGAAATGCCTGCTTGGAAAAATATAAGGCTAAAAGGTGAAACTGCAGAACCTAGAAATATGCACTGTATGTTCCTTTTAGTGCTTTAAAGATCAAGCAGTTAAGCAGGCAGAGGGAATGGATATCTTTGTGTCTAGCTGTTGATTGTAATCTGATAATTTGAGACATATTTCAAGGTCATTAAATAAAGATTCCAAAGATAACTAAGGGCTCCAGGGGGAGAATTTGCAAAATTAAAGATTTTACTTTCCTGAAAGGCTTTTCTCTAAGAACTTGCTAAACCATAGGTGGGCTCTAGAATGACTAAAATAAGAGCTGTAGGATTCTGCAACTGCAGTAGGAGAGGCAGTCAGGATTCTTTCAACTGATGCAGAGGGAATGTATCAGAACGGTAAAGGCTATGAAAGGAGTTGTGATGGTGGAGTGCCAACCACTGCTGTGCTGAGGGGTTATTGTACAAGATGTTGGCATAATTGGGGAAATGCACTGTAAATATTACAAGGACAATGGAAGCTTGTTCTCTATCTGAAGTTAAGATTGGTAGATAAGAACAAGTGAACTTACTAAAGCTATACTATGTATTTAAGCCTTTAAATACCTTAAAAATGCAACTGAGGGTTGTGATGCTATGGATTTTGAAGGATCATGGGTTATCGTGTTCCTTTAGGAAATATAAGATTGAAAACTAACCACTTTTTTCCTGAAATTGATTGAATTTTACTAGATATAGATGAGGAATTTAAGAATGAACTGCGGAATCTGGTACCATTACTGCTTGCCCCTGAAAACTTGGTAGAAAAAGAGATTAGTGGATCCAAGGTCACCTGTAGAGATCTTGTAGAATACTTCAAGGTAAGCAAACTCATACTAATTATTTCTGTTAATAGCTTAAAAGACAGTATTCTAATTTTAGGCCATGTTGTTCCCAGAGAAGATATGATATCTAGGCTGACACTTGCTGATCAGCTCACTTTTATTTTCATTTCGTTATTCTGAATTTCCAGAACTGGCACACTACTTCCTAACAGAATAGCTTTTAGGAAGCTACTATTGGCAGAACTGTGGGTTGGTGTTTCTTTTTCTTCTCTCTTTGTAAATAGGCTGAAGTACTTCGAGCTTTATTAGATATTTTTTGCTACTTCGAAATCGTAGTTTGTCTGGATATGTTGCTTGCTTGCTTTTTTTTTGATATATTAGAGTAGGTCTGATGTAGCTTTACAGATAGAAAACCAGCTCCTAAACTGCTGGGTATGCAGTGATAATTTCAGATACTCCCCTCTGGATTTTTAACGTACAAAGAAGGTGCTTTATAGACACTTGCATGTGCAGCACCACTGCTCTGAAATATTTGTGTGTGATACTTACAGCTGTTAGTCTTGAGCTTTTTTTGTATCATGGTGACACCAGCAGAAATGTGATAAGGTAATCCGTACATCACCAGGAATTAGTCTGGGGTGTGTGGCCTTTTTTGAATTGGAATAACTTAGACAGTTGGCTTGGTAAGAATGAGTGCCGCTGTTTCCTGAAGACATGAATTTTGCATTGCTGCTTTTGAGCATGTGTGTTCAAGGTAAAACAGTTAAGCTGATGCTAAGAAATGAGCTATACAAGGAAGAAATCTGAGGCCAGAGCTCTTTTAACTTCACTTGTTAAATGAAGCAACTTGTTTAAAGGAAAGGCATGATATGGGATGTAGAAATGGTGGCTGTTCTGACAAGCATAAAATCAACACTGGAGCTCAGAGTTTCAGTCTCTCTATTTACGTGGCTGCATGCTGCTTTTTGCTCCAATTTCTTCTCTAGTAGGACCTGATCATTACGGTGCAGGGAGTGCGCATTCAGCAGCAGTTTAGAAAGGATGCATCCTAAAAACTGAGTGTAAAATAAAGCTGCTTGATTCACATCCTGTATCCAGTCTGGGAGCAGTCCTGTGGTGTGCTGCAGAAATGCCATGCTTATGTAACTAAAGAGGGCTGCTCCCTTGGGACTGTGCATCTGAAGCTGAGGTTGTGAAGCCTGAGTTGGAGACTGTCGGGCTTTTACTTGGAGGAGATAGCTACAGAAGCAAGGAGGGTGTCAAGGGAACGGAGTCCTGTATAACTCTATATGTTTTTGTAGGTTGTTCTACAACCTCGAGCACTGAGTACATAGGGACCCTGATAACCTTGTTCTCTCCTCCTTTATAGCAGAAGATCCTCAGGCCAGAGGCTGTTAGACAAGCCAGGGGGTAAAACAATAATAGCATGAGGAAGAGTAATGGCCCAACCTCTGAGGGGCTGAGTGGCCTTGTTGGTGTAACTTGCACAGCTTGTCCAGAGCACTGAAATGGCCACTGCTGCCTGCTGTGCCCCACTTACCTGTTCCCAAAAGTTGTGCCATGGGCCACCTTGTGGGCTGGAGTAGACATTCCAGCCCTCTGAAACCCTGGGAAAAGAAAGGACATCTGAGGATGGGTAGGGTGCGGCACAGGGGGTAGGCTGCCTGCTTAGCTTCCGGAAGTATTTTGGTAGCTCAGCTCTGTCTGCATTAAGTGCTTTGATCTGCTTTTTTGCCTCCCACACTTCAATAGAGCAAGGCATATGGGGGAATACAAGTATTGGTTCTCCCAGGACTGGGCAGAGCTCTTGCCAGAAAGGCTGTGTGAGATAGTCATCTCCACTCTTTTGTTATGGATGAAGATTCCCTGCTTTTAGCAAAGACCTTCTTATGTATTTGAGGAAGCAGAAACCTGCTGTCAAGCCTGTCACTTCTTGAGACAGTGGCTATGTCTCCTCAGGTTTCTCTGGTGCCCTGCTGGGAACCAGTCTCCTGCGCAGGAAAGTAAAGGGGAAAAAATGCTAGACTTACTAAGACATTTACATAATTTAATATGTAGCATTATTACAAAGAAATAATCTGAGCTCTGTCTCTGTATCATCCCTCATTTCTCATTCTCCTTAACCATAAATGTTTAGAAAAAGAAACTTTTTTTTTTTTGTCCCTATCAGGCTTACATTAAAATCTATCAAGGAGAGGAGCTACCTCATCCGAAATCTATGCTACAGGTATTTTATTTTTCTTTCAAATAATCTGATTAGATGATGTGTACTTTGTAAGTTCTTTGCAACTGAAGTTCATGACTGCTGCAGATCCGAAGCTCCCACACACAGCTGTAGTTGTTGAAGTTCTTTGAGAGCCATCTGAACTGTAATGCTTGAGTACACATTTGTGTCTTCCCTCTGTTTTGTCAGGCAAATGGAGCAGGGGTCTATCTGGTCGGCTGGGGTTTTTAGCTGCTTTGGTTTCTAAGCCCAAGTTTCCTGTAACTTGCTGTTTTGTTGGTATCTTTCACGCTGTATTCAGAGGGCATTTAGCGTCAGATGGAGCAAATGAAGTGGAGAAGGCTTTATAGTAATGTAGCTCTGGCCACTGTCTCACAGTGTTGGACCGCTCTGTGTTGGGTTTGTTAGATTGGATGACTGCATTGAGGCTCCTTTTCTGAGTTGATCCAAAGAGGATGTAATCATCTTTAAAGCAATCTGAAAACAAAATGATTGTATAAAACTCTGTTTTGAACCCTGGAATTGTTTGGGATGAAGAACTTTCACCGAAGAGTGGGCTTTATGGTCAGTTTTAACCATTTTGTGTTTGTAAGACTGGGGTTGTTGGGGTTTTTTTTAAGCTTCCTGTGTCACTTCACTAAGACCTGACCTTTCTGGGTGTTTTCTTGTCCTTCAAGGAACAAAATCTTTAGACTTTTTGGGGAGTTCAGAAAACTCATCACAATGAAACAAAGGCTACTATTATTTTCTGTACTTATCATGCCATAAATGTATCTGGGACATACAGAGGATAACATCTTGCAGCATTAACTGCAGTAATTGTTCCTGACGTGACACAGGTTGAAAATAAGCCTGAAATTCTAACAAAATTGACATTTACAGTTGACACCAGAACCATACCTATATAATGGAGAAATAATACCACCTTCCTTCTTTCCTCACAGGTTAACATGTGACCCTTATGTGCTTATTAACAATAGAGCATTCAGAAGAGATTGTTCATGATGAAAAACCTGTACAAGCAAATTGGGGTTGGTTTGCAGGTGTACTAGAAAGCTGAAGAAAACATCCTCCTAGGCAGTAATATGTTTTGATGTATATTGCCACTTATTTTAGTGTGGCCTTTTCCTGGCCATCAGAAGCTCTGGAGGTTGGGCAGGGGTATGTTGACGTTGTAACTGCCTGGCCATGGTGTGATGACACAGTGCTCGATGTTTTCCAGGCAACGGCTGAGGCGAACAATCTTGCTGCTGTGGCAGGAGCGAAAGACTTGTACAGTAAAGGCATGGAGCAGGTATGGGGACACAACCTTTTCTAAACACCTACGTGCAAATACAGGCCTTCGGTTTTCATGTTGCACTCTGGTTATGAGCACGTTAATTGAGGAGAGAAGCTCAGGGCTCGTGTGTTTTCTGCACTCTGCTCTGAGTGCGATCTCTCAGGCTGGGGAGGTGTGGGAATGGATGTATTTCCTAAATACCACCTGTCAGTTGCCTCTACAGCTCTTGACAGGCATCTTAAAATCCTGTGGCATGCAGTGGGCAAGCAGGTGAGGAGATATTTGTTGGGCCAGAGTTGCACAATGGTAGAATTGTACTTCTGTAGTCTCATGCTTCTGAATTGTGGTCATTCATTAGCTGTAAAACGCAAGGATTAATATGATTCTGAAGTTTTAAAAAAACCCTTGAAATACAAGAATTAGTTTGAAAAACATGTAAATGTAATTTCCTACTTGTTTCTGCTCTTGAAGATGGTGACTGTACTATTCTAAGCTGAATGACTGGATGGATTTCATTCTTCAGTATAGCATTATGCAAGGTTTTATCATAGGAAATTCTGAAAACAATTACATATCTCGTGAAGGTTAACAGGACTGTGCTTATTGTGAAACTACAACCAGAAAAAAACAGTTTATGTGATAACATGCTACAAACATAGCTCCCCATTAACTAGGTTAATTCTGGCCTTAATTACTCAAGTAGGTTTCCATTTTGAAATTAGAGTAAGACCTAATGCTACTGGCAGACAAGCCAATTCCAGTTGTTAGCAGGCAGTTTTGAGAACATTCTTCTGGTTTAGAGAGACTCCTTTGTTTCCATTTTGGAAAGTGTCTTGATATAGTAATTGTGTTGTTTATAATAAATGTCGAGTCTGCCTTCCTGCCTTGAATCTCAGTGGTTGTTGAGATACTGTAGTTGTAAGGTTTCTTACTTGGAGCAGGGAACAAACAGGAACAGATGTTCTTTTAAACAGACTTTGTTTCCATAGTAATGTTCCCCAGTACTGTATATTTTTATACCACCATAGAGATATGCACAAATGTCTGGAATCATTTTTCATCCAGATGTCTCATATGATGTTCTTAACGTGACACAGCTCTGAAACTTCTATTTTTAAGAACAGAAGTGGGAACTCTTTGGATTTAAGACTTGATTATGTAAAGATAGTTCTTATTGAAGCTTCTGAGTTGTCCTCATGAACCAAAGCCCTCCTTTGCTGAGTGTGCATAACCAAAATACTGTCCCCCTAATGGCCTGAAATGTAAGGAACAACAGGTGCAGTCACACGGTGTAAGGAAACAGTGACAGTTATTTGTGTGGTGCCCTCTTGACCCCTCAGCAGCTTGTGGTGTTTAACACACTCTGGGCAATGTGAAAAGACTGTTTTGAAGAATGAGACTAATGGCCATTTTCTGGAGAGTTTTCCTGGATGTGGAGGACTTCAATATGGGAAAAATCAGAGAAGTGCTTGTTAAACTTGAGCAAAGGGCAGAGTGGAAGTGTCAGGGTCTCGACAGTGATGTTCGCCTTGAAGGAGCTTGTCAGTGAAGCCATGCATCTAATGAGGTAGAGAGTGGAGAGGTAGGGATCACTCTGAGAAAGTGATCTTGTGTATACTGCTGAAAGGATATCAGCAGCAGAAAGTTAAAGTTGTTGCTGCACTCAGGACACGAGATGACAAGCAGTACTTTGAGGCAGGAAAGGGAAGGCTGTTGTTTGACATTATGTGGAAAAAAGAATTACCAGTTCTTAGACACAGTCTAACTGTGAGGGTCTGGAGGAGCTGGAGCTGATCTGCCATATGTGTGTCCGATGGCCTGGGTAAACAGAGTATAAGTCCTCGGAGTCTAACCATTTTCATACCCGTGCTGATTCAGGGAGAGGAAGATGGTGGTGTCCACATCACATATCCATTTGAGTCCCTGGTCTTGTCCCCTAAGCAGGGATGTACTCGCACAAGTTGATCAGAATCAAGCAGAGAGGACAACCTAGGGAAGAATAGGCTAGTGATGGCAGCAGCTAATTCTTGTTAATTTGTATCCCCTGCTAAATTCCTTGGAGCCTACTAGTGCAGCAATAAACAGGAATACACTTGTTGAGTGGGCAGAATCTACCTGTTTGTCCGAGTTCTGCACTGACTCTCTCACTGAGATGGGTGACCAGGAGTAAAAAGATGGCTTGTGGCCTTCAGAGTAGTCCTAAACCTTCCTCAAGTCAAGTTTTCTCTACCCCTTGGTGCTCCTTTATTTCACTTTTTCGTAGTGGGAATGTGCATGTGGCCGTTGTCCTATCCTTCTGGGCTTGGAACAGTGAAAGTATGAGTTCAGTCATGTGCTATAGCTCTATGTGTGGTTGGACAGGTAAGGTTCCTGCTGTGCTAGGGTGCAAAGTACCTTTAGCTGCTTCACTAGACAGGCTATGAGCTTACAGAGCCAAGAGAGCTGCTGGGGGCAGTCTGGTGCTGGCCTGGGAGAAGGGCAGAGAGAAGGGGAGCTTTGCTTTCTGTACAGCGGAAGATACCAAGGGTGTGATTCTCTGATCTCTGATTACTCCAACAGATTTGTGGGGGAGATAAGCCTTACATTGCCCCATCGGACCTCGAGCGGAAGCACCAGGATTTCAGAGAGACTGCTATCAGGCAGTTCCGCTCCGTGAAGAAGATGGGAGGGGAGGAGTTCTGTCGGCGCTACCAGGAACAACTTGAAGTGGAAATCGATGAGATCTATGCAAACTTTGTGAAGCACAACGATGGCAAAAACATCTTTTATGCTGCTCGTACCCCTGCCACTCTATTTGCAGTCATGTTTGCCATGTATATAATCTCAGGACTGACTGGGTTCCTCGGTATGAACTCCATAGCTACCCTGTGTAATCTCGTGCTGGGGATGGCTCTTATATCGTTTTGTACGTGGGCATACGTTAAGTACTCTGGGGAATTCAGAGAAGTTGGAACAGCCATCGATCAGATTGCTGAAGCTATATGGGAACAGGTTGGTATCTGTTTTTATTGCAAAATCTTCCTTTCTTGAGCAGACATACCAAACAGTTTCTGTTTAGTGCTGTGAGTAAAAAGCTGGTCTAGGCCTAATGGAGAATGCTAGTGCTGCCAAAAGGGAATTCTGCTCAGAAGTGTGACTGCTCTCTTCAGGAGGAGATGCCACACACAAAGAATGTTAAACAAGGTTAGGATCTTATAAAAGAAGTGTCACTTTAAGGCCTTAGTAGGTGCTTGGATGGTAGAGTGGAGGGACTCTTACTTTTTCAGAGCAAGGAATTCTGTTTTTAAAGGTATAGATAAACTATAGATGTGGTGGATAAAATATCTCAGATGGTGCAAGAAATGGGAAAGGCAAAACACTGCCCTCCTCACCTGATGTGATGCTGAAGGGCTGACTAGTCCTTGGAGAGAAGTGGCTGGGTGATGACTCGCAGCAGCTGCCGCAAGGGGGCTACAGCAGGTTTCTTCCTTCAGGAAGATTTGTGTTGTCTGTGACAACTTCAGTGGGTGCAACTGCTGATCGCAAGCAATGCCTAACAGACAAAGTCCTGAAAGAAAAGACATGAGTCTAATAGCACCAGAGCTGGAGCAGAAAACTTTCTGCAGTGAGATTTTACTGCCTGAATTCATTTGACACAGCTGTGCCACTAAGGCCAATGTAGAGAATTCCTGTCCAACTCTTGTAAGTAGTTTCTGGAGCATTTTGACTAGCTGTGTCCAGTGCCAGTAGAAGGGAAACACTTTGGTGCTGTTACTGGAAATAAAGGCCTCACTGAGCTTATCTGGGATGACATTTGAGTGTGTCCTATGAGGCATGAGCAAATAACTAACTGGAACCTTCTGTACAGATGCTTCTACAGCTGAAAAATTCCCGTGTTCAAGGTTCATCCTAGGCAGTGCTATGCTAGACCTGTCTGAGCAACCCAGTGGGGTTCCCAGTAAGGTTGTGAGTTACACTGCAGCAGAAAAAGTCTATCTTTAATAGTGGGAGGGAACTGAGCATCAGAGTACTAAACCTTGAGCGACACCCCTAAGTAGTGATTAAAACTGAGGCTCTCCAGTACTACTGTAGCTCCTTGCTTTGGAGCTTGGGGCTGAAGAGCACTTCAAGAAAAGTGGAAGGTGTCAGTTTTATGTGTAATACTTGCTGAGTGCAGCTGCTGCTGCAGGTTACCCAGAGCACATAAGGCTTGATTTGACTGTTACCTTCCCTGGAAGGGGGAAGACTTGGCTTATGCTGACAGGAGCATGCTATTTGTGGTCTGGAGGAAGGTGATCTCCAAAAGAGCTCGCTGGTGTTGCTGTTACAGCTGCACATTGCCAACAATATGTAAAGCACTGCAGGTCCTGCCTAAGCCGCTCTGATTAGATACCATGTTCTTGCTATTGATTTTTCTGAATCTCTGCTTTTCTTTTCCCTCCTTGCTTCAGAGGAATCCCAGGAAGGTGAGCAGTTACTGGCAATCAGGTTTTTTTTCTGAACTTGATTGACTTTCTGCTGTGTTTTAAGAGCCATTTTTCCTAACAGCTGAATTCGTGTTTTAGGTGTTTTCCAAACTCTTTGAAGTCCTTAGACGCCGAACGATTCGTCGTGCTCTTACATCAGTGCCGCGACAGCGACTCTCATCCAACAATAACAAGAAGAAAAACTAGCCAGTATTTTTAACTTTCTTTCTGTATCTGAAGTGTTCACACTTACACATATAGGACAATAAGCTGGACCGTCTGGGCCGGTCTGCATAAATGCTGTAACCATACCAGACTGATGCTGCATATGGGGTATGGAATTGCACATCCATCTTCTAGGAACTGTAAAGTGGTTTGAATTCAGTGAAATACTGCTATGTAGGAGGGGTATCACTTGTGTCAATAGCATGTGACTGCTTTAACCTCATTACTCTAGCAGCAAAACTCATTTCTCTTTCAGTTCATGCCACTTTGTGTCAGACTTCATCATTCTAAGTTTTTTCATTATTTCAAGTCTCATCTCTTTATATGGTTTTATATTTTCTTTTCCTTGGTTACCTCATTTTCTTGTTTCTTTTGCACATTTCTCATTCCACAGGTGTTGAAGCCCATGAGTGATAATTTGATGGAGGATCATATGAGACAGTCTGTAAAAAACTCTATCAAAGCAGGCCTGACCGAGCAGGTGGCTCACCATGCCAGACTAAAGACAGACTGACAGTTCGTCTCCTCTTCAACTCTACCCTCTCATCCTAGACATGCTTGCTGTACCATGAGAACTCAATAATAAAAAATAAATAAAAATAAACCAAAGTTTACAATCAACTGTAGAAGTAGTTTAGTGTGATTGGCTTCACAGATTGCTGCCATCACCAGGGAAGAGTAAGTTTGTCAGTGCTCAGCTTCTCAGACAAACTGGTGCCGTGGAGGCCGCCGGGGGTGGGAGGGAGGGTGTCAGTTTTACATATAGGCCCGGTGAACTGTGTATGTGTGTGTTTGGGGGTGAGGAAGAGGGGATCTTCCCCCAGTGTTTTGAGTCTACGCAGTCTCTGGCTTACAGGGGGAATCTGTCCTCTGCAGGAGCTGATTTCAGGGAAGTGTCGTGATCAGACCCACACAAGGTGTGCTCTCACCAAATGTACCCAGCTCTGCACCATCCCCTCGCCACCTCTACAAGTGTTTCTGTGTATCCAGTCGGTGGAGCCATTAGAGCACCCACTACATTACAATACATATCTTGCTTTATTGCCTTTTATACCAGTGTTACACAGATGCATGTGTTGATTCCTCACGCTGCTGATGGCAGGATTGGTGTGTAAGGGAGGCAGTGGGTCAGAGCAGAGCATGTCTTGCCTTGAACTCGCAGACCTGGTCCCGAGGGAGGTGCATATTGGAACTGAGCTGTCTTTTTCTGCAGTTTAGCCTTCATGTATATAATATTGCCATTAATTCTACTGGGGGAGAAATTCCATCCAAAAATGTTGCCTACAGCTACCAAGCAATGAGTTAGGATTGTCTGTACAGTGTGTTTAGTTTTTATTTTTTAAGAAATCACAGATAGGGCATGTATATGAAATATAAATATATAAATACAATTTTGTATCAAAGTTTTGTAGTTTATGGCAAAACCTGGTTCTGTGGTAGCTAAGTGCAGTTCCTGTAAAGGAATGTTTGTGGCTCATGTAAATGTGTGAATGCATCAACAATTTGAAGTTTTTTGATATATTTGTGATATTTACCTGCCTTGAGCACTGCAATCTCTCACCCCCTTGGGAAAATCAGTGGGAATGTTTGTTGTGAAACTCTTGTCTTCTGTTGCATTTTAAAGTTA
Source organism: Lepidothrix coronata (assembly GCF_001604755.1). Classification (NCBI taxonomy): domain Eukaryota; kingdom Metazoa; phylum Chordata; class Aves; order Passeriformes; family Pipridae; genus Lepidothrix; species Lepidothrix coronata. The sequence continues at coordinate 869,879 of NW_016690251.1, forward strand.
TTTCCTGTAATTTATTTTCAGTACATGATTAAAATCAGTTGTGTATATATGAAATGAAATCTGTGCTTATTTTTAAAAGATGTTCAAGTATGTATTCTACTACATAAACTATGTCAAATACTTATCCTGACAATTATATGAACAAATTGTCTATTGTACTTCATAGCTTTCTATTGAAGCTGATGTTTCTCACATGCTTGTCTCTGGAAGATGACATCTGTCTAGATCATACCCCCTCCCTGCGTAGGAAACCTCTGCTATTCTAAAGCACGCTTGACTTGAGGAGTTGCTTGTCAGATTCTGCCCTCCAACAACTGTATCACTGAAATCTTGTTACTGGCTTTATTTTCATTCTTGGCTAAATCAGTATCAACTGTGTGGAGTGTAAAGGCAGCTAAATAATTAACTGCTGTAGTTTCAGCTGGAAATGGCTCTGTGCAATAGCTGGGATTTTTTGCATTCCTGAATGGTAACAATTTTCATCAACATTTGAGCTTCATCAGTCTCCTCTCTCTCGAGTGAGGGAAATCATCTGTCTAGGACTAAAGCAATTGCACTGTGACTTTTGCACTGCAAAGAACTGCTGGGGAGTGGTGGTTACCTGCCCTCTGGAGATGAGGGCTCAGCTCCAGGTGAAAGATGCTGAAGATGAGGTAGGAATGTCGCATTTTATGATACTTTCTTTCAAACTGTACAGATTAAATACTGTTATTCAAACAAGCCAATGCTTTGGTGATTAATGTCTTAGTCAAATGATTGAGTCACACAGGGGGCTTGGAGAGGCCGTGCTTGCCCTTGCTGCTTGTGTTCTCCAGGAGGGTGCTCTTCAGATCTGAGGCTGTGCTCTGCCCTGCTTGCCCTGCAGTGATGGCAAAAGAACTTTCCAGAATATGGACAATAAGCTGGAAGGCTTTAGCTGCACTTTTTCCTTCTAGTAGAGAACTGAAACAGGGTATGTGGGGGGAGGCTTCATGAACACTGTGCTAACAAGTTGCAGAATGAATTCAAAATCCCCTCAGTTTTTGTGGGAGGGACCAAAGATGGGAAAAGGAAGGGGTCAAGATGACTTTTGAGCAAGTGTGGGAAGTTGATTTAGGGGATAAAAGGGGCTGGTCATGTGGCGACAGGTTGCTGGTGTGTGTTCTTGTCTGTTAACTCCATTTCTTACCTCTCCTGGCAGAAGGGACTCCATTCTATGTGCTTATGTGCACAGAGGTCCAAGTGCCAGCAATGGAAGAGTGAGGTGGTGTGTTGCTCTGTGAACAGCAAGCTGGATTTAGCCACCAAGTAGCGCAAGGGGCCTGGGAGTCAGGTATTGAAGCAATTCTAAATCTAGGCCGGATACACATTTGTTTTTTCCTGAGGCAACTTGAGGGACGAGGAGATCTGGGCTAACTTAGAGGGTCTGGGGTTTAACTGGGATCCATTTGTATTTGTTGGCCTCCCTCTGTGGGATGCAAAAGAGGCTCCAAGGACCAATTATGGTATAGACTTGTGTGTGGAGACCAGCTGCTGAAGGGTGTTCACAGGGGGTGTGTGCAAGGGTAGGCTGAACTAGCAACTGAAGCACAGCTTTGGGCCATGTCCATGTGCCAGTCACAGGAGCAGACTAGTGATCCAGAGACTGGATACTGGATGAACTGAGCCTCTTTGCCCAGTAACTGGAGGGATCCAGAGCCTGTGTATGTATTTCCCACTGACAGACCATCGTTCTGATCAGCTGGAGAGGAGCAGGATGTCGGTGTTGGTGCTGTTGTGCCAGTGCTGAACCTTGACCTGTATGAATGGCATGAGCACATGCATGGGAATGCTGGCTCAGCCCTGCTGCTGGTTGCACATGGGGGCATGAAGCTGGAGTGGCCTCACCTCCATTGGGCAACAGGATTGTGCACAGAGGGGGTACAAGGGAACTAAGAAACTTCCTTAGCAGAATACATGGGGGCATAAAGGAAATGACAGATGCTTGTTTTCTCTATCCCAGGCTACTCTGCTACTACTCAGGAAAGGAGTTCTGAGAGCTGTTCCAATTCTGTGGTGTATTCAGCCTTGCTGCCCCTGTCCTCCCTGAGCAAGCAAAAAGACCAATTTAACAGCAAAAGCATAGAGCAGAACATGGTAATTTACCCCATGCCTGCAGTATAGCTCTGGCCAACTCCTGCCTCAGAAAAGAGATACAGCAGAGCAAGGAAGGAAAGCTACGTGGAAGATACTACAGCTAGCAAAGTACAGCATAATGCCACAGGGAGACAGAGGAGGAGAGATGACTGGGAAGATGTAACAAGCTACAGCAGCCAAAAGAGGTGGAGAAGGCAACAACACTGGATATGTGTTCTGTCACTTCAGGAAGTACCTGCCCAAGTTCCTTGGGAGGGGAAACCCTAATCTAGAGCAACCAGTGCAGTGATTTCTGGCTCCAGAAAGAGATAAAGAGCAGGAAATTTCTGGCTATCTTATAACCCAGTTCTCCTAGAGCAGGCTAAGGCTAGACCACAGATTTTTCAAGTAGGTGGCTGATCCTTAAGAGTTACGGAAACTAAAAAGTACATCAGGTAGCCTGGCACAACAATAACGAAAGGGTGGAACACAGGAAGCCCTGTATGTTATGAACCAAGATATGCGGAGTGTCCAATGTGTTTTTTGATTGTGCCAGCCAAGTATGGCAGTATCTGAACACTCCCTGCCTGTTACTATTCTGGGTTAAAGTAATTAAGCATAGGTTATGGTAAAATTTAATTTTTAATTGAAAAACATGGGTGGGAGTAAAGACAATATTTACACAAGTTCCCAAGTGCAGCTCAACTCAAGAACATATGACCAGGAATATGGTAAAAGAATATGGGTCCAAAACAGAATTATGGAGGGTACCGAATGGTACAGCTTCCTGTTGAGCACGGACCTTCAGATAAGATCAGCAACTGAAATGAGAAAAAATGGAAGAATTAAAGTATGCACCAGGTGTGCTGAGAGCCACAGCCCAGCAGTACAGCACACCTACTGCTGCTCCCAGGTTCTTCCCAGGGGAAGCCAAGATGGGTTGGGCTTGGGAAAGAGGCATGTGGCAAAACAAAGTATCTGGCCTTTCTTTTCAGAAGCAGCAGGGTAACAGCCTGGCTGGGGCAGGCTGCACTCACCATTCATGGGCATCTCGTCTATCTGGGTGGAGTAGTACTGCTCGATGTCCCGCAGGATGCGAATGTCGTCGTTCTTCACAAAGTTGATGGCGACACCTTTCCGGCCGTACCTGCCTGACCGGCCAATTCTGTGGAGGCAGATGGAGAGAGGGAATGGAGCCACCTTGGGTAAGAGTCACCCAGAAGCACTCCCCCCTGCAAAGGCTCAATGTACCTGTGTATGTAGAGTTCTCTGTTGTTGGGCAAGTCGTAGTTAATGATCAGGGACACCTGGGGCACATCCAGGCCTCTGGCCCAAACATCTGTCGAAATAAGGACTCGGCTGCGAAGAGAAGGGACAATTAGGACTGTTCTACCCAACTGCGAAAGGGGTGAGAGCTGAGAACCCTCAGTCTCCAGCACAGGGCATTCCCTGCTATTGTGTGCTTGTCCTTGCCCACAGCACACCAGCAGTGTCTACACTTTTGCTGCATGGAAAGGTGTCTCACGGCCTATCACCAAACTTCAGTGAAGGCAGTGCCAACGCAGAAGGAATAACAACAGTACCTTTTAGAAGGACTAATGCTCCCAACAATTTAAAATACAGAGGACAGAACACAAATATTTTTTCCTTATTTTAAATGCAGCAACTCCCAATGTCTTCGGCAAAACAGAACCGACTAATTTTACACCTAGAAGTACGAGCATCCCTCCTAGGAAAGTGGTAATCTCCCAACCCTGCAACACCACAGGGGGAGAGATGGAAATCAGAGCTCTTCCTAATTTGAGCTGAACAAATCTTTCTGAGAGGAGAGGTACTATAGGTCTCCTCTTCACACACTAAAGAAACCCCACTCTGAGGTAGCAATGCTGTAAAGCAATAATAATAATAATAATAATGGCCAGTCTTCGCGAGCGAAGATTTGGGAAAGGTCATTAACCCTTCGAGCCTGCGCAGTGGATTTTTTAGGTGAGACACAGCGTGCGCTGAACTGAGCCCACCCTTTAATCCTGAGGTTCATCTGCCGGGGCCGAGCAAGCTTGGACAGTGGCAGTGAGGGTCTCAGAACGTAGGTTTTTGTTTAGAGTGACCTTCTCTTAGATGGATTGCCACACAGGGCTGACGAGCTCCATCTGCCCGGGGGGCTGGGAATCGAACCCGGGTCGCAGCGGTGAAAGTGCTGCACCCTAACCACTAGACCCCACCTTGCACCAGATCTAAACTCTTTCATGATGGACTCTCTCTCCTTCTGTGGCATGTCCCCATGCATGGATGAAACTGTGAAGTTGGCTTCTCTCATCTTCTCTGTGAGCCAGTCGACCTGTGAACACAAACAGCCCAGGTGAACTCTCTGCTCGGGACAGCCAAACACATCAGTTGTGTTCAGAGAATATTTGCAGAGATGTTGCTGGTAAGGACCGAGAGACACTTCACCAGGCATTCTTAAACTAACAGAAGTGAATAATCCTTAGAAAGCACTGGCTATATGATACAGGGCTCCACAAGCCCTGAAAGGAAGTAAGAGCATTTATTCAGAAAGTGTGGTTTTGTTTCAGGAATTACAAGCTATTAGAATAAGCACATTCTTACCTAGTTCTCTAAAAAGGCAATTCCTGTCAGCTGTATCAGCTCTGCCTCTAACCCTGTTGTTTAAGTTAGGCACATCCCAAAGACAAATGTTTAATCTGTGCTCTTACTGAATTATTTCCAAATAGAGAGGCAACCAGACCTCTTAACTAACCCAGCATTGTCTGAGTCACCCTCAGAAAGTAACATGCCTCCCTCTGATGGCTGCTGTACCTTTCTCTTGGTGTTACAAAAGATGACAGCCTGGGTGATTGTCAGTGTGTCGTAGAGGTCACACAAGGTGTCAAACTTCCATTCTTCCCTCTCCACAGCCACGAAAAACTGCTTGATTCCTTCAAGGGTCAACTCATCACTGTAGGGAAGAACACCACCACAAGCAGGTGAATACATGCAAAGCAGGTAGAAGGATGTGCTCCATCGGAGATCACACCTCTGCCCTGAGTGCTGTGGGTTGCTGGGTCCATGCACAGGTCTGAGTTGTTCTAGAAAGTCCTTGGAGAACTCTGCTCTAAGAAGGGCCTTGAATATGACCCATTCAAGAGAGACTAGAACTGCTCTGCTCTAGACAGACAGCTTCAATTTCTGTTCTCATTGTTTTACATTCAAGCTTCTTGACAAGAGACTGAGGGAAGTCTCAAGAAGCTTGAATGTACTAAATGGGGCAGTAGAAGAGATCAGGCAACACGGAGCTAAAGGTTTTTATGGCCTGCTATATAATAGGAAATTGACGGAGGAGGCTACAAAAATCCTTTGGGCAGCACAGGAATTGGATAAGTGTGAAAGATGGATTTCCACAAGAAGAGACTGCTATCCATGGGGAGGATAAGGGGGCAGCCAGGCCGAGCAGCAGCACACAAAACTGGACAAGGATAAAATCAAGAGTGATAAGCCAGCCTCTGCTGGAAAACAAGACATGAGCATGACTGCAAACACTCAGGTAATGGTGAGGGACTCTCTATATATTATAATCAGTTAATACTGTGAAATGCTCAGGGCTGCACTAACTCAAAGAATTCCTGTTTTTTCCAAGGAAACTCACTCACCGTTTCACCAAGATGCGAATGGGGTCTGTCATGAATTTGTTGGTCATTTCCAGAATTTCATGAGGCAAAGTGGCACTGATTAGAACCACCTGTGTAGCTGGAGGCAGGTATCTGTACACGTCATAAATCTGCTCCTTAAAGCCTGCAGTGCAAATCAAGTCACACAAAACAGTTTAGCACATCTTTCTCCCAAATATTCTCCTCTTTCACAATTTGATATGGGATTCAGTACTGGGTCTATGCTATGAGATGAACATTGATACATTAATCAGTATCATCAGACAAGGCATATTATGCAGTTTAACCCATTACAGCCTACAATTAACTATAATTGTCTAACTTTGGAAAAAGCAATTTTTAGAAGTGGGCCTGCCAGCTGGGACACCCTGGAATCTCAAAGAGGTGAAGAGAAGGCAAGTAAAAAGGAGACAAATGTTTTACCTTTATTGAGCATTTCATCTGCTTCATCCAAAACTAGCATTTTGATGGCACGAGTTCTTAAACTTCGACGACGAATCATATCTGTAAGATTTCACTTTGTAAGGTGAAAAAGCTCTGAAAGCAGGTGAGCCTACACTGCTCCCAGCCTCTGTCAGGGCACTTTGGTGCAGCAGGGACAGGCTCTTCCTCTGCTTTTTTTTTTTTTCCACGTGCGGGGACTAGCTCTGTGTTCTCCCAGCGACAGGTGCCTGTGTAAGCCAGGGCTGTCCGCTTCTCAGAGACCCAGAAGATGTGAGCTTGAAGGCCAACACTGCCACTAATAGTAAATTTTAAAATCTTCATGCAATGAAACCAGAAGGTACCGGCTGCAAGTGTACCTGACTTCACAAAGGGGGAGCAACAACCAGTACACAGAATATGTGGACTAACTTTGGCAATCAAGTACACCCGGCTCCTGTCCCCTTGAAGATACTTAAGTATTTTCTAGGATTGTAGTATTTTCTCCTTAAAAAATATTCTTTTTTTCTATGCCACCATATAAAGACACACTTCATCAATGAAAAACAAAACATAAAAAGAAAAAATGAAAATACTATCCTCCCTACTGATTTCTCTCTAGCCTTTTCCAGGTATTACTACAGCAAGTTGTTACCTTGTTCCACTTCACGTTAATATTACATTAACGGTGTCACGATAAATGTAATTTCCATGCTATTTAAAATCAAAGCACCCAGAAGCTAAGGAGGTTCCAATGACTCAACTCAGCTCTGAAGCTAGAGGTGATGCAGCCTCCCAAACTTCCTTACCGAACACACGGCCTGGAGTGCCAGCAACAACGTGCTGCCCATAATCCAGTTTTCGGATGTCTTCCCCCACGTTGGTCCCTCCGATGCAGGCATGACACTGGACATTCATGTAGTCCCCCAGAGCAAGAAGCCCCTGTGTTGATATAATGCAAAGGTTTAATTACCTGAGCTCTTCTAAGTTTGCATTTGTGAAGAGATGCAGGTCTGCACAGCCAAACCACAGCCACGTGGGTTTTTTAAAGAGATGTAAGCACAAGGAGTTGGAGGGATTTTTTGTGTGTGTTACCCAAACCTTAACAACAGCAGGTCTTCAAACACTGGGGACCCAGTTCCCCAGGGATCACAGCTGCTTTAAAAGTGTTGTCCTTAAAAATTCGGTTAGGACTGTGTACAACCTTAGGCTGCCAACCAACACGGTCATGCAAGCAGTAATGGATACAATGCAGATGAGCAAAACAGCTCTTTCAGGAACAGAAAGAAACAGTGGAAGAAACAGTGGAAGCTGTGCTTTGAGCTCTGCTGGGGAAACACCAGAGCACTGGCCTCAGGCCTTGCCAGTGCTTTACAGGCAGGGATTTAAATGCTCTTACCTTCTGAATCTGCACAGCTAGCTCTCGAGTGGGTGCCAAGATCAATGCCTGGGTCTCACGAACCTGATTAAAACAAATGATGACATGGAAGTTAATCACAGGCCATAGAGCCAAGTGTAAAAGATTATGGGTCCCACAACACTCTGAAATGTCACAGCTGAATTAAGGCTCAGTATGCCTAGAGAGTGGCTTTCAAATAGAGCATTTACACAGCAACAGCCTCTTTTAAGTTACTTTTGACAAGAAAGCATTTAAGCAGTTCTTTAAGAACTTATTTTTCATTCCAACACAATTTCTGACCAAAAAAAGTGTCTACTTTTCTTGCAAAGTAGAAACAAATTTAAAACCCTTCAGTTTTGTACGTTTGGTTCAGATAAGCACCTTGCATTGCACAAGGATTCCAAGACAATGTTTTAAAGTGTCAACTTTGAAAAATATTATGAGCACATTACAGAAATGAAGCAAAAGCTGATCTTTGCATTTAGAACATACAACCTTCACATTTATGTCCCCAGGCAGCAACAAATGAGTAACAATCCAAGCTTTAAGAGGATACCAGCCTACAGAAAAACATCATTTTATTCAATAGCATCTACACATTCAAGTTAATACTTAAAAAGCATGGACATGATACCCCTGACCACAACAAAAGCAAACATTTGTCAGTCAAAAATCTGGGTTTGATTCTGTGCAATGTGTGGCAATTGTTCAGACAGGCTGATAATGCTACAGGACTGTCTGAAGACAATTCTGCTTACTAAGAGATTAACTTAGCCCTCTAATAGGTGAAATAGTCTGTTAAACCCAACTTTATAATTACAAGACATTATCTGAACTTATTTTGCCAGACTGGTTTTAACAGTTAAACTGTTACAGAGTAGAATCAGAATTTTGTCTGAGGTTCACCGCCCATAATTAAAAGATTTCAATGTAAGGCTTCATTTATTAATTCCAAACAAAAAATGGTTTTTATGATCAAGACTATTGATTTAGTAAAAAATATTTTCTAGCACATGCTGTGAAATTACCTGTATGTCCAGGCACTGCAGAACAGAGATGGAGAATGTTGCTGTCTTCCCTGTTCCTGACTGTGACCTGAAAAACAGATGTTTGGTGAATACTCTGGATGTCTGGACAAACAACACAGGCAACTTTGACATATTCCACCCCTCGGCTCTTTGCCACTCCTCCATTGCAAAGAACTCAATAGTGGCAACAGTGTATTTGACAAAGGCTTGTTGTGATCACAGCATGATCTGCTGTCAAGCAGCTTTGAGATCTGCAATACCAGGGACAGAACACTCCATTGCAGGGTCCCCAGCTCTGGCATGCCTACTCCTTATCAGACCACATTTTAACTTCCTGTAATCTCTCATACATATAGTTTTTTTTTCTTTTCAAGCGAACAACAGATAAGCCAATACAATTTTGAAGGCTAATAATTCCCACTAGTGACCTACAATAGATTTTTTTCAGTGGCATGCATATCCTTCT
>NW_016690251.1:880079-916486 GCF_001604755.1 Lepidothrix coronata
CGTGCGTGTGCGCGTGCGTGTGCGCGTGCGTGTGCGCGTGCGTGTGCGTGTGCGCGTGCGTGTGCGCGGGGCGGGAGGGCACGGGCTGTCCTCAGGGAGTGACGGGATCGTGACGGCTGGGAGGAAGGGACCTCTGGGGATCATCCAGCCCCACCTCACCTGGAGCGGGTGACACAGGAACGCCTCCAGGTGGGTTTGGAATGTCTCCAGAGAGGGGAAACTCCACGGCCTCCCTGGACGGCCTGTTCCGGGCTCTGCCACCATCAGTGTAAAAAAATTGTTTCTCAGGTTCAGGTGGAACTTCTTGTGTTTTAGTTTATGGCCATCGCTCCTTGTCCCGTTGCTAGGCACCGCTGAAAGGACTCTGGTACCCTCCTCTTGACACCCGCCTTCTAGTTATTTACATGCACTGATGAGGTCCCCTCTCAGTCTTCTCTGGACTAAACAGCCCCAGCTCCCTCAGCCTTTCCCCAGAATTGAGGTGCTCCATTCCCCTAATCCTCTTTGTTGCCCTCTGCTAGACCTGCTCCAGGAGCTCTGTGTCTCTTGTCCTGAGGAGCCCAGAACTGGACACGGCTCTCCAGGTGATCCTCACCAGGGCCGAGTAGAGGGGCAGGATCACCTCCCTCGACCTGCTGGCCGCTCTCTTCCCGATGTGCCCCAGGAAAAGCATCCAGGGGGCTGGACGGGAAGGTGGACGCAGGTTGTTTGTGTTCTTCAGAACACCTTGGAATGCAGGATGGAGGCGACACGTGGGTTGCCACTCCCATTTGGTTTCCCTGTGTGGTGTGTGTTTCCCCTGGAACTCTGTGCCTGGGATATCCAGCACGCCATGCCCATGTGGAAGCCAAGCGTCCAGCCCCAGGAACACCCCAGGCAGTTTGCATGGTGGGAGGGGAGGAGAAATGTGCTGGCTGGCGGCCTCATGTCACCTCCTCTGCCAGCCCAGGGGTGTCAAGAGAGGGTTGATTTGCCAACCTGAGGTGGGACAAGGCAATGGAATGAGATGTAGGGGTTCTCAACAGAAGCCAGAGAAGGATCCAAACTTCTCACTGCCTTTCCTCAGCCGATGCCTTCTCCACTGCTCTGTCCATGTTGTTCAAGCAGCTGGGATCCAGTTTTCACAGAGCTGATCCCTGGGTTCTTTTGAGGGGCAGAGAGCTTGGATGTGGGCATACTGCACCTCCCTGTCCTTCTCAAAGAGCGTTTTTAAATTGTGTTCCATTTGCACTGTAGAAGAGATGGGATTTAAGAAACAGTTTGGGTGCTTCAAATTCCTGCAGCTGTAGAATTTCTCTTGGTCTCGTTTCTTGGGAACGCACAGATATATTGACTAAACTGGAAAAGCATGGAGATGAAAGAGCTTTGAGGAGTTGCAGTTTGGCTTGTTCAGCCATACAACTACATTTTTCATGGCAAGTCAATGTCTCTTAAGTAGCCAAGACTTAGCACTCCACGGGGTGAGTTTGTAAAAAGGATCCTGGTTGATGGCCTTGATCAGCAGCTCCATGAGGTGATTTCCATTGACTTTGGATAAGGAACAATAAGTCATTGCCTCATCCCTACACAGGGCAGTTAATCTGTATTTGATGTTTTACAATGTCCTGCAGGGAATCCAGACACAAGTCCAGACATCACACTTAGAAAGGCTTCTCTGTCCATTTCCCCCCACAAAAAAAAAGGCTAAAGAATAGGTTTTACTGAGAACAATTCAGGCCAAGATATTTCTTTTCACAAGGGGATGATTTCATAGACATTATTTGGGCGTCCGAAGGTGGAGATTTGGGGAGAGTTTTCCACTTGTCAGTCATTTTTTAGGTGCAGTGTGGACTTCAGCCACTGCATGGTGACTGAAAGGCTCCCTTGGGAACTGCCTGAGTAGGAGCAAACCCTACTTAAGTGGTGTGGGATGGTAATACAGAACAGCAGAGGGCTATTGAGTCTCATCTTTTTATGGGAGGGAGAGGGATGCACATTGTAGCAGAGGGGAAAAATCACCTCAACTCTAATACTGACCTCAGAAGTGCTGATGTCACTGTACCTCACATGTGACACAAATTGTGTGTACTTTGTAGTGCATGGATCAAGCTTCATTCACATTTTCTTTGTTTGATGTAAAATATTTCTTTCTCCTTAGTGCTTTCCAAGGACTGGCAAGGCATTTGCCAATGCTTTTGAAGTACCTCTGGTGGAAGTGAATCTCTGATTACCCTGACAGCCAGGACAGCTCCATCCAGGATCTTGAGCAAAACAGCTCCAAAAAAGAAAGAAGAGTTGTTTTAGGTTCTTTTGACTTAAGACTTTGACTTAAGGCTTCTTTCAAACCTGGTACAAAATTGGTGCTCTTGGAGTTATCGGTTCTGTATCAGCTTTATGCTTTTTGGGTCAGCTTGGCTGAATCTCATTTACCTTTGAAGCTGACCTCAAGGCAATTTTAGCCTCTAGGTCAAACAAAATGTTGGCTGGAAGTCCCCATCTGGCAGTTGTCACTGTAAACTCTGTAGCTTTCAGTGTTGTTTTTTCTGTGGCTTCTGAGTGTTCACCAAAACCTTCTCATTGTAGTTGCCTTAAGGGCAGCTCAGAACATCTCCCTCCTGGCAGCTTGGGCTTGCTTCTAAAATGTTCTTCAGTATTGATTTGATCTCTGAAGTTTCCTTTCGGTATGGAAAGCTTCAGTTTTTCTCTGCCAGTTTTTCCCCACTGACTTGTCTCTGCTGTTTTTTCCTCAGTGTCAGAGGGTAACGTGCAGGGAATCAGTGTGTCCTTCTGGCCAAGCTGCGTGGGCCCACATCACTCCTCCGTCATCAGCAAAGGCACCAGGTTTGCCAATCCTCAGCTTGTCACTGCCACCTGAGCCCTGGAAGAACTAAGGGTGGATCCTCAAGGTCTCTGGTGCTGCCTTGATCGGTGGTGGTGGGTGAAGTGAGCAGCAGGGCCTTTCAGCAAGCAACCATCTGGGGTGGAAGAAGTGCTTGCAGCCAAGGTTCATGATGAGGTGGCAGGGTTTGGGGAAGGGCTGAGGAAAATCTGGGGTGGATATGATCTAGGCTTATCTGTGAGATGGGAGGGCATCTCTGAATGACTGGATAGTGTGACAACAGAGGTCCTGTTGGAACTCCTAGAAGAGGGAGGAAGTGATTACAGTCTGTGCTGTGCTTGCAGAGGTGGAGTAGCAGCATGGAGGAGCAGGTGAGACTGGCAGAGCTGCCTACAGCCTTGGACAGCACACTCATGGTACCCAGGAGTGGGCTTCAGCATGCAGCTGTCACCTCCTATGGATACAAACTGCAGTGCCTCTGGTGAGGGTGCTGCTCCCCGCGAGGAGGGCTCTTCTCTGGAATGTGTGAGGTGTCTCTTAATGCTCTGCTCTCCATGTCTGCAGGATCCAGGTGAGGAAGATCGCCAGGGAGAGGGACAAGGCAAAGCTGGACTTGGAGAAGGCAGAGAGACGCTGCCTGCATCTTGGCAGGGAGCTGGACGAGCAGTACATCGCTCTCAAGCACACCCAGAGCAAGCTCAAGTAGGAAGGGTCTTTTTGGTGGGGCTGGGAAGATGTGCCTACAGCCTCTCCCTCCCATCCCAGTCTCCCTGTTAAATCTCCCACTTGTTTTGTCAACGTGCTAGTGGCAGAAAAATCCCTGAAGACCTTCCCCCACTATGGTTTCAGCATCCTTCCAACCAAGTTCTCATCTCCTGCTTTGTGCGTGGTGAGGGAGGGTGTCTGTACCTCGTGACCATCTGAGAACATGCTCCAGGTGCCCCAGCCACGTTGCTTTCTTCCCCCAGGGATTTTCAGGCAGAAATAGAAGCAAAAGAGCTGCTTTTGCAGCAAGCAGTCAGTCACCAGGCAAAGCTGGAGGCTGATACACAGTTCCTCCAGGGCAAAGAGGCCAACCTGCAAGGGAGACTGAACCACGTGATGAAGGTAAGTAAAACTGCCCTGGGTGAAACATCTTCACTTCTTCAGATGAGGCAAAGCAGAGGTGGTGACAAATATGGATGGTTTGTGTTGCTTTTGCTGGGAAGGACAGGAATTTTATGCAGAAGAATCATCAGCCACATCCATACTATTGTATTAAATACAGAGCTTGTTCCCTTGCTGTGGCATTATTAAACCCCCATGTTGTTTGTTGGGACTGGTTTGGCCCTTGATAACACCTGGATACTCAATAGCTAAGGCTATAATTGTGCCAGGGATCATGCCAAAAGCAGAGATGATGGTGTCTGCGTGCCTGGGATCATCCCAGTTCTGTTCATTGTAGAAGTACAGCTGGAGATAGCCCAGGACTTGCTGCCTTTGTTGTCTGTGACGGAAACCATAGTTTTGTGAAGCAGGGGTAGAGATGAGCCTGTGGGGCTATCTAGCTCTTATTCTGCAAAACCCACTCCTATGCCTGTCCTTTGGAGAGATGAGCCTAACCCCAGCCCATGAGGTATCAACAGTGTGCTGTGCTGTCCTGTTGTGGTTTAGGAATGGTACTGCCCAGTTTAGTTCTCCCACAAGACTTTCCAAACCACACTACTGTTCACTGCCTCTCCTCCATCTTCTGTCCCTTGGGTGGCTTTAGAGGAGAATTGGAGGCACAAAAGGCAGAGATCGTGGGTTGAGATAAGAACAAATTATAGGAAACAGCTATGAGATAAGAAAACAAACAGTAACAGCAACAATACTAATAACAAAAATGTACGAAAGAGAGAGTGATTTACGTGCAAAATGCTCACCGAAGAGCCCAGCCCAACCTGCAGCCACTTTTCCTTTTCTCATTTTCTCACTGGAAGAAAGCCTTTCTCCATGAAACAGTCCCTTCCCGCTGCCCGTGGCAATGGCATGAGGTGGTGTAGAAATAACATCTGGGCACCCTTCTGGCTACTGCAAAAAATGACTCCTGTCCTGTCTGGAACCAGGAGCTGTCCAATTCAGGGTCTTCTGGGAGCTGTGCTGTGTTTGCCACGCTGCCAGTTGTTTCACAGCTTCCTGCTGAAGGCCTGTGTCTGATGAACCCGTCCTGCCATGTCAGGACCCACTGCATCAAGGAGATCTCTGTTTTGTCAGCAGAACGCAGAGCTGCAAAACAAGGTCACAGAGATGACTGAGAAACTGTCAGCCTCTGAGGAACTGGTGTTGGAGCTGCAGAAAGAACTCAACTACATTGTGAAGGAAAAGGTAACCTTTCTCTGTTGTAGTTAAATAGAAACTTTTCAGGAACTCATCAAAAAATTGGTCTTGCATATTTTGTCTCAGTTGTTATGGTCTCCCCCTCTGTGAGCTCTCCTGCACGTTGATGACAGCCTGGAAAGAAAAAAAATGTTGGCTTTTAAGTTAGGCCTTTTGAAGCTTGGGGAAAAAAAGGGTGAAGAAAGTTTGCAGTTTTAGAAAATTTTACAAATTTGCAGTGTTCAAGTGAAAACTTTGAAGTTTGGTTTCCAGAAAAAAGAAAAGCTTTATTTTTCACAACTATTGAAGTAAAGGGTTAGTTTTGGTATCTTCCACTCCTACAACTCACCTGGTAAAATGAAACTGGGGAAAGAAATGAGTCTGTGATCTTGTTAGCCAGGAAAGCTTGCCTGCCTGTAGTTGTTGTCTCTCACATGTGGAGAAAAATGTTTTTCCTCCTCTTTCTGCATCTGACTCATCCCACAGGTGACAATACGAACCCTTCTGTTGAATCTATGGGTGTAGCACCATGACTTCACAGTGATTTAGTAGAGCTTTTGGCTCTCTGTTTGGAGAGGTGATAACTTTCTTGATGAGAGATGTTTCCCTGTGCTTGTGCAGCTGGGCCAGGGGGAGCCCCACAGCCCGGAGTTCCTGAGCCAGAGCGAGCACTTTGCCGAGATTGTCCTGGAGTACGAGCGGCAGTGCCAGGTACGCGTGGGCAGTTCTCCAGCAGTTGTTGTGAAAGTCCTGCTCTCCTCAGCACATCTGTTGGGCACTTTCGCCTGGGGGAGTGGATGGAGGCAGCCCTGACCATGGTGCAGAGGAGAATCCCTCTTGCCTTGCTCAGAGGAGGCTGGAGACAGCTGTACCCTCAGTAAAGCAGCCTGTCTCCTCACTCCTGCAGCCCTCCATGGGTTGTTTCCCACGTGTCTGGGATTTTGGCAGAGGAGAGTAGGGGTGGATGGTAAATTCCTCCCTGCTTGCCACTCTGTAGCCATGGACTATTTTGTTTGGGAACCATGTACCTCTACCCTGGGCTCTGTTGCATTTCTTCTTGAGCAGAAGTAGAAAGCCGTTCTCCTTATTTGGAAAGCATGTTAACAGTGAAATTCTTCTATCCTTTTGTTTTTCCCTTCCTTCTCTTTGCCCCCACTTGACAAACCCCTACAAAACTTGCTGCTGGACTCTGCTAGAGAGTCAAGGTGAGCCAGTCCAGGTATCTGGTGTGTGTGTATGGTCCAGGAGTTGGTGCTCCGTATGTTGTACTTCCTGCAGGGTAATGTGCTCCTTCCAGAGCTTTTGGCTGTCTGGGATGAGCACAACCTCTGTTTCCCTTCTCTCATTTTTAAGTGACTTGTGTATCTTGCATGTTGTGAGTTGCTGAGTGCTCTGTGCCTTGGCTCCCAAATCCTGTGCTTGTTACATTGCCCGTTTGTTCCCAAGTGCTGTGTGTGGCTGGGGAACACCACTGAGTAGGGACAGTGACTTATGACATCCCTCCAGCAAGGGCTGAAATGTGCACTTTCAGCAAAGTCGTTCCATGGACACATCAGACAGCCCCTCTTGAGTCTGTAATTAAAGGCAAACACACTGGAGCACAGTCCAGTGTAACATTGCTCCAGGTGGCACCAGAGGGTTGAATATGCTTGGTGCTGCAATTTTTTTTCCTGTTGAACAGCCCCAGAGTTGTCCATAAGAATGCTGATGGATGGAAAGGTTCAACCTTCAGGCTTCGTCTGCCCCTGTGAAGGCACCCACTCGGGTTTATCCTTTACTCTTGCTGAGTGCTGTCAGCCCCCTGCCCTTCTTGTTTAGAATGGAGATGAAACAAACTGGGTTTGCATTTGTCTACATCGTCTCAGTAATATTTATTAATTGGAAGTGTCCTAATTCATAGTCCCTTGCAACACATTAGTTTCCTGAGTGGCAGCACGTGGGAGGTAATTTGATGTCTGCTCAAAGTGGTCTGACCCCCAGTCCAGAAGAAGGCAGGATGCCTTGTGTGGTGTTGCTTCCAGTACGGGATGGAGGGTGTGAAGTGAAGCAAGCAGTTTTCCAGCTCCAAACACCCACATGGAAGTGGCTCATTGCACTGGTGTGGCGGCTCATAACTCAGCGTTCAGCTGTGGAGCTGACTCCTTGCTGCAGGCTGATGTTGGCACTGAGGTGGGATAAACTCCTGTTCTGGCCTCAAGGTGTCTCTGGCACCAGGAGACCAGCAGGACCTGCCTTGTGCTGTGCTTCCCATGGGATCAGCACTTTCTCGCTTCACTTTATTCCTTCTGCAACCTGGAAATGTTCCCTCCCAGAGCCCTGTGGGACTTGCTTCCCTGTTGCTTTGTGTGCATACAGGAGTGCTTGTTGGCTAGCCTGGATGCCCACAGAGGTATCTTGAGGATGTAAATGCAAACCTCTGGGCCCGTACTGAGATCATGGTGTTTCTTATGTGTTGGATGCTAGTAATGGTGGTTTAGGTCAGGAGGGTCTCAGGAGGCCCAGCCCTTTGAGGTGTCTGCAAAAAACCCTGGTATCGTGGCTTTTGCATGCAGGACCAGTTGCTTTGTGCTTTACAGTGTCTACTGGTGATGGTCATGGTAATCTGGGCTTGCATTTCTTCTGTGGCGCTTCCAAATTCTCTCATGTCTGCATTTGCTTGGGAAGGAAGAAAAATTCCCCTGTGCTGGGGCTGGGGGAGGCCTCTGCTCTTTGTGCTGGGCCTGAGAGCAGGAGGCTCTGAGTACACATGGCAGCTCCCACACCCTGGGGGGGCTTTGTAGCCACATCATGACCAGTCTTTGGTCTTTTCAGGTGCTGTATGACCAGAACAGGGCGCTGCGGAGGGAGCTGCAAAGGCTGCGTCTCCAGCTCCAGGAGAGCAGGGCTGAGACAGGGCTGCCAGCAAGAGGTAATGTGCTCCAGTGTTCAGTGCCTCTCCATCTTCTCAGCAGGAACAGAGTTCCCTCCGGATTGACTTTTACATGGGAGTGTGGGATGGCTTGTGCCTGAACTACCAGTGCAGGTTCTGGTACTGGGCAGCCGTGGGAGGGAAGAAGGGGAAATTGGGTGGTGGTGAGGAGGGAAAGAGGCGTTCCCAACTTGAGAGCTGGTGATGGTAACCTGTGGACTAGGCAGCTAGGAGTGAACAGGCAGATTTTCACTGTTGAGGATGTTAGGGAAACACAATATAATAAAGAGGATGTAGCCAACCAAACTGTGGCTTGGGAGATTCAAGTTGAGCATTAGATAAAAGCTTCTGGCTGAGAGGAGTGATGTAGCCCTGGGACCCATGAGATAGATGGGGAATCTCCATCTTTTGGAGTCGTATGGACTTGACTGGATGAAGCTGCATCCATTCTTATCAGTCCTGTCTTGTAGGCCTGTCCTTACAGGGCTCCTCTCTGCCAGAACGCCCCTCTCCAAGCCCTCTTGTTCCTACTTTTACATATACAGAGATGTCACTCCCAGTGGAGCAGCTCCAAGAGCAGCTGCAAGAGCTGAAGGTGCAGCTGGAAACCAAGGTGAGTGGGGTAGAGGGAAATGTCCTGACTTCTTGGTAAGCACAACTGCTACAGCATGACTGATGAGGCATCTGCTCCAGGAGGGTTGCTGGAGAGAGAGTTCGGGCTGGGAAGCAGTGTGGTACCTCAGCACTTGGCTGGGATTATTCCATGTGCATCTCCAGCCTGTCTTAGCTGGTAGGAGCGTCTGGAGCCCTCACTGGCTGGCAAAGGCTTTGTGGAAATCACTGTCACCTTGCAAAATGTTTGTGTGCGTCTTGTGGGGAACTAGAGGTTACCCGGTGTTGCTATCACAGTAAAACCAGCAACAGGACCAAGAGGAGAAGCAGCCAGGTGTCTCCTGAGGGCATGGGGTGTATCAGAGCCCTGTTGCCCTGGGCTTGCAGCACACTTTAACCCACTTGCCCTAAGGTGACAGTGTGAGCCCAGCCCTGTTTAGACAGAGTGCTCTTGTAAGAGGCCTCAGTTTCCGCATTTACTCCTCTTTTTGCTGCTGAACTGAGAGGTCAGTGGTGCTTGCTGGATTTCTGTTGCAGCACTGCAAAAGTAAATTCTAAACTGCCACACAGGTGACAGAACAGTTCAAGGAGCACAAAACTGCTTACAGATGCTCCGCCTGCTTCACAGTCCTGCCTTTGTGCTCATCAAATCCTGGAGTTTCTAGTGTTTACAGGGCAGCTGTGGGGAGCAGCAGCTACCCACCACCACATCTTGGCAAGGGACCACTCTGCAGTGGAGGAAGGATGTGAGGAGCAGTGGCAAATGATGCCCTGGCCTCTCCCTTCTCCTCTCTGAGGTTCCTTGTAAACAAGGAGAAAGGAGAGAACTGTGGTGTTTGCTGGAAGGAAATGGGACTCACTGGTACCTGCCTGTTAGAGGCTGCTGTGTGAGACTGATTGTTGCCCTAAGTTCAGCAGGGACCAGAACTGCCTGAAGAGTGTCCCCTCTTGAGAGGGACCAATAGATCAACTTGAATTAGAGCTAATGGAGCAGAGGGAGCTCTCAGGAGCATGGTGCTAATATCCAAATCCTATCTCCTTCCAACAGATAAACTATTACAAGGAACAACTAGAGTTAATGCAGAAAAACTTTGAGAGAGAGAGGAAGGACAGTGAGGAAAGCTTCAAGGCTGAGATGCACAAGATGGAAGACCAGAAGAGAGACCTAGAAGAAACAGTTGCAAAGTACTGGGCTGTAATTAGTAGCCTGAAAGAGCAAAAACCTATGTGGAGTCTGGAGCTGGAGGAGAGGTTTGAGGTGGACCAGGCCAGGGTGGGACAGCACCACACTGAAGACATTTGCCATCCAGGGCAGCAGCTGGACCAGGAGGGAGAAGAACTGAGGACACAGCAGCACCAGGACAGATTGAGCCTGAGGTCTGGCACTGTGCTTTTTCTGGGGCTAAGCAGGAGATCAGGGGTGCATCCCCTGCTCGTACCAGAGTAGGTTGGGCTGATTCCTCACGAGGCTGGAGAGCTGCTTTAATTTGGAAGAAAATCTGGGTGGTATTGCAGGGCTGCAGCTGTTCGAAGCAAGACATCTGAACTCCCCTTATATGAGTGCTTTTATTTCAAGACTTTTAAGTTTCCCTGCATGTTCTACAAGCTTGTGTCAGAGGCAGTGCCCAAGCAAACACTGTATCTCAAAATACTGAGAGATACAAGAGAGCTTTCATTAGTGTTTTCTTATTATCGCTCTCTTTCTTGGTCCTTCAACAAACCTGCCTCTGCTTGCTAGATCATCACAACTCGTTATCTTAAAAGCAGCAAAAAATGTCTTAAATTTCTCTATATAGTTAAAACAGACTGGCTGGTGAAAGAGTGAGGCTGTTACTAAATGACTGTTTATCTTCCCTTCCTGGGCTTGTGGTGCCAGTTCTGCAACATCCCCAGGGGCCAGAGTGGCCTTGCAGAGGAGACTGGAGAGGAATTGGCAGGAAATGGCCTGTCCATGCCTGCTCCTTCCTGCTTTCCAACACACCCCACCAGTGTCCCCAGGCTCTCCTTCTGCCTCTTCCCTGCTGTGTCTCCCTTCGGGAGCAGAGTTCCCCTGGGCAATACGGAAAGAGAGGATTTTGCTAGGGTCATTATTCCTCTTTTAGGGCTGAGATATGGGGTAGATGGGGAGAAAGGAGGTGATGGCTGAAGTCTGTGGTAGACCAGGGAAACAAAGCCAAATAACAGGAATACAAGTAATTTAAGCTGTGTTACCACCATCTCTGGTGAATGGTAGATGGACTGACTACAGTGGGGAGCTTTCAGAGTTGTTGGAAAAGATGTGATGGGTGTGAGTCTGAGAGGTGCAAAATAGTTTGGGAACTTTCTGTAAGGTTTAACTAATTGCCTTGACTTTGTAACAAAAAGAAAACTTTGTA
This sequence comes from Lepidothrix coronata, assembly GCF_001604755.1. NCBI lineage: Eukaryota > Metazoa > Chordata > Aves > Passeriformes > Pipridae > Lepidothrix > Lepidothrix coronata. Next base: position 891,130 of record NW_016690251.1, read on the forward strand.
TTGCATCTCCAGCAAACGTACATTCTGGGGCTGGCTGGAGTTTCCAAGCTGTGTTATCAAACCCAAGCCAGCAAAGTCTTTTTTATCTTTAGGAAAGATGCAGAGGTTGAGCATAACCAAGAGCTGTCATGGAGTGAATGCCAGCATGAGGACAGCTGTAAGGCTTTATTGCAGCAACACTAGTGTGAGAGGAGGTGATTTCCCAACAATAAAGGCTCCAAGGTGAGACCTTCAATAGCAGCGTGCCCAGGAGAGGCAACAGTGGAAGTGTAAGGAAAAAGACAGTCTCTGTGGAAGCAGAGTCAGCTAAAGTTCTAAGAGGAGGTTAATGAGGAACAGGCCAAAATGTGTGAGATGCTTAAGCAGAAAAATATAAGAAAAGGCACCAGGATGAAATGGGAGTAATGCAGAATCCATGGAGCTGAGGGCTCTGGTGTTGAAACGGACAGAGTGTCTGGAGACTTTTCCTCTGGGGGGAAAGGAGCAGATCTGCAAGACTCAGATGAGCAGGTAGACCAAAATGTCCTGTTGCACATAAGGAACAGAGAAGAAATGAGAGACTGTGTGATGGATGGACCAGTGCAGATGTCTGTTGCAGCAAATGGCCTGCTCAGTCTAGAAGCTGGAGCCAAAGTGGAAAGTATTTATAATGGAGAAATGGAATCTTGATAGACAAGGGGATGTGCTTGGGAAGAAGGCAGAGAGAGCAAAGTTAAAAGGTATGCTTTCACACAGCAGACAGAGCAGCATCTCAGGACATGAGACAGACTTGATCTGGATGGCAAGAACAGGAGAAGAAAGCTCTGGGAGACAGAATGGTGTAGCAGCACAGGAGGAAACATGACATTCTGTCTGTCAAAATGGAGCTGGAGAGGGAAAGGACTAGGTTGCAACTGGGGCTGATGCAGCTCAAAGATGTCGTGTACTATTTGGAAAATGAACCCAGAGCACAAGAGAGTGTCAGGTTGGAGTGCAGTCCTGTATGGAACTGGTGTTTAGCAGTAGCTATTGGATAGGACTGTCTGTTTAAAACAGGACTGAGCCTCCTTCCCACAAGTGCCAGTATTCATAGACTCCTGGGAGACTGGAAGTACCAATAGAAGTGGAAGGATGATGAGCCTTGGATTTGGGGTCATAACTGTTGTGTCAAACAAGCTGAGTTCCAGATATGGCTTTATTGCAGGTGAGGGGTTGGGCTCACCACCTGGTGATCCTGTAATTAAGTCTTGGTGTGTCTTGATGAGCCAAATAGCTTTGTTTCCACTCCTTGGCAAGACTGCAAAATAATTTTAGCCAGCTGGAAGGCGCACAAATTCAGAGTCTGATGCTCTTTGTCCTTATTCCTCTTTATTTCCTTTCCTTTGAAGACCTGCTCCTTCTCTACCATTGTCTCTTGGTTGTCCCTACATATGTTGCCTGAGTTACTGGATGGTTGTTTTTCAGATTTCTTTTATTTCTTACTGTCCTTGGAAACCAAATGGGAATAGACCAGGGAGGCAGCATAGAATGCCAAGAGTAAACAGGGCTTTTGCATGGTTTTTTCACTCTGCTGTCTCTCCCTGCAAGGGAGACCTGTGCTGGCTGCTGGAGAACAGCTTGTTGAAGAGTCATCTTGGAAGACTCCAGCAGGAACTGAGGCTAGCAAAGAAGGGCAGTGAACACTATGAGTAAGAGAAGAGGCAGCTGCAGAAGGCTGGCAAATGGGTGGATAAAAGGAACAGCCACTCAGGTGCATTTACCAGATTTCAGCTGGCTCAACCTGCCTTCTGTTTTCTTATTTTTGAGGAAGCCGGCACTCGCACGCCCTTTGCTGCACACAAAAGCAGCCAGTGCTGAGACAGGCTTGGCCAGAGCACAGGGCCAGAACCAGGTTTTTGGGAGGCTGTGGAGATGGGTATGTGTGGGAGGAAGGGTTGTGTAGCTTCTTTGCTACACAAATGTTTTGACCAGTGGCCTGTTTCTGCCTTAGGAAGCTTGAGATAGGTAGAGATCACCCACCAAGCCATAAATCTGAGGAGAGACAGGTTGCTGGTGTGGATGATCCCAAGAGTCTGTTAATCTGTCTCTCCTGCTGTTCTTCATCCCATGATTTTTAGGCCTCTGACAGTGTTGCAGGACTTTGGATGTCCCCAGCTCTCTGCCCTGGGCTGGGCTGAGTCACCTGTTGGTGCAGAGACACCTGACTCACTCCTGAATCAATGCAGGACCATATCTGTTTTTGCTTGGCTTTGCTTCCTGTTGCAGGCCAAAACCAGATGTAGGACTACCCAAAACAGGGCCCTCCTCTGGGGAGCTGTGGTTTGCTGCTCTCTGGCCTGAAGCTGATTGTATCCCTCTTTCCAACAGGAAACACATGAACAAGTTGTGCAGAGAGAAGGTGGAGGAGCTGGCTGAAATAGCAGAGTTAACAATGTTGGTAAGAGGCTATTAACACTGACAGGCTCTTGACTGAAGGATTTAGGAGGACAAAAACTGCATGTGCTCATAGAGGAGAACAAAAATGTTTGTTTCAAGCATTCAAACTCAGTCTTGCTTTGAAGAACCAGCTTCATCTTATAACTTGTCAAGTAGAGAAAACCTGTGTGCCAAAAGCCAGTGGAGGTCTTACAGAAGGGAAAGTATTGCTACAAAGTCTCTAATGAGGTTGACTTTACCTACTTGCAGTCTTTCTCCCAGAGGTTTTGCTCACTCCCAGTCTCAAACCCACAAGCTCAAAGGCCTTTGGATATGCACTCAAGGCCTGGCCAAGATTTTTTGTATGCAATGTGAACAAGGTGGGCAGGCTTTTAAGTTCTCTGCTCTGTTCCTGGGATACCTCATGACTTGGAACCACAACCTGTTTTTTTGCATGTCTTTTCTACCCTTCAGGGCCATCAGCTGCAGCAGGGTGGCCTTTGCTGGCCCTTGCTGGCTTCAGCTTCCAATAACCTGCTGCCCATTGCCTGCTTTTTCTCCTTTGGAATTGCCCATTTTCCTGTGAGGATAGCAGAGGAATGGGATCTTGCCACCCTGCTGTTAGATGCAGGCTTGCTGATGTTATCTCTGCTGTGGTCTGGTCAGAAACTGCACCTTGCTCAGCATTACTGCAAGGGAAGGTGTCCTAGGGGTAACACCTGGGGGATGGTGCCCTTTAGTGTCAATGTGGGCTGTTCTTGTAGCCCCTACTCTGTTTTTTTGTCTGTACTTTCACATGTGCACATGGACACATTTCCATTCATACTCTATTCTTACTAATTTTAATATTTCTGTTACACACCCCCTACAGTCCTGTGTCCCCCTTCTCCCTCAGTGACCTCTCCCACGGCTGTCAGGTTTCCTTATTTAGGAATGCTGTGTTGCTGGGCCTTGGTCAGGCTGGGACATGAGGACCCTTGTCCTGAGTGCCCACAAGGCCCTGGAGCAGTGTCCCTGGGTGGGAACCCAGTGGGGGCAGTTGTGGGACAGATTAGGTGGCCTTTGCCTCTGTTCCCACCCCAAGCCTCTGTGCATGATTTGGGGGTTTTTTCCAACCTTTTCCAGAGCGAGAAGAGCAAAGAGGAGGTCTCCCACCCAAATGTCAAGGTGCATCAGCTGGGCTATGAACTCACTGGGCACAAGGCTGGTCACAGTGCCCAGCTGCAGAGCCAGAGGCTTGCAGAGGCCGAGTGGCCACGAGGAGCAGAGGTGGCTGCAAGGCTGGAATACCACCAGAAGCATGCAGCATGTTGGATGGAAGTGGAGCTGCTCCAACAGCAGCTGAAGGCCTCACAGGAGAAGGTGGGTGTCCTTCAGTTGGTGGCAGGGTGCTGAGTGGTCCCTGTGATTGCCCCCCTGCTGGGGGCTGTGTTGGACACCTTCCCCAGTAAGAAAAAACTTGTCCTGTTCCTCTTTGTGGGGGACAAAGGACTCTCTCCTGCTTAAATATGTCCGAAGCCAGTTCAAGTGCAGCTGGGGATAGGTCCTTGCTGCCTGTGATGTCCTCTCTGTCCTTGTCCTGTGCAGGCTGGCTGGGCACAGGAGATGGAGGCTGAGTGGAGCTATGGTTCCCCATGGCTCAGCTGGCAGAGGAGCTGGGGGAGTGGCAGGATCAGGTAGGGGGCTGGGCAGGGATGACAGCAGCCAGACAGGCCTTGTCTGAGGGAAGGGAAATGTGATCAGAGCAGGGGAACTAGGATCACTAGGATAGAGAGAGGAAAGCCAGTGTAAGAAACCTTCAGATGTGTTACTATCCCTCTCCTGCATTCTACCCTGTGGACAGGCTCAGGGACTGGCTTTCCAAAGTACAGCTTACCCATGTCAGCCACCCCTGGATAGCCCTAGTGCAAAGTGGGACCAGCCCTGCTTCCCAGTACCAGGTTTGCCCTTTGCTGGTGGCAGGAAGCAGAGGACATGTAGTACACGACATCCCAGCTTGCCTGGGATATATCCAAGAACCCAGGTGAGCAGCCCCCTCTGTCTCTTGCCATTGTGGCCCTTTGTGCTGGGATTTACTCCCAGAAGAGTCCTCCAGCAACTCCTGCTCCTTGCTGCTCAGCAAAGGGTCTCCGTTTATCCACCTGCAGCTCTTGGTGCTCTCAGTCCCTTGCTTTGCAGGCTGCCCAGTAAGCACCAGTCCCATGGTCCTGCACGGTGCTGAGGGTGCTACCTAACCTCTCCTCTTACCCACAGCACACCCTGGGCCTGTAACATTGTGGGCTCAGAGCTGTAACCAGCTGTCCACCTGTCTGTGTTACAGCTTTTAGAAGCCAAAGCAAGGCTGAGCCTGGCCCAGACCCAGCACGCTCTGCAGTTGCAGCAGGCCAAGGCCCAGATGAACAACATGGTGTCAAAGCAGCAGTTTGAGCAGCTGCAAACCACCTTGAGAGAGGAACAGTGCAAGACTCAGCAGCTCCAGGAAAGCCTCCACCAGCAGGCTGAGCAAACATGCAGGCAGCTGGTCAGCATCCAGGTAAGCAGGTAATTATGGGAGCTCAGTCAAGGGTACTGTGAAGGGAACACTGCTGTCCTGGCAGCCTGGAAGGCAGCTGTGGTTGAAGGCACCAGAGGTTTGAGTAGAAGATGCAATATATAAAGAACCCACATGGAAAATGCACTTACCTTCAAATTCAGCTGCAACTTTTAATTCCTCATGAAAGCAGTCACTGCCCTGCACTCAAACATGAGCTCCCCCCACTCAAATCCCCACATACCCCAGACCAGGTATCTACCTTGTGCCTAGAGGAGCAGGAGTTATCCAGGCAGAGACTCTCTTGGCTCAGACTGGAAAAAAAAAAGTTTGAGCCCTCTGTGTGGAGTTCACAGAGTGGGGTGGTTTTATCTCTGGGGCACTGGGCAACGGAGGTGTTGGGTTTTTGTGAGTTTGTCTTGTGACAAACTGGGCAAAGATAGAACAAATTATAACGTAAGGAATTATAACGAGCAGACACAAAAACTGCATCGAAGGAAACTATGTCTCTCCCTGGGCTTTTCTGGACATGCCTGGGAAAGGGGAGGCCATTGGCTTGTTTTTATAGAAAACACTGCTGGGAAATCTGTGCCTTGTCTTAAAATTCGTCAGGTGCAGACCTAGAGAAGGTTGTACTGCTCTAGACACCTTTCCTACTGCTCTTTGCATCCTGCACCTCACCTAATCCTCCCCTGCTCTCCTTCAGGGAGTGTGAAGGTCCAGGGCCCTGGGGAAATGTACAGTCCAGGGTTGCCAGAGGCCAGGGGAGTGCTAGGACAACCCAACAACAGGCTTTCTTGCCCACTGCAGGCAGAACACGAGCACCTGCTGCAGGCTGCTGTGGAGCAGGCAGAGGGGCTGGAACACAGCCTGAGGAGTGCTGAGGCTGTGCTGGCAGAGAGGGCAGCTCAGCTCAGAGACGCCCAGGTGAGTGCAAGGGGGGTTAGTGCTGCGTGTTCCTCCCTGTCTGGTACCCCTGCATGGCATGCTGAACCTGAAGCCTCCTGTCTCTTCTGTAGGCCCAACTCTCCAGGAACAAACTGCTGATCGAAGACCTCCGTGGGGAGAACAGGGGGTTTGCAGTGGCCCTGCAGGCTGCTGAACTGAAGCAGAAGAGCACAGAGGAGAAGAACCAGCTGTTGGAGGAGAAAGCCTCAGCTCTGAAGCAGCTTATTGGAAAAATCACACCAGCAAGTCTGAGTGGGTGATGGGACACCTTCAGTGGCAGTCCTGCCCCTGCTCCTGGCTGGGGTTGGTTGGGTGCAGAAGGGGAGGTATGGCTGGGTTGGAAAATCAGCCTTGTCCTCTCCGGTCTTGTCAGGATGTTCCTGCATAGAAAATAGATAATAGAGAACCCAGACCTTTAAGGAAGTTTGTCTTGTGGATAGCTGAATTTTCCAACTGAAAGCACCAGCTTTGCTGCATTTCTCAGTGGCAGTGTGCTGTTATAAGTCAGGTCTGTCTCAGGGCAGCCATCCCACAGGATTTTCTTGAACTCCAGCAGTGTTTGGTGGTGATGCAGATGCTCCCTCTCTGTAGAGGGTTGGTGTTGAGGCCACACTGTTATGGCTGGAAAGCCAGGGCAGAAGGCCTTGCAGGTTCCTATGTCTGGCTCACTCTGATCAGGAAAGCTGTGTGGTGGTATTAAAATGTTTGTAATATTACAGCACTTCCTGCCATCTCCAGTCTGCTCTCTATTTCAGTAACCTTCCCCAACTGTTGCTGAACTTTCATTCCCTACAACTCCTCTTGGGCTCTAGGAGACTGGCCCTCCTACAGCCTGAGCCTAGGATCCAAAACCAACCAGACTTGCCTCTGCAGTGAGCGGGACAGAGGGTAGAGCCTTCTTTCAGTTTGAGCCTCCAAGGCTTGGGGCTTGATGACCCCCTACTCAGCTCCCTTCAGAGGAGACCAGGAGACATGGTAAGTGAACTGTCCTCTTGCCTTCCTTGGTGGCCTTTACACACTGACAGTGAGTACTATTGCCAAAGTAAGTTGTCTGAAAGGCCAAATGTTCACATCTGCAAATACCAAATTTATTGCTCTGCCTCGGGTGTTCCCCTCTGCATGGAAGGTGCATCATTGCCCCAGTGCAATGTCCAGAGCAGACGACATTTACACAGGGGCTGTGGTTGCCACTGCCTGTGAAAGCACTCCTAGGATTTTGGGGGCTATGGAGAAAACTGTAGGAGAGACTAGACAAGCCTGACTATTTCAGGGTACCAGTGCAGAGGCTGGACTAAGTCAGTACAAAGAAGAGGGCTTAAAAATAGCTCACGGTGTTGTTGGTTCAGGAACAAAAGAGGATAAACTGGCTGTGAGCTGAAACTCAGGTACTGTGTTTAAGGCTGCCCCTCAGCCTGCTAGGGCAGAGAAGTTCCCTGGCCCTGGGGCCAGGCCTGGAGATGACTGGAGGCTGTGACTGAGGAGGCCTCCTTGGTTTAGCTGTACTTTTTTTGTCCCAATGCATTGAGAGCTGACACTCCTCTTTGCCTTGGGGGCAGCCCTGAGTACAAGGGCCACAAGGTGAAGTTGGGCTGTTACAAGGAGGGCAGCCCCACAGAGGGGCTCAGGCATATTGCTTGGCTGAGGGTGGGAGAGCAATGCAGTAGTGCCCCAAGCATTTACCCTGCTCCTGCATTCTTCCCCAGCTGTTTGCTTTTTCAGCTCCAGTCTGAGATGGGGGCTAAGCAAACCTCCAGTCTGAGCCAGGGTTAATGTTTTTGCAAGCGTTCTCTCAGCCACTTCTCAAGAGTGAGCAGCTTTATTAAGAAAACCAGACAGGGAAAGCAGCTCTTCAGCCTTGTTCTGGTTTTGTGCTAACTGGAATCCTTTAAACCCTCTGCTCCCTTTCCCACCCCTACACCAAACAGTCCCTAGGCCTTGCCAGACCAGTGCTTGGGGAAGCCCAGGCGTGCTGGGAGAAGCCCAGACTGCAGTGCTAATTCATACAGCACCTCAAGAAACAACATTTATAGGTCTCTGATGGGAGACAAGGCTTCTCGTCTAATCCTGGAAAGAAGCTTGCACAGCCTTTTCTGACACTTGGAGGAACAGTTCCACTGAGACACTTAAATAACCATCATGCTGCAGGGTCAGGACAGGTTTGAGTAGGGACCCAGATCAGAGTGCTTAATGAACACAACATTAACTCTTAAAAATCACTACAGTGAAGGCTGAAGCAGTTCTTTATTTTGCAACCACAGAGCTTTCCTGGCTTCCAGAGCCCAGCCAGTTGGTGTCTTACTCCCACGTGAACAATCAATGAGTCCAAACAAAAATGCATTTACAAATGCCAGTTGTAGCTCTGGGGCTTGGATAACGCCCTACTCCCCCTTCCTACCCCCCGGATTCCCAGGATCACTACATTACCAGTATGCACCATTTCCTCCCAGAGGGGTGGCCAATGTAGTTTGCATGATATAGGGCTGATCTTCAGATAAGGCACCAGAGGCTGCTGGAAGGAGTGGCAGGGTGCCACTGCAGAAATGCTGAGGTGTCTGAAGTGTTGCACACTACAGTTCAGTCCCCATTGTGGGCAGGCCACCAAGCAAGAGTTGTCCCTCCTGTCCTCCACACTTAGGACAGAATGTGCTCCAGGACTCCTTGTCTGATTAACTGCTCGCATTTCCAGCGGGGTAAAAAGTGCTGCACAGAAACACAGGAGAACTTTCCTTGAATTTGTTGGATTTGTTGCTCCACACAGCCAGCTCTGTTCTTTGTGCTATATATCCACTGCATCATGGTACCAGACCAGGCAGAGCTGCAGTCTGGGCCATGCAGACAGCCTGCAGCATGTGCAGGGAGCTGTGTGTGTAGGAATTGTGACATGCTGCAAAGCTGGGATAAGCAGGGGGATGTTATGGGAGTGAAAGAGAAGGAAGAGAATGGATGACATTCTTGTCACGGGTACCTGGCTGTTCTTCTTCAACAGGATGGTAGTCCCATCATCAATCTCAAATTCTCCATGGTCTCTTAAACACCGCACCTGCGAAGCAGAAACACAGCTCCCAGATCACCCCATCTCCCATAGAAACACTAGACATCACTGCTGGCTTGCAACACATGCCCCAGGACTGTGAGAATGGACACATTGCTCCCTGCCTGAGGGAGTCTCAGTACAGAGCAGATCTAGAAATGCAGAACTGAACTGATCCCATGGATCAGTGCTCATGGTCTGTGGGCTCCACCTTGACATTCTCTTCCTGTCTCTGCCTGGAACAGAAACTCCAGAAACTTGAGGAAGAGGAGCACAAGAGATAGGGACTGGTGACCCTCCCCTCCCCACAAACATACCAGAAAATGTCAATCTGTTTTAACAGTGAATGTGCTTAAGGAGCAGGTTTATTGTCACTACATGGTTTTTTGAAGAGAATATCAGAACAGAGCACTTCAGCTACTGACTGTGATTTCTCACGTGCTCTTGCTTTGTTGTATCAATTGCGTAAAGCAATTTATAGTCTCATCTATAAGAGTCCATTTAAAAAAAAACAACAAAGCTCCCTAGGTAACAGTCCTTAATGTGGGAACATGGTTTCTAGTTGATCTGAGAGCTGGTTAAGTTTCTGCAAAAAGCTGGAGAAACTCCTCACTGGATAACTCACCCCATCACAAATGCCCTACGGATTAGAAATACCATCTTTGACCATACATTGTGCCCTCAGTAGGAATAAAACGCTGGCAGAGTAAAATCCAGAAGCCTGTAGAAGCTTTGGTGCTCTCAGAGGCTTTGCTTAATGAACTGACTTGGGATGGGGATGAAGTTCTCTAAAAAAGATGGTCGGGTAAATGTTTGTTCACAGACAGAAACCACAGATCTTGCACTTACTTCAATGTACAGGCTTTTAGGAGGTTTTATGTCCTGTGTAAGGTCCAGCCCCTCCTCTCCTCCTACTGACCTCATGTAGGTAGCCAGAGACTTTTTGTACCGATTGAACCACTCCACCTGTGGGGAGTAACAGTGATCCCTCAGTCAAAGCCAAACAGCTAATGCTGAAAGACAGGTCCCTGATGAATGAGATCTAGTTTATTTGTGTTGTCAGACCACTGTTCCCAAGCACACTCCTGACAGCCAAAGGTGAACGAATGCAAGCTCTTCTAGAAAGGAAAAACCACCCTTGAGGCAAAGCAATCTGGATTCAGGGTAGGACAGATGCTGCTAATGTCAGCAGCTCTGTACATTGGTCTAGAGATGGCATTTGAGAGCAGCACATACGGACCTAGTTCTGTTGGTCTCTCTGTGAGTCTGATCTAATAGAGATCACCTGATCCTTAAAAGTGCATTAAAAAGTGCACTCAGTGTCCATTTGGGGTTGTACCCACAGACAATGAATTAACAAATAAGTATTTACAGAAAGACACGTTAAGCATCATGTTTATAGTGGGGGGAAGAGACGGAGTAAGTGGAAAGGGAGGAAGAGTTTAAAACAAGGCTGACTCACTTCCTCAGCTGACATGTGGAACTGGATGGTGTTTGGCAGGACACTGCCATACTCCCACCTCAGCGCTCGGATCCGCAGCAGCCGGTCGTACCTGGGGGAAGAAACGGGGCAAACCCAGCATCCTTGAGGTGAGTGCTGGCAACATCCCCAGGCAACAACGATGCCCCAGTCTGCCCTCAGAGCAGAGAGCAAACACTTGGGTCATTCCACCTGTAATATCTGGCCTATTTATAATGAAAACTCTTAAAGAGCAGAGGGAAACAGGGCCTTCTCTTTGTTGGTACCGGCAATGAACACAAGGAGAACCAGCCCCGCACCTCGCGGAGGAATCACCTGCCCGGGCCGAGTCCCAAAACCCTGCCCCTGGGGACCCTGTGCCGGCGGGGGTGAACCGATTCCCCGCGGCACCGACGGCCGCCCCCGCACTCACACGTAGGCCAGGAGGCAGCGCTGGTTCCGGAGCAGGCAGCAGTGCCGGAACCGGATGAGGAAAATTAGGTCCGTCCGTCCCGACTTCGCTTCGGACCTGGAGGATGAGGAAGAGGACGATGAGGAGGATAAAGGCCAGAGAGGGGCAACTCCCGGGCTCTGCGGGACGCGCCAACACTCACACATCCGCCTGGTTCCGCTCGTACAGCGCCCGCATCTCCTCCAGCGCCTGCCGCAGCCCCTCCGTCTGCAAGACGGGACACAGTCAGCGAGAGCGGGACCCCTCCCGCTCCCGGCGTTCCCAGTCGCCCCGTCTCTGCTCACCCGGAATGGCGGGAGGTGCCCGCCGGTGGCGCGGTGCAGTTCCCGCACCAGCTCCATGACCCGCTCTCCCGCCATCCCGCAGCCGCGCGCGCCGAAACCCGCGGGAACTGCAGCCAATGGGGGCCGCCGGCGGGGCGGGGCGGGGCGGCGTGGGGCCAATGGGGGCCGCCTTGGAGGGCGTGGCCTCCGACGGCTCCCGCCCACCGCCGTTTCCTGCGCTGAGTTGCCCAGTCTCGGCGCTCTTTGGGCGACACTGGTGCGGCTTTTGGGCACCCTTGGGGTCACTTTGAGAGACCCCGAGTGGTTAAGGCACTGTCTGGCTGCCTCTGGCAACCTCATCCCCGCACCACCCTAGCCCTTCCCAGTGCTTTTGACAGCAGTGTCCTTCAACCTGAAACATGCCACAAATAAAAGGAGGAAAAGAAAAAAAAAGGGGGTGCGTTTCTGGATGGGACAGGAAATTTTTTAACACTCAAAACCCTTGAAGGGATTCAATAATCCGGGACCATGGCGTATCCTGCTCCAGTAATTTATTTCTCCGACCATGTGTTTCTTATGGTTGCTAGACATAAAAACTGAGCAGTGATTTGTGCAGCACTGTTGTGCGACTACAGTCAAAACTGGGGCTTTCACATCAGGACTGAGACACCTTGGTGTGCTTTGTGTGCCTGAGACATTTATGCTGCTTGTGTTTACGATGATGTGGCACATCTGAGCAGGGACTGTGTTCTGGCTCTGGCTAGAGTGTTTTAATGATCTCAACAACTGTTTCATTTGGGATTTTAGGCATGGGGTTAAAATGTCCAGAAATGCTCCAGTCACCTGCAAGCTGGAGGTGGACTTCTGGGCGTTTGTTTCCCAAACAGACCTGTTTCCTGGATGTACTGTAGCCAGTTTTGTCTGTCTGGTGGGGGACAGGAGGGGTGACACAGCAGAACTAGTGACCCTTGCTGGAGGGGGTATTTGGTCATCTTTTCCTTGTGCCACCACTGGAACAGGTTTGTGTCTACATGGTGCTGCTTCCTTCAAGAAGCATGTTTTCCAAAGGATCTGACCTCTATGGGGTATACCAGTGTCTAGATGGGGAGCACATTGCTGTTAGCCAGCCAGGGAGTAATGTGATCCCACGCCTGGAAACCAAAGCTAGGAAAAAACCCTTGTGTGTCTTCAGCAGATGCTGTAGGAGCAGCCATGGTGGCGGATTTTGCCCAACACAATATCAGGATGGGATGTTGGTCTTCAGCAATGTGCTGCAGCTGTGGGGCAAATGAATGGACAAGGGGCAGCTTTGTGGCTGGGGTGTCGTGCAGGATGGCAGATGGCATGGTCTTGGGGTTTTTGTAAGGAGGAAAAGCATCCTGGAGCCAGGATTAGTAAGCAGCATCTCTCCCCTCTCTCTCTTCTGGGCTGTCTGACTGTGGCAGGGGCACCCACCCTCTCCCTTCCCACCCAGCTTGTGGCACAGCAGAGGTGTAGGGCCTGAAGAAGGTGCTGTGGAGTGCCTGGTCCCCAGAGCGCTGTCACTGCAGAAGCATCACGTTTAGCTTGTCATTAATCATTGTGTTCTGCAGTGATAATGGCCCATCTGAGCCAGGAAAGATAATAGCAATAAACAGACATCCCTAATTCCAATTGTAGCTGCTGAAAATTGGTTGTTGCCTCTTGCCGAGGGATAAAAATGTAACTGAGTCTTGATTGAAAAATTCTGGGGAAGCCGCCTTATCTTACTGCTTTGCCAGATAAAAAAAAAACCTCATACATAAAAATAGACAAAATGAATGGAGAATTTACAAACATCTATATTTTGTGTTAGGAATTGTGATAAAATTAGGAAAACAGCTGAAGACACTGATTTATACAACTGTGACTATTTCAGGCAATGAAGGTTTACATATCACAGTTTAACAAGATAAAAGGTCTCCCACGAAATACATAGATGACAGACAACTCATCTGAATTTGACATAACACAGCATCAAGTACAAATGTAATGTGATGAACAGTGCCAGGTCATTCCCCAGTTAGGTAACATACAACCTCTTGAATAAGGCAATTCAAATATAACTCTTAATTCAAATCACAACATACCCAGGCAGCATGCAGGGAAAAGTAATTTATTTTGTACATTGGAATGACACAACTTGCAACGTTTCCATTTTATGTAGTTAGAGCAACAGGATATAAACCATTCAAATTATATATATATATTTATATATATATCTCAAGTCAACAGTTGTCTTTACTGGAATAAAGATTATCTGGTTTTGGTAAAAATAAAACTATCTGAATTCACTAATTAACAAAATGCACAGTGATCAGAAACCCAATTCTTCTCACTATTGTCTTCCCTGGCTTGCTCACATTTCCCCGTGATGCAGCAGCTGCACAACCCCGGATTCAGAGAGTTCCTTGCACAGAGGAACAAAGATTCACTGGCACGTGGATCCCACTGCTGCAGAGTGTGCCACCCACACCTGATGGACAGCAGTGCTCCCATTACACCCATATGCACCCCATGGCTTGGAAACTGCTTTTCCCATCTCTGATTCTGGGCACCTGCCCAATAAAGCACTTACACACGTGCCTGACCTTTGGGGAGTCAGAAGTTGAATTGCATGTGGAAACACATTCACTGGAACGGGCCTTTCATTCCTTTATTACCAACTAATTCCTCCAGACCTTTGTGACCAAGACATTCGAGAAACTGTAAATCTGCTCAGAAACAAAAAAAATCTGAGCCAAAAATCTCTTTGATATGGTGGTGCCTAATGTGGCTGAGGATGTATTTCCACTGCAACAGACTTGGGGATCACTAAGGTAATGAAGGCTTTTTCTAGTATTGAAAAGTTCTTTCAAAAGGAAGAAATGAAGAAGGGAAAGAAGATTTTTCTCTATAATAAAAAAAAGGTTAGTAATTTCTGAAAAGACTAATCTAGGCAACTTCTCCCTGGTGAAGGGCTGTACATCCCTCTGTTTTAACTGGATACCTGCAGGGACGGATCCTCTTGCTAAGGTGTCATGTCCCGTGGTGGCTGGGTCTCCCTTGTCCCATCCCCATGTAAGGAAGGGGACAGATCTGGGCGTCAGCAGGATTACTTCTGCCACTGGTTCAGGGCTGCTGGCAGATGCCAGGTGTGTTGTGGGAATGGCTTTGGAAGGGGCCAGACTTTGTCAGTCTGAAGCCTTGGGTGAGGGTTCCCCATTGCCACAAGGTCTATTGAGGGCCAATGAGGATATAAAGCCCATAAATAATGAAGAAGCTGAAGTCTGGATGTGAGGGAATCCAAATGCTCCGAGCCTGCAAATGGATTCTTGAGAGATTTCTCTCCTTCAGGTAATCTACACAGCAGCCACAGCAGCAGCAGCCAAGACCTTCCTGCTGGACAACTGTCCCAGGCTTCAAAACCCATCTGTCAGCCAGAGTAACTATGGGAGAAACTGGATTTTCAGCGTGATTGTTATGGATCTTTTTTATCACCTTTACAAAGTTGTCTTGTGCCTCCCTACTACTCTATTTACTGCTCTAGTAAAAAAATCATTGGCATATTTCTTTGCCCTTAAAGATACAAAAAAAGAAAATCTTCAAAAGATGTGGGGAGAAAGGTCCTTTCACAATGACATTCAGAGCAAAAAGAGAGAAACGACATTTTACAGATCATTAGAGAGCTATCTTTGGCAGAATATTTCAAATAAATTATTTTTACAAATATTTTCTGCAGTCATATATTTATTTTGAATAGATCACTTTCAGCTATAGGGTTACTGGTTCACTACTCTCTATTAATAGGAAAACACCACAAATATAAAAATATATGAGCTCAGCACAACTTTTAGGCTACCACGACTGTGTCCAATAATTTCAAAAGTTGTAGATTGATACCACGGAAAATATGAAACAGGTTTTCTAACAGCGTGTGTCAGGTTAGAAGATCACAGCTCGTGGCTGCTGTAAAACACACCAGGGAGGGTGGCTGGCGCCGTGGCATGGGATTAGCGTGGGAAGGAGTTGGAGGAGCTGGATGCTCAGAGCCAGTCTCTGCCATCACCAGCCATCTTCCCATGGGGAATCGTCTCTCTCTGACCCCTAAGGCTTAGAGATGTCGTGCTGGGTGGTGGCTGAAGGGTGTCCTCCCTGGGCAGGAGAACTGGGGAGCAGGTGGGTGACACCGGGCTCGCTGCGCTGAGAGTTCCTGACAAACCAAGCCGTTCCCCGGTCCTGTGCTGAGCCCCAGGAGGGAGCTCAAGTGCAGCAGCTTCCACTCGCAGAGTTGCCTCCTTTCACCTTTGCATGGGAAAAAGCACCGAGGGAGCTGCAGGCTTCGCCCTTGCACCGTGGCCAGATCCTGCCCCAGACTGTCTCTAGGACCCCAGCAGGATGGTGACTCTGCCAGGAACCCCAAGCCTGAGCCATGGTGGCCCAAGAAGGGGGCTTGCCTGGTCCCAATCTCCCCCTGCAGCACATGCCACCGAGTCCATCAAACACTTAGATTTAAATGTTTCGCTTTGTTTATACAGCATGTACAGAATATACAACATCGGACAATTATTTCCCAGTAGACTAGAAGTGTCTCCCAAGATGACTTCTTTTATCAACAAATATATATATAAATCGACAGTAATAAAAGAGTCATACCAACAAATATTATGGCTTTTCATATAGTGTAGCTGCATTGTGCCATTGAATTTGTGAGGAACTATGACAGAGACAGAGAGATTGGGAGGCTCCAGCTGCTGAGCCCAGGGGTGACCCAGCTTTGACCCACCAGCACAGGGGCTCTGCATTGCTGGGGCAGTGTTAGCTCGTGGCACCAAGCACGGCACAGGTGGCAGAAGGAAGGAGGAGTTGAATTTATGACCAGTGCTCTGGTTCCTGTCACCAGGCAAACCAGTTCTTCTGCAAACTCTCAGCCCTGCTTTGAAAAAAATTGGCTCTGTCCAGCTGGGGTCTGCCTGCCCTGTCCCTGGTGGGGGGACCAGGGGGCCAATCGGGCTGTCAGAGATGTTCCCCCCCCCCCTCTCTGTCAAGGTTTGCACAAGATGTCTGTCTGCCCTAGAGTGCCCTATGGCTGTGAGGTGGAGGACACACAGGATGATGGGTAACACAGGATGACTGTGGCTGGGCTGACTGGTGCTTTGGGTGCGTCAGGAAGGGTGGTTGCAGCCTCCTCCCCGCCTGCCTCCCCCGCGCTGCTCCTGTGGTGATGGGGAGCTCCCCTTAGGCTGCTGAGCAGGGGGACAGTGGTGGCTGTCAGAGGGGAGCAGGAAAGCTAGAGCCATTATATCTGGAGCACATCACTGATGTGCTCCAGCACATCCAAAATACCAGAAGACAACTTGCCTTGGCAGTGCCGTCCCCACCCTGGCATGTGGTGCCTGTTGGGGGGAGTCACCTGTGCTGCAGGGCCACTTGCCTGCTGCCTGCCTTGCCTCATGGGATGCATCCAGCCACCAGCTCTTCCCCTCACTTCTTAGGCCCAGAGAGCCATTTCGAGCTCTTTCTCTCTTGCATCCTGCTGTTCCAGGGGATCCTTGCTGCCTCAACCATGGGGAGCGTCCAGCAACCCTGGGACAGGCTGTGCAGGCAGCTGCCAGCTCCCTGCCCGAGCGTCCCTCCACTCCTGAGTGGGACAGTGGAAGAAGCTTCTGACATGGATTACATCTCTGCCAGGAAAGATGTGTTTCCATGTTCTCTCCAGGCTCACAATAGCCTGATTTTTACTCTAGAGGGAGGAGCAGTTGTTCAAGTGTGCAGAAATGACTTTTGAGAACTGGAGTGGTCACTCAAGCATTGAGATAATTGGGCCTCTTCATTAATGCAGAAAATTAGTAATGGATCTAAATTACCACTACTGTAATTTTTTTACTAATTCCCATCTCATCTTGCTCTCCTTCAAAATATCATGGCCACTCCCTGCAGGCCTCCCTGGCTGAAACCAGGGCTGATGCTCCCATGAACAAGCATGGGGAGCTCAGGTCTCTCCTCTGGCTCTGCCTGCAGGGTGCTGGGCTGTGAGTGGCTCTTCCCTCACGGTAGTGATGTGGGGAGCAGCAGAGAGAGAGTACCGTGGGGAACCTGCTGCCTTTGAGATGTGTGACGTTTCCCAGTGACTGCTTTGCTCCTGGCAGTCTGACTGCTTTTTGCAGGGAATATCCCAGGGGCTTGTTTTTGGGGTGGTAGGTAGGTAGAATGTGGTATCCTCTGTGTCCTCTTCTCTCTTTATTAGTGGTGATGTTCACACCTGGTGAACACCAGGTATACCAGAGACCTCTCCAAGTAGCTGAGGGACAGCAGTAGGTGTAAAGATGTCCATCACTGCTGAGTGGTCTTCAGGAAGTTCATGGTTTGTATTTTACAACCTCATGCCAGGTCTCCTTGGCACAGAGACCCAGGAGGGCTGCAATTTACCAAACTCTGCATTTTGCGGGTTTTACTAGCATGTCTCTGTTCTTCCAGCTAGGAATTGTAGGAGAATTCACCAACTCCTGCCTTTCATCCACAAATAAAACTGTGCTGGATTGCTGAACAATGTCCTCGACAGGTAGTCTTGAGAGCTGGACTACATGCAGAGCTGTGCCTCCTAATGCTTAATGCATTATGGAAAAAAGAAGTAGGACAAATGTTGTCAGGGAAAAAATAAATAACATTTTCTTCCTTGCTAACATAGTGACTGTAATGTAAGAGGTATTATTGCCATCTATTGCTCTCTTGAGCTGCTGAAAGAAGTGCATGCTTCCTGATTAAGAGCAAGACAAGCAGGTCTCCTGCAAGGCTCCCTGCATGAGCATGTTTTTCTCAAGAGCTCGGAAGATGAAGGAAGCAACATGGGGCAAACGAATGAAGACACAACAGGCATTGGTTCATTCTCATTTGTACAGGGGGAGTTCAGCCAAGGGGTACCTAATGACAGCTCTTATTGCAAGGAAAGGCCAGGGCAATGTACAGGGCTATAGCTGAAGGCAATAGGCAAGGGAAACATCTCAGCATTACACAGAGCAAGGGGAAATCCAGTTGCACAGTTCACTACATCCCTGGGAGTCGCAAAGCCACTAGTTTGCAAATGCTTTCATTAATGTTCCCAAATAAGCTTGTTAGCAACCTGGGACACATTTGCACCACCAGGATGCAATCTATCCTGTGCCAGCACAGCAATTTTACAGTGACTCATAAACTCTCCTCATTTTGAAGTATCTCCAAAAAGAAGCTCATCTGCCAGAATCTCAAATTTCTGTAAGTGAGGAGCCTGTGGGCTGGGGTAGAGGGGCACATACTTCTGGGGATGACAGTGCCATGGACTGCTATCGCAATTTCTGTCAAGAAAACAGAGCAACAAGGCTGAACTGTATGCAGGTCTCACTCTGCTGTCATCTATAAAGAGTCTCTTCTGAGTCAGAAGTAAAGGAGAGGAAATAAATCCCACCTCAACAAAGAGGTCAGGAGGTGCAGGGAGAGAGCTCTGTGCCAGTCTTCTGTGTCCTGCAAGGGTTTAGGAACTCTAAGAGTGGATAAACATCCCAAGCCATTGCAATTTGCTCTACTTAAGCTGTGCCCATTTTAAGCAGGGGCAGGAAAGTCTTGAAACTCCAGTCAAAGCAATTAGTTTGTTCTGGAACGTAGAGGCAGGGTTGGGTTGGGGGGTGGAACTGGAGCATCTGTAGGACTTGACAACGGTGGAAATTCAGCAAAAAATGTTTAATCTTCCACAGACTCACGAGTGAAGGACAGTGGCACAATAGAAACTGTGCCTGTGGGTAGTGGCTGTAACACTGCCTGGGTGATGAGCAGGAGGGGCTCAGCACGCTGAGCTTTGCCTCTGCTGCATGAAGTTTGCCTTGCTCCTTGGTTTTTAGGAGCTTAAGTCCACCACATGGGATGGTTAATCTTTGTCCTGAAACACAGACAGCAAGCCTGAGCTAACAAGTGTTGTTGTTTGTTCCAGTGAGAAAGGAGACTTGTCTCACCAAAGGAAGCCCCTGGTTGTGGGGCAGGAGGGACAGAGACTGCTTCTCTGCAGGGAGCCTGGAAGAAGATGGCATGTGAAGAGACTCTACAGGGGAGGCAAGCACAGAGCAAGGCCAGGCAAGCACAAAGCAAGGCCAGGCTGGATTATCACTGTGTATAGACAGTCATTTTGGGACCTTGAGATGGCTCAAGACAGATGCTGAAGGATCCCAGCATCAGGTGGCATGTGCTCCTGAAGCATCACAAATGGCCACCATTGCTACCTGAACTGGAGTGGGGCTGCGTGCTGGGAGGGGCAGAAAGCTTTTCTAGTGCAGTACAACAGGCCAAGGGCTGCTTTGAATCAAATAGATAAAAGTACTGTCTGGGGTTGGTGCCCATAGGCAGCCAAAAAGCTAAAGGCTTTTTTGTACACAGATTTCTGTATCTGTGCGGAAATCAAGATGCATGTCCATACCCATAGTAGCCGGGACAGAGGGACATGCTGTGGCAGTGCCTAAAACAAGGTTTCCAGATCTGTGTGGGACCCCACAGCACTTCTACCCTCCCTGTGCCCTCCAACGCTGGGCACCCCACCAGGCTCAGCAGTGCTCCACAGCACCTGCTTTGGGAACAGTCTGCACCCCAGTGCCCTCTTCCACAATTCTAGTGAGGGGAGCCACAGCCTGGCATCCATAACCTCATTTGGGAAGGGGGAAGGAGCCAAGGGAGGGTGCAGAGCCGGCAGGAGAGGGTGGTAAACCACCCTGGGGACACTGGGACTCAGAGGGCAGGGCTGGTTGTTCTTGAGATGCTCCAGAGGGACAACCAGAGCCTATGGAGACTTCTTGGATGCTCTCAGGGGCATACCACAGGCAGAAAATCCTTCTAGTAGCAGCAAGCTTCTGTCTTTGCTGGTAACAGCTCCTGTTTGGCCAGACAGATCCCTTTCCCTTGCAGCTTTCCTTCCCTCTGCATGAGGGGTGTTGCTGACTGGCAAGAGGCTCTTGGCACCTCTAGTTCCAAAAGCAGAAAGGCTCAAGTCCATAAAAGGTGAGGAATCTCACTATATTTATTGTCCCCTGGTGCTTTTTGCAAGAATACAGATGTCTCTGGATGCTTTCCTATGCAAGTCAATTTTTTTTACAAGATAAACAGGCTTTTCTACAGCTGTGCAGCTCATGTGTATAAGCATCATAGTAGTTGGTCATTGCATACTCAGAGAGGCCAGAAAGGTCCCTGGTGCTCTGCAAACGTGCTTCCCCAGATGGGCTTGAGTGCCAAAGCCTACAGAAAATAATTCAAGGCTTTCTCCTGGAATGACACCATCCAGCATTGTTTTCTCTCTTTTCTCTCTCTCCATCGCTTTCTGGCTATGCCCAGCTCTGTCCCTCCAGGAATGTAGCTGAGTCTCCTCCTGAGTTATGAATATGGCCACCAATACTGTTGCACTTGACTCTTACCCAAGCATTTAAAAATAGCTGTAACAATAACATAAGGGCTCTGGTTCTCCAGTCCCTGCCCATAGCAGAAATAGCGTGATGAGTTTACAGACTGCAGCCAGACTCGTGACCAGAGCCGGCTCAAGGCCTCCCCTCTCCCTTTTGTCGTTTAAGGAAGCGATGAGAGCGGGGAAGAAGATGCACAAATGACTCTTGTGATCGTCCCTCATCCCAGGGGCACCACAGGCTGCCTGGAAAGGGGTGACACATGGACAGGCACCTTGTTTGGAGATGAGGGATTCACATCTCTGGAGGGAGCGGTTCCTGTGCTGCCCTGGCACAGGTAGCAGTTCGGGTGGGCTCAGCCATGTGACACTGCTGATTTGCAGCTCTTTTTATTTTTTTTGCACTTTTTTCATGTTTTCAGTTTGTGGCTGGGATTTGCCTCCACTCCTGCTGACCCCTGAAGAGCTGGGAATGTGGTTTTTCCAAGATGCTTAGGGCTGTCTCTGGTGTGTTCCTTCTGCTTGTCCCCAAGCGCTTTGCAGTGGCCTGTGGAGTTATTTGGGGGTCTGCCTCTGAATGTACTTTGGACCGTGCTGCAACTTTTCCTTTGGTTAGTGGGGTGATGAAAGGCAGTGAGAGCAAACAAGGCAGGTAGATGGATGGAGGCCAAGAGTTTAAACTGCTGTTTCTGGCAACATTTCTGAACCCAGGCCTTTATCAGAGATGCTCCACGTCCTTCCCTTGTGAGGGAGGGTGGGGAGGCTGGCAGGAATGAGGAGGAAATGGGAGAACACTGGCATGAGACAGGGGACCCAGGGAGCTGAGCTGTGGCCCACTCGGCAGGCAGGCACAACAGCAAGACGTGCCTGAGCTGGGGACTGTGCTTCCTCCTGCTGCCTCCCAGCAGTGCAGGTGTCTTCTGGAGGAAGGCAGTTTGCTTTTGCCTTCAGAGAGTATGGTTTAAAGACAGGGCTGGTGCAGAAGAACAGGCATGGCACCCTTGGGAATACTGGCAGGTGTCTGGGGCTCAGTGGAGCGGTCCTTCCCCTTGCTGCTCACCCGTGACTCCTCCATGAGCGCTGGGCACACACACATCACGCTGTGCACAACCTCGTTGAAGATGCCAAAAAGCACACAGCTGGCAGGGAGTAATTGCATAAACAGGGCTGGTGTTTACCCTGTGATTTAAGCCTTGCCCTAAGCAAGCACTGCTCCATCATTTCCTTTGGAAAGCTCTGTGAGCAAACAGTTATTTACTGTCTGTTAACCTGAGTGGCTACACAAGTCCCATTTGGCTTGATAATTACTTTAGTGACTACAATTCATTCTGAAGAAGCAAATGATGAGAGCAAAATACCAACATCACCTTTCAATAGAAGCAATTACTGGGTCAGAAGAGCTGCTTTGCTTTCACAATCCACTGCCTGTGAAAAGCACATAAACGTGACTGGCCATGCTCACTGCTGGCCTGGGAAGTGTAGGAGTTTGACTCACACTCATCCGGGAGGGCGCTGAGCACCCACAGGGAGAGTGAAACAGCAGCATGGCTGGCCAAAAGCAGCACAGGGTGTGGGGAAGGGCCATATTCGTCTGAGAGCAGCACAGGGATCATGTTAGATCCATTGGCTGCCACGGTGTGTTAGTTACTTGGTCTGCCACACATCCCCTTGCACTGGCAAGTGGGAATTCTAGTGCCTCTGGGCCTCTACAGACATGCTGCAATAAAATCAGCCACATCCTACCCTTTCTCTTTTTGCCTGGTGGCACGTTTCTAGCCTGGAGTTTGACAGTCAGACACTGCTGTTGGTGCCATCCTGACCGGCTGTGTGGCTCCATCCTGACCTTGCTTGGCAGACAGTCAGGAGCATGGGCAGGACCCTGGGAGCACACACACCCCACCAGGAGGCTCAAGGAGAGCCCCACTGGAGGAAGGCTGTGCTTGCCTGGGACCCATCTCCAGACCTGGGTTGAGCTGGTGTTTGAGTTCAGCTGTCAGAGCAGGACCTCCCAGGCATCATGGGGAGAGTTCATTTGGGGACAACTCAACAGAGGCTGCCCGAAACACAGGGAGGAGCAACATCCCCGGGCATGCGGAGACTTTTCTCCTCCTCAGTGCTGGCTGAGCTGGGTCTGAAATGGCCCGTGGCACCTGGACAGGGGCACAGTCAAGCAGCTGTTGAGAGCAGCCCAACCTCCCGATGTACTTGGTGACCTCACAGGGTGTCTCAGATCTGCTTTGGCACCCATGCACCCTGCCCTGGTAATGCATCCTCCCTTATAATTAGCTCGTGGCTTAACCTAGAGCAAGTCACTGTGAGGCTGTAGCAACAGCATGAGCAACTCCATGTAACTAGAAGACACAACCAGAAAGAGCTGCTAAGTACCCTGGGGGCACAGGAACGGCTGTCCTCAAGCCTAGGGCAAGCCAGCACTGACTAGGGACCCAGTACAGGAATAACACCTGAACACAGAAGGGTGGGTTGCACTGCAGCTTTGTCCCTGGGTGGTTTCCTGCATCCCCCTGAGGGTGGAGTGGACTGTTAGCCCCAGCTGTATGGCAGCATACCGAGCCTGAGGCACCATGGAGATGGAGCAGGAGGAAAGGTGTGAGATGGGGCAGGAGAGGGTGTGCAAAGCACCACTACTCCTGTCAGTGGCAGAAACACGGTGAAGGCAAACCAATGAGTAAAGGAGAGATGGGTACAAAGGGGAAAACAACTGGAGGGGAGAGAAGGGATTTCCATAGAGAATATGCAGGAGCAGTACTGGGTCCATCAGGAATCATTACAAACTTTATTTCTCTGTGCATTGTGTACCATTGATAAGGATCATCACAATTAGTGGGCTCACTGCCTATAGTGGTGGGCAATACACACAAACTAAAAAAATGAAGCCAAACAGATGAAAATGAAATCATTGCACATAAAGGTAATCATAAACCTGAACAACCTGCACCTGTGTTTGATTCTTCCCCCAAAACAATGAAAAACAAAAAGAAAAACCCCTAACCCACCCAAAAGTGAAAAAAAAAGGCTCGAGAAAAAAACCCCCACAACTTCATATTCCTAGAGAAAATCTTACAGCAGATTCATTAAAATTTCCACAGATAGTTCAAAATGAGTACAAATACCCCCAGCCAGCTGGTTATGGTACAAGCATCAGACATGGTTTTCAGCTGAATGGGAAGAGCTCACCACGGACATGCAGGCTGGGAGTTTGCCTGGCCGGAACGTGAGGAAGCCTGGCAAAGGGCATAGGGTAAGAAGACATCTCTCAACACCAGTGCACAATGTCTCCTTTCTGCTGTGCCCTGGGGAGCTCTACACCCACACTTCCCTGGCTCGGCTCTCTACCCCAACCTGCACTACTAGCATGGGGGGTGATGCTGAGTTACACCTCCCTGTCTCATCCTCCCCAGCAATTTCGGATTCGGAGAGTGCAAAGTGTGGCCTTTTCCTATAGGAGATGCTTCCTGGTTGCACTCAGCAGAATGGGAGATCTCTTTATGGCCCTTCAGCCCTTATGTTGAATTACTCTGCCTCCAAATGGCTGTGGGAAAGGACCAGCTTTGTGGACTGATCCTGATGGCTTAACACTCAGAAACAGGGGCTGCCACCAGACCTCTGGGGATACAGGGAATAGCAGGGGACCAAGGGGTTTTGAGGCAGCCACCGACTACAAAGGCAGAAGCATGGGAGATGCTGGGAGTCAGCCACGCTTGTCCCCCTTGGAGTGCTCATCCCACTCGGGCTCCCTGGGACCTTGTGTAAAACCTTGTGTGGATAGTGGAAGCCTTCACACTGGCTTCAGCATGTCAGAGGACCCCAGCTACACAGGTAGACAGAGTCTGTAGTCTCTGGGGTGTGGGTTTTCCTCCCCTCAAAACCTACATCTGCATGGCTGTTATTGCTTCTCACGGACCCATGCAACAAGCAATAAGTGGGGACAGCTTTCCATCCTTTTACCCCCTGCTAAGAGGAAACAAACAAACAAGCAAAAAACCCTATGGCAAAACCAAACTAACTAAAAATAAATAAAACCCAGTGAAAAGAAAAACGCTTGTATCTGCAATGCTCAACCCACATGGTTGGAAGGACTATCGCTATAGGTTGCTATATACAGATAGATTTCATTTCATTCATGCAAATGTTACAAGTACCACGACAGCATGCCCGAGGAGGCGAAGGAAGCGGGAGGGAAGCCCCCGCTGCCCCACACAGCCTCGGCTTAGGACACTGGACACGGGGTTGCGGCTGTGCATCCCCAAAGCATGGAGAGGGAAGGGTGAGGGGCATGTGGGTGGGAAATGCTAGTTGTACACACGCCAAAACAAAACAAAAAAACCAACCCCAAATCAATGACGAAAACGGTTTGTGTTCTATCCTTAGAAAGCTCCCAGTTTCCCCTTTGCCTTCAGTTTGGTCTCTTGCTTCTCTCCAACAGGGCCAGAGGGGATGTTCCCGAGTGGCGAAGGCAGGTGGATGGCGGTTGGAGATCAGAACCCTTGCTTTCTTCTCCTTCCCTTGCCCACTGCTCTGTTTCTCACCAGCTACCCTGGCCTTCCTCATACCGACGCACCCCGGTCACCTTCATATCCATCTTCCCAGGTGGCTGGCGGGTGGGAGTCAGCGGTGGAAAGGGGCTCGGTGGCCATCAGCTGCTCCTGTTGGTAGAGTCGCAGAAAGGGCCCTGCTGCCTGGCTCCTGGCTTGGGCCACTGCCTGGGGAGGGGTCCTGCTGGCTTTGGGGTCCTGCCTAGTTCAAAGGATGCTCCAAAGCCGCTTTCCATCAGCAGGTGTGTGAACATGGCAAATCTCTTTTATTCTTTTTCTCTGTTCATGGAGTAGAATCACA